>NC_056726.1:416272516-416630016 GCF_019279795.1 Protopterus annectens | reverse complement strand
CCAGTGCGTTGTTGTCATATCTAATACTTATTGAATAAGTATGTTCTTTTATCCTATCCCTCAGTCTACGATTACACTTCCCTATGTAGAATGAGAGACATTCGACACAGTGTGCCAGATAAATCACATCTTTAGTATTACAATCCACATGCACTTTAAAACTAAACCTACACCCATCATTGGGATTACTAAATACATTATCAGTCTCAATAAAGGCACAGAAGTTACAATTACCACATGGGACAGTGCCTGTAGTACCAGGGACCAAATCTATATGCCTATTCTTATCTGGATAACAAAGCATCTGTTTTAAATTGCTTTAGTTTTTATATCTAAACCTCGGTCTTACTCCAACTACTTCTTTAATTTTATCATTTATCATTTATGCAAATAGAATCAGTGTTGGGATTAAACTGTGAAAGCGCTTGTTCCTGTTACATTAAAGATTCTACATTTGTATTTTACCGGAGCAGCTGTGTGTTGCATTTTTTCGTATGGTATCAGCTGTGTGTTCCAGATATCGTATTTATTTTCTTTGAAGGACTTGTATTTTTGTACTTTATCTGGATTTATCTCCCCTCCAGTAATACATATACCTGTATTGTTTAAATATTTTTGAATCTGTTGTTGAGGTATGGGTCTCTGATGAAAATGGGTCACTGACTCAGTCAGACTTTCCCAGTTACCAAAGGACAAATAAACAAATAAATAAATAAATGTCAGTAATTATTCAAAAGTGATCCTGTAACCGCTGTTTACTTTCATATAATACTTGTTAGCAAATAATGATACCCACATTATCTGTACTTCTGATGTCTTACTGAGAAGAAAATGAAAGACATAACAGCTACATTAATATATTTACACTTCCTGCTACAGACACCCAATCCCTATGTTGGTAGCTGCAAAAATTAAATAAACAATAAATATAAGTGTGTTTGTGTTGTGGGCAGTGTGGGTTACCACAGCCTATAGAACTATTTGTTTTTTTCCTGCCTGTAAAGGGGAAAGAATAACCATTTACAGTAAAGTACTTTAACAAAGAGCTTCGAGGCACTCAGCTAGGTACTCACACCCCACCAAGCAACAGCAATGGCCACTTTAATTAGATCATCCTTCACCTGCCATTTGCTTCCTATAGCTCTCACTCTCCTCCAAAATAGGAACATAGTACTTCCTCTGACAATATGAAACAAAAGGCAAAATATGGAGCTCACATTATGATAAATAAAATAACTGTTTCTCATATTTACAAAAAAGTTATTTTGATGAACTAATATTTATTTGCTATTAGTTTAGTTTATTTGCTTCTGTTTAACAGAAAAATCAGGGTGAATTGCCCATTTTCAGTGGAGGCCTGGGAAGAAAAGCTCCAAGAAATAGTAGATACACAACAGTACAAGTTTTAAACAACTTCTAAAGAAAGAAGCACAAAATGGGATTGTTATTGCCATTATTATTTGTTAAAAACATAATGAGTATGAGAGAGACCCTTTCAGAGTGAAGCACTATGGCGCATGGAAACTTTAACACTCAAAATCACAGACTGAGGACCTTTCCTCATAATGAGGTATAGTTGAGAACTATGCTGCTTCCTGATTCCCAAACTGACACTTTTGGCTTTTGGTTGTGATACTAAATGTAGTAAAAAAATAAATATAGCAATGTATTTAAGTCACTGCTTCAGGTCTGAAAATGCTGCTACAGAGAATCCCTGCAGCTCTTAATCTCTTAGCTCAAAAATCTGCAAAGAGCCAAAAAATAATGGCAGACAAAGATTGAAAACCAGGGAAAGATTTTAAATATTACTCATATACATAGAAAGTTGCTAGAATAAACGACTTTGCATAAGCACACATTTAGTAAAGAATATGAAGTCTGTAACTCAAGTGTCTGCCATTATGAAATGATTGCAATACCTTTCAACCTTCCATCCTCAAAATGTGGAATACTACCTCTCACAATGTGGATCACGTGGGCAAAATGTAGAGTATTTACTAACAGCACCAACTAGGAAGCTTACAGCATGAATATTAACTTTTCTGTCAAGCTTAAAAATTGTTTATTTTTATTTAAATTATATGATTCAATATTTTTGTGGTATTGTTTACCATCTATATTTGTTTAAAAAAGTTTCTTAATAAAAAATGTGTTTCAAACCCTGTCAATGCCAACTGTGGAAAGTGTAATTTTTAAGACTCAAAATGGGGAATATTCCTCATAATGAGGTGCACTTGTGAAATGGGGTAACTGTGATCATCAAGAATTTGCCAGAAAAACAGAATTTTTATAAGGAGCAGACTAAAATGTAAGGCAAATTTAGGGACAGTTGAGAAGTATACCTTTACTTCTAGCAATGATGTCAACAGCAGTAAAGGAAAAGAAAAAAATCTATATTCTGCTATGGGAACTGTCCACTTTTAGCACTGTTCACAATTCCATCCTGTAAAATCCACCCACTGCTCTTATTTTATTCATGCCCCCTGAGTGTGTAATTTGTGCATTTCTCTTGCAGTGATAATAAAGATAACCCTGCAGCAGCAGCTCAACAGGAGTATGTGTATATATATATATATATATATATATATATATATATATATATATATATATATATTAAGAATTACTATTATGTAATATAAGTAAGAAATTTATAAAACATCATTATTTATGTATTATAACTCATGATAAATAAAGCAGACAAAAAAGCAGTTACTGACATCAGAATATAACTGTATATGATAAGCTGTCCCCTGCAACCACAACAATATAATTTTAATTAGGACACCCACACCTCCAGGTAAGTAGCAACACATGAAGCATCAGAGACCATACAGGTGCAACTAACCATAGGCAAAACTGCTATACAACTGGTAGCATGTTACAGACCACCCTCCCAATCTCAAGAACCCCACTCAGCCTTCCTGAAGACATTGGAGGATATGAATGTATCACAAAATACCATCATACTGGGAGACTTCAACTACCCAAACATAGATTGGGTACATTATTCTAGCCCTAATACCCTAGCCCAAAGGTTAAATTCAAATGCACTGGAACAACTAGTCACCTCTCCCACTAGGAGATAATATACTAGACCTGATCATCACAAACATGGGGACAAAATGCTGTATACCTCACTAGTGAGATTTGACCACAAACTAATCACCCTGGATATACATATCCCACCTCCAAAAACTTCTCAAAAGCAGACTTCACTCTTCTTAAGACTGAAATGGTATCCTTTAATCCCACTGTGCCAGTAGATATCACATCCCACAATGCCGAATCCTTCACAAATGCTTTCTATGGACATCTCCAAGAATGCATGGATCATGCAATCCCAAACAAATCCAAGTCCCTCTCCACCAAATGTAAGTGTCCTGTCTGGTGGACCTCAGCCATAAACAAATTGTATAACAAAAGAAGGAAACTACTGCACGTCAGAGCAAAATCCCATGAAGGGAAGACATCTCTGATCAACATTAGCAGAAAACTACGTTCTCTCATAAAAACACCCAAGGCCAACTTTGAGAGAAAAATCGCTAAGGACACTAATGATAACCACAAAGCCTTCTTCAGCTATGTTAGAAACCTGGGCGGAAACCCTCAGATATGCTCAGAGTTGGTTCAAAACAACAAAAAATACACTGAACCCACAGATATTGCCAACATTCTGGCTGACAGGTTCAGTGCAAATTTCTCCCCTCCTTCACCCCCAAAAGAAAAAAATACTTATCCCAGCTGAATGTAATCTCCTGTCATCTCAGATGTCCAAGTGAGAACCACCTAAACAAAGCAAAAACACAGCATCAATGGGAGAACTCCAAGAGGAGCTAAACCCACACATAAAAATGCTATTTAACCTTAGCCTTACTGGGATATGTACCTGAACACTGGCATACAGCAACAGTGGTCCCACTCCACAAGGTGCCTCTACAGACCCTGAAACTATAAGCTTAACCAGCCTGGTCTGCAAAGCTATGGAAAGAATCATTATGGAACTCATAAACAGAGACATAGGGGACCTATAGACACTTGACCCCACCCAGTTCGGCTTTGTAAAGGGCAGATCCTGCCTTTTAAACCTGGTTGACTTTTTGAAACAGTCACTAGAGCCATTGATGAGGGCAAAGCAGTCCATACAGCATACCTGGACTTGGCTAAGGCCTTGATACAATACCCCACTCAGGCATCATAGATAAGCTCAACAGCTTAAAAGTAAACCCTTATGTCACTAGATGGGTTGCAAACTGGCTAAAGGACAGAACCCATAAAGTTAAAATCGCTGGAGCAATGTCAGACTCAAAGCCAGTCACAAGTGATGTCCCACAGGGATCTGTCCTGGGACCCCTCTTGTTCGGCATTTATTTCTCAGATGTTAAAGCAAACATGGGAGGGCTGTGGCTGACAAAGTTCGCAGATGACTGCAAACTAGGCGCCATAGTCAATACACCAGCAGACACACACATCCTACAAAAGGCCTCACAGAAGCGGACAACTGGTGCGAGTCACGGCCTTAAACTAAATGCCAAAAATGTATAGTCATCCCTTTGGGAAAAACAAAGTACCCACAAATTATCACATAGACAGCAACCCACTGACTACGGAAAAAGTAATCAGAGACCTAGGGACCCAAGTCGACAGCGACCTCTTATTTGACACCCACGTTGCCAAAGTGGTTAGAAAACATTCTACCTTGCACACCTCATCATGAAGGGATTCACATCCAGATCCAAGGATGTCATTGTACCCCTATATTCCTCCCTCATCAGACCCATGATTGAGTACAATGCCCCATTTGGTATGTACCTCACCCGGCATTTGCAACAGCTGGAGAGACCACAAAAGTACCTCACCAAGAGGATCAAGGGTCTCCAACATATGTCTTATTCTGCCAGACTAAAGAAACTTCAGCTCTATTCAGTACCATACCGCCTGCTCAGAGGTGATCTCTGCCTGACGTACAAGGCCATGCCCAATCGGGATCTGATGGACATGCTCCACCTCAAAAAATCCAAATCCATCAGGACCATGAGAGCTAAAGACTTAAACCTCGGCACAAGTATGAATAGGACATGCTGGAGGGATAGATTCATAACCCAGAGGCTTCCCATGCTTTGGAACAAAATCCCAGTACATATTAGGCAGAACCCCTCACTGACTCTCTTCAAGAGAAATCTTGATGAGTGGATGGGATATCGTAAGTTTACAGGGTCACATCTGTGTCACTGCTAGACAGGGGCACAGTAAACTAATTCTATTATATAAGGGGACCTTCATTGTGTCACTACTAGACAGAGGCAGAGTATTCTAAATTTATTCTGTACATTTTTGTACCATTTCAAAGCCACATCACTATGGCTAGGCTTACAAATGCCCGAGGGCAGAAAGCCTAGTACTATACTATGAAACTATGAAACTAAACTTATTGTCATATTTTCATTATAAAAGGAAGCAAGGGTTGTGGGAGCATGGAATGAAGATCAGCTGCATACAATAGACATTACCATCTCTGTGCAATGAAATCCTCACAAAAAATGTTTTTACCTTTAGCCTTCTTCATGTGATGTTTTTGGCTTTATTATACAGGCAAAGCAGCAGCAGATATAATATGCATGGGAAGGAGGCAGCTAACCCATTTGTTATGTAATATTTCCCAGATTTTCAGTACAAAAAAAAACAGGCGATTGAGAGGAATGCCAGTGCCCCTCACACTAAACAGCCATCAAAAGTAGTTCAAATACATTAAAAACAAAAGAAGAACAAGCATCTCACATACCAGAGAACCAGTAGAAGCAATAACAACAACATTGATACACAGAAAACAGACACAACCATAACTAAATAAAAGCCCCATAACTGGGCCAGCAGGGATAAACCAATGTATTATGCAGTTATTATTAATCACATATTGAAGAGTTGTTGTTGTGTCTTTCGGCTTTTCCTGGTTAGGGGTCGCCACAGTGGAACTCCGGTCCGCTAATGATTGGTAGTTGATTTTTACGTGCCGAGTTACCATCCCTGATGCACAACCTTCAACGAAGGTACGTATGCGCACGTAATTGCTTGACTTATTTAATGTATTATATTTGCTTGGATGGTACAAATCAATACAATTCATTAATTTTACAGCATACATTTGCAAGGCTTTCAATCAGGATAGATGAACATATTGGAGTCAATATAGCTACACCTACACCTAAGCAAATTTTAGTGAGGGAATCTACAAGTAAGTTATGCCAAATCACAGTTCCAAAGCAGTGCAAGTCAAGGGCTAGACACAAATGCCAAATCCAGAAAAAATACAGCAGCAGCCTGCCTTTGCTTATTAAAAAAGGTGAAAAAGAAGGACAACCTTCTCTACTGATAAGCAACAATGAATGCTAAGAATCACCCTCAACAAACCCCACCACTCCAGGTTTTCCATCAAACTCCCACCCTGAATCCACAGTCCGCTTCCTGTTTTGCAAATGCTCCTGGGAAAAGTTTGAAGAAAGGTTAATGAGCATGTTGTGGGGGTGAAGATGAAGATGATTGCTAACAAAATTGCTTCGCATGTGTAAGCTTGTTTCACACAGTGTTGTGTATAAACTCATAATTGTATAAAAATAGGAAATGATGACATTTAGTATTAGACAAAGTCTTTGTGAGGGAAATGATAAACACATATTAAATGTGCCCTCTCTAGAAATAGCATGCATTTATGGAGAGCTCTTAGACTTGTATGATTGAATTTAGAAGTATGTTCAAGAAAAAAGGTATTTATTTAGTTGTGTCAGGATGGTTGTATTTGCAGCCACTTTGTTGACACACCCACAAAACACAAAACAGTTAATTGTATTCTTTATCAAGCAGTGAAGTTGAGAGTTCGGCTTTACTGCACAATAAGGGGACTCTTTCGTCAGCTGTTTTGTTTGGCTTTGTCATCAAGTGAGAAATGTCATTTCAAAGAAATGCAGCAGTATTACAAGAGACAAGTGGAATGTGTCTTGTAAAAGCTTCCGTAAGTATTACAGATGCATGTTGCCATTTTCTATACTCCTTACTGGGTAGTCAGTCCATGAGGCTGAGGCAAAGTACAACGAACTTTCTTCTGCACATAACAGAGCTGTATCTCACTATGAGGAACAGTTGAGTTTGTTTGTCCACTTGACATAGTGTGTCTGACACTGTCACATGGCAGACTAGAGATTGCCAGGAAAGCACTGTGACTTGTTGCCCTTAGCAACCAATCACAGCTGCTTAAAATAAACTGTCCTATTACTATTATCATGGGTAAGAGGAGGACAATTTTCCTCCCATATTTATGGGCACACCGTTTTGGTCTTTTTTACATGTATTTGTGTGCACACAAATACAACACTTAAGTCTTTGAATTTTGCTGGAAGTCACCAGGGCACATTATTTCACAGATGAGATGTATGGAACTTGCAATAGCTGAGAGAATGCAACTGCTGGAGTCAAAAGAAAATTAGAAACAGTGCCAGTGCAAATGAA
Source organism: Protopterus annectens (assembly GCF_019279795.1). Lineage (NCBI taxonomy): Eukaryota > Metazoa > Chordata > Ceratodontiformes > Protopteridae > Protopterus > Protopterus annectens. The sequence goes on along the minus strand of NC_056726.1, from coordinate 416,622,519 downwards.
AGATGATCATCCTTCACCACAGACATATGAGACACATGGTGGGGTGTGGATGGCAGACCCTAAAGGATCAAGTTAGTCAAGAATTCATTAGCTTTATTCCAACATTTGAAAGAGTTTAGAATCATCACCAAGTAGACCAAGGGCCGTGGATGAGGTTTTTAACTCCTTTGTTCACAGGTAAAAGCAGTTTCTAAACTAAGTAATGCTGACTGTTTAAATTTTGCTAAAGTTAAATAATGTTTGCTTTCATGTTTCAATTAACTCCAGAGATGGAGAGAAAGAAATTTAGAGTATAGAAGAAAGGCAGATGACAGTGTTAATGAATATATTGAAGAAATTAGCTTTTATTTTCATAGATAGGTGAGTTGATGTAAGGTCACCACATATGAAAAACTTGCAGATGTTTTGGTCAGGCAGCATATCCTCAGTACTCTGCCTGAGAGGAGGAAGAGGGCCTCTGTTCAGTTATCAGGTTGCCACTGCATAAAAGGGGGTACCTGGCACTGCATATGGGTATAAGGGAGCCCATGCGGCTAACTTATGCTATAATGGCAGGCTATACAGGCAAGGAAGAGAAGACATAGTTTCTGTTGCACTCCCATATTTTAGAGTTAAATGTTTCAGATGGAACTAAACAAGACATGTACAGTCTCACTGTCTACTGAAGCAGAGCCGAGAATAAGTTTAGGAAGAAGCAGGTAGAGCTTGCATTAAAAAAGTGGTGGGTTGTCTTGAGGCAACAGTTATACATAACTATCACAAAAGTCTGTATCCTATATTGGGAAATAAGCCATTACCAAGAGGAACACATCCTCAGACATAAACATGGTCAAGCCTGCAGTGATCAAACAGGAAAAATTCTTGCCTGGGAAGCCCACTGCAGTTAGAGCTTTGAAAGTGAAACCTTTTCAGGTGCTTTTGGCCAGAAGTTATCTGAAATGGGAAGGGATAAAGGCAAGGGAGCAAGCAGGTAGCTATGTTTTAGAATATTTCAGCAGATGCCCTAATAGGTAACAGTATTGACAAAGCATTAACTTATGTGCATGCTCGCATGCAACTAGGCACAGAGGTAATGGCTTGGGGAAGGCATTATGGTGGAGACACATTCTGGGCCCACATCTTTATCTGAGGCTGGTAATGTGACTACTTCAAAGGGGGTCTGTTCAGTAATAGTGAACCAGACACTGAGCCACATAAGCTAAGAGGTACTGGGCTTCTTTTGGATTGTGGTACTTCAAGGGGAAAGGTACATAACAGTAGTCATCTACAGTTTGAGACAGCACTGGCAGATGATACCAGTCTTCCTTTGAAGGGAGATATGGAGAGGGTTATCAAGAACAAGGCTAAGGCAGGCTCAGCTCTCAGGCCTTACTTTGCAGGAATCGGGGAGGCAGCCAAGGAAGCTTCAGATACTCAAGGGCAGAGGGTGTCCCTATATTGGGACAAAGGATGGTTACAGAGGGGAATAGACTCCTGAAGGAGGGCTAACTAATACAGCAATTGTTAGTATCCAGAGTCTACCAAATAGGATTTCTGGCCATAGCCCACAACATTCCATTTGCAGACAATAAAGGTATAAAGTGTACTAAAATTAGCTTACTTTGACTTTTTATTGGTCACAAATTGCGAAAGAAGTAACAGGGTACTGTGGGCTCAGTAAGCAGTGTCTAAAGGTTGTCATGGCCAAGACAAAAACAAACCTGTTTGGATGCTTTTTCATGTTATTTGTGGACTCTTTCACAGGGTAGCTTTAGACATTGTGGAACCAGTGGTTACTCCAAGTTCCATAGGTAAGCTATATGTCCTCATGTTGGTAGATTATGCCAGCAGATATTCAGTGGTGGTGGCTCTGTCTTCTATTGATGCAGACCTGTACAGGTAAGACATATCTACTCATAGTAGTAGATCATTCCAGGAGACACACAGCAACAGTGGCTTTGTCTTTGATTTCAGTAAGGTAGGGGTTCTTAAAGGAATGCTGACAAATGGTGTTGCCAACTGTATGTCAGACCTACTGGTATGATTGTGGAAGTGTCAAGGTGTAAAGCATTTGAAGACTATTCCCTACCATCCACAGAAGAATGGTCTTGTTGAGAGGTTAAACTCTATATTGGAGACCATGATGAAGGCATCTACTGACCAGTTTAAGAGGAAGTGGGACAAGTACCTGCCCCATCTTCTTTCTTCATACAGTGAGGTACCCCAGGAATCTAGAGGTTTTTCACCTTTGAGCTGCTGTATGAAACAGGATGTGGGGTTTCCTGACTTTTATCTGATATAAGTGGGAAGGTGAGTGTAATTCCTACAATGACTCTGTTGTAGAGCATGCCCTAAACTTCAGGAACAGGTTTTGGAAACTCATAGGAATGAGCTAGGACCAGATGGCACAGGCATAACAGCAATAAAAAGACTTGTATGTCGGAAAAGCCAGAGCCAGGGCTATAGAATATTCTGATGGACATCAGGTGATGGTGCTTATTTCAGTTAGACACAACAAGTCGCCCATAGCCTAACAGGACCTTTTCATCACCATGAAAAAGATGGGTGATGTTAACTATTGTGACACCCATGCCCTGGCCCAGCAATCAAGGAGCCTCAATCCTCACCACTAACACCAGTGAGGGGCATCTCGTATAGGAGGAAAGGATAGCAAATACACACAGTAAAGTGCAATTTTCCTTAAGAGCACACAGATATCACAGTCAGTCCAGGGCTGGTCGCTCCCTCACTCTCCAGCTCTCCAATAAGAGTCTCCACTGGCACAGCTATAGGGTCCAGATCTCAGCCTAGTGGGCAAGCTAAACCTCCAGCACCCTCTCTGTCTAACCAGTGCTTTGTGTCCCTGGCAAGGTAGCTGACACACACACACACACACACACACACACACACACACACACACACACACACACACACACACACACACACACACACACACACTTTGAGAAGAGTTTCTACAACCATGCAGACACTCCTGGGAAAGACTGGCACAGGTTCCCCAGCTGTGCCCCTTTTTCCCAGACTATACGGTAGTACCAGCTGCCACCACCCACTAATGTTTATCAGCTACTCAAAGGCCCTTAAAAGGGTGTCCAATTATTACTGTGCAATATTATTATCCAATTGGTAGTATAGCCCAGGGCTAAAGCTATTGGAGTGGCTTTGTACAATTTTACCAAAGGCATGCAATTACTCTAAAGAGCTTAAATTATCTCTACAAAAACAGCCACAGTTGAAAGGGTTTAAAAATATTTAATAACAAATAGTCAGCACACAAGACAATACATTTTACTACACAGTGCTAGTCGAGAGTTCAGAGATCACAGAGAAATACTTAAAATAATTCAGCAGTACAGTTCTGACATCACAGAACAACACTTAGTCTAATCTTTCTAGTTTCTAGCTATTTCTAAGAGAAAACACAAATCTAAGATAAACTTACATATAGAGCAAGACAGTGCTAGTGAGTTGGATGATCAAGACAAAAATGCTTAATGCTCTCTGATTCTCTCTGTTTTTTAAATCACATTCCTGGTTCACATTACATCATTCTTCACACTTCCATGGGTTCCCAGGCTAACAGAAATTACATTTACATTCTTCACCTCTGGGCAGAAACCAGAGCAATAAAAGACATTTATGCATGCAAATTCTGGCTGTTAACTCTGGCCTTAAAACAATTGGCAGGATGCCTCACTCTAGACGTACTGGCTCCAGGTTTTAACATCAAAGGGTCACAGCATGCTTTACTTGGTTGTAGAGTGCACTGTTGTTACATTATTTTCCAGTTCCACATGTAACGCTATTTTTACCATTTAAGACAACAGCCTGTGGTTTACATTAATATTTACAGATGACAGAATTATCTCCAAAATTCTATCTGGTTAGGCTTGCAGCCCTCACCCATCTTCACCCAATCTTCACATACCCCCCCCCTGTAGAACTCAAGCTAGTTTTTCAAGTGACCCTTGAGAAACGCTGCTTGAGGGAGTTAGGTCTATCTGAGTATACCTTACCCTGTTCCCTGTCTCGAGAGCCCATCTGCATTGGCATTGCTAATCCCACTGCGGTGCTGCACGGACATATCATATGCTTGCAACTCCATCTTAGCAACTTGGCATTTTGCTGGATGGCTCTGTTTAACCATGTTAGGGGGCTGTGATCTGTCATAACAGTGAATTTCCTTCCATACAGATTAGGCTGAAGTTTCTGCAGTGCCCACACTATGGCTAGACATTCCTTTTCTACTGCTGCATAGCATTCCTCCCTAGGTTGGAGCCTACAACTGAGATGAAGTACTGGGTGCTCTTCCCCCTCTGAAGAAATCTGGCTAAGTACAGCCCCCACCTCATGGTTTGAAGCATCCACCTGCACAACACATTATTTGCTGTAATCTGGACTGGCTAACACAGGGGATTCTCCCTAAGCTTCTTTAATCATCTGGAATGCCTGCTCACATGCTGGGGTCCACACTACCTTATCTGGCCTGTTTTTCCTTGTCAGGTCTGTGAGGGGAGTAGCTATGGTACTATAACTGGGAACAAACTTTCTGTAGTACCCTGCTGTCCCTAAAAATGCCCTCACCTGCTTTTTAGTAACAGGTGCAAGCCATGCCTGAATGGCTTCCACTTCCACTTTGGCAGGTTCTGGCCTTATCTTACCACTCCCCACTCTATGTCCTAGGTAGGAGACCTCTGCCATACCCACCTGACATTTGCTCAGCTTAATGGTCAACCCTGCCCTCTGTAGTCTACTCAGCACCTCCCTGACATACTGAAGGTGCGCTGGCCAGGAATGGCTGTAGATGGCAATATCATCTAGGTAAGCAAGGAAAAACCTTCCTGCTCCTGCTAGGATATGATCTACTAGCCTCTGGAAAGTCACTGGGGCATTATTTATCCCAAAGGAATCTTTGTGAAATCATACAAGCCAAAAGGAGTCACAAAGGCTGACTTCTCTCTAGCACTGGGAGTCAAGGGCACCTGCCAGTAATACTTGGTAAGATCAATGGGTTGTAAGATACTTAGTACCACCCAGCTGCTCTAGGGCCTCATCTGTCCTAGGCATGTGATAAGCATCTGACTCCATGTGACTATTTAATTTCCTGTAGTCCACACAGAACCTGGTGCTGCCATCCTTCTTTGACACCAGCACTATTGGGGAGGCCCAGGGACTATTGGACTCTTGAATTACCCCTAGTTCCAACATCTCCTGTAACTCCTCCTTCAGTAGTCTGTTTGACTCTCTCACACACTCTGTAAGGGGCCTGCCTAATAGGCCTTTGGGGTCCTGTGTTCACCTGGTGGTGCCCTAGGTGAGTGCACCCTGGTTTCCCAGTGAACATGTCCCCAAATTCCTGCAACACTGCTCGGATTTCTCAAACCTGGGTAGGAGATAGCTGTTGGGACATTGCTACCCCTTCCACTGAGGTGTCAGCCCGAGCTTCACTGAGGAGATCAGTCCCCAGATCTCCCTCAAACTCCTCCTGCAATCCACTGCAAATGTTCAGCACAAGGGCCTCTCTATCATTGTAAGGTTTCATCATGTTAACATGGTGCAATTTGTGCCCCTGCCATCTGCCTAGCAGTTCCACCATGCAGTTAACATCACATACCTTTCTTACCACCTTGTAGGGTCCCTCCCAAGCTGCTTGCAGTTTGTTGTGTCTGACAGGAATGAGAACCATTACCTGCTGCCTCACAGCATACACTCTGGGTCAAGCATTCCTGTCATACCACACCTTTTTCTGTTGTTGGGCTTCTGCCAGGATCGCCTGGACCAAGCCCATGAGTACCCTGAACCTTGTCCTGAGATTTAGGATGTATGCCACAACAGACCCCTTGTGAGACTTGCACTCATCTTCCCACTCATCTCAAATTAAATCTAGAGGTCCCCTTACCCTATGACCATACAGCAACTAAAAGGGTGAAAAACCTGTGGATTCCTGGGGAACTTCTCTGTAAGCAAACAACAGATGGGGCAAATATTTGTCCCACTCCCTCTTAAATTGATCTGCAAATGCCCGTAGCATGGACTTGATTGTAGAGTTTAACTTCTTCATGTGCTTCACTCCACAGGACTTCCACAGACAAGCCAGCAGGTCTGACATAAAATTGGCACCTCTGTCAGTCAGTATTTCATTTGGGAAACCTACCCTGCTGAAAATCTCTAACAAAGCATTTTCCACCTTCTCTGCCTCAATGGAGGACAAAGCCACTGCCTCAGGGTATCGTGTAGCATAATCCACTACCACTAGGATATACTTTTTCCCTGTGGAACTTGGGCTACTCAGAGGACCCACAATATCCATAGCTACCCACTGAAATGGCTCTTCAATCACAGGCAAAGGCATCAAAGGAGCTCTCACCTTGTCTCCTGCCTTGTCTACCTTTTGGCACTGTTCACAGGTCCTGCAGTACCCTGTTACATCTCTGGAAATTCCAGGCCAATAGAAGTTCTGCATAATATGCCTCTTTGTATGTTTTATGCCCATATGACCTGCAAAAGGTATGTCATGGGCTATGGCTTGAAGCGCCAGATGGTAGGCTCTAGAAACTACCAACTGCTGTACTCTCTCACCTTCTAGCCCTCCCTCAGGGGTCCACTCTCTGTATAGTAACCCTTTGTCCCAGTATACAGATTCCCCCTTTCCTTGAGAATCAGGTGCTTCCCTAGCTACCTGCCTCAGGCCTTGCAATGTAGGGTCTGAGAGCTGAGCCTGTCTCAACTCTCTCCTTGTAACCCCTCCCAGCTCCCCTTCCACAGGACGTCTGGCATCCTCTGACAGTGGTGCCTCAATGTCAGCCTGGGCACTACTACTCACTTCTAACTTTGCAGTCACTCTGTCCAAGGGACCATCAATACCCCCAAGCAGCTGTGACTCACCTTCAGTCTCACTGCTACAGGGTAGCTCCCTCCCTGAAGTAACCACCTCACCAGTCATAGCTGCAAGTATGCAGTCTGTTTGGGTCTCCCCCAGGCTACCAGACTTACCTGCTTGTCTCCAAGCCTGACTGCATGTAAGTGCACAAGCACAGGGTACTGCACTATCAAAATCATTCCCTATTAGGACATCTGCAGGCATATCCTCAAACACACCTACTTGCTGGCTTCCTTTTCCACCCTCCCAGTCCAGGTGAACCCTAGCCACAGGTATTTGGAATGGGATCCCTCCTAAAGCCTTGACTGGAATAGACTGTCCAGGCAAGTAGTGCCCCTCTATAACCATTGTAGGCTTTACAATGGTTATAGTAGAAGCTGTGTCTCTCTTGGCAATGGCCTCTTTGCCATTCACTCCAATTGGATATAACCTCTGGTGGTAGTTTGGTACCCTTGTTGTCCCAAGACAACCTACTACTGGCATTTTGCCTTTCCCACTTATGGGCTCCCTCACCTTTTGTTCCCTACCTTGTCTCTGTGGACACCTGTATGCCACATGGCCCCACTGGTTGCATTCAAAACATTTAATTTTAGGTCCTGGACGTATACCCGGACTAGTGGCTTCCCCTGCTACTGGCAGATTCTGTTTGGGCAGTCTGGGCTGCCCACCATGGCTTCCTTTCGACCCATGGCAGTACCGGTGGTCCCTTTCTTGTCTAGGGCTGCCCTGATTGCCAGGTATAGGTGTCCCTTCTTCCCCAACTCATCTGAAGTAGCACATTGTCTATCAGCTAACCATATCCTCATGTCCTCAGGCAAAGTGCTAAGGGCTTGTTCCCTCACCAAAAGGTCTGCCTGCCCTTCAAATGTGGTGACCTGACATCCACTCACCCACCTATGGAAATAAGTGCTCAATTCAGCTACATATTCACACACACTTTCATCTGCCTTACGTCTTTGCTCACAAAACTTTTTCCTATACGTTTCAGGTGTTAGCTTAAAGAATTCTAACAAGTGATTTTTAACAGCAGTATAATCAAAACATGCAACGTCAGACATTTTTGACAAAACAGTTACAGCTTTACCATGGAGTAAGGGGGTTAGGAACCTTACCCAGAGCCTTTGGTTAACACTATACTGTTTGCATACCCTCTCAAACATATGAATCAAACTATCAAAATTATCCTTCTCTTTAAACTCCGGAAGAAATTTACTGATCTTTTCTGCTTCTGGGGTCCAGTTACTCCCTTCCCCATTACCTCCATGACTCTGGCGAAGAGTCAGCATTTCCCTCTCATGCTTCCTCTGCCGCTCCTTTTCCTCGTCTTCCAGGTATAGCAGTTTCTCATTCTTCTCAGCTTGTAGACTCCTCAGTCTCTCAGCTGCTTTTATCTCCAAATGCCTGGTCTCCATCTCAAGTCCCTTTAGCTCCAGATGGATTTTTAAGTCCTCTGCAGAAAGGTTGAGCTGTCCACTCTCCGAGGGTATTATATCTCCACTGCCAGTCTGATTGTCCTCCTGGTTGCTGTTTTCTGATGCAGCGGTAACCAAGGATGCAATCAGGTCTGCCTTAGGTTTCCATGCACCAGTCCCCTAGCCTGGCACATCTCAGCCAGCTGGTTCCTTGTTAGCTTAACATACTCCTCTGCTGACATGGTGTCTGCTCACCCTGACTAACTATGCTAACAAAAAAAATAAAACAATTGTGATCTGAACTCTGAGTATTCACTGTGTGGCTGATTTCGAGTACAAAACACCTTCAAAGCTCACTGTACCCAAGTTAAAGGAATTCACTCTACCCACACCACTACAAGCCAATTAGTATTTGCCACCAATTAATATGTGATGTGGATATCCCACCACTGCCAAACAATTAAGTGACGCCCATGCCCTGGCCCAGCAATCAAGGAGCCTCAATCCTCACCACTAACACCAGTGAGGGGCATCTCATATAGGAGGAAAGGATAACAAATACACACAGTAAAGTGCAATTTCCCTTAAGAGCACACAGAAATCACAGTCAGTCCAGGGCAGGTTGCTCCCTCACTCTCCAGGTCTCCAATAAGACTCCCCACTGGTACAGCTATAGAGTCAAGATCTCAGCCTAGTGGGCAAGCTAAAACCTCCAGCACCCTCTCTGTCCAACCGGTGCTTTGTGTCCCTGCCCAGGTAGCTCACACACACACACACACACACACACACACACACACACACACACACACACACACACACACACACACACACACACACACACACACACTTTGAGAAGAGTTTATACAACCACACAGACACTCCTGGGAAAGACTGGCACAGATTCTCCAGCTGTGCCTCTTTTTCCCAGACTATACAGTAGTACCAGCTGCCACCACCCACTAATGTTTATCAGCTACTCAGAGGCCCTTAAAAGGGTGTCCAATTATTACTGTGCAATATTATTATCCAATTGGTAGTATAGCCCAGGGCTAAAGCTATTGGAGTGGCTTTGTACAATTTTACCAAAGGCATGCAAGTACTCTAAAGAGCTTAAATTATCTCTACAAAAACAGCCACAGTTGAAAGGGTTTAAAAATATTTAATAACAAATAGTCAACACAAAAGACAATACATTTTACTACATAGTGCTAGTCAAGAGTTCAGAGATTACAGAGAAATACTTAAAATAATTCAGCAGTACAGTTCTGACATCACAGAAAAACACTTAGTCTAATCTTTCTAGTTTCTAGCTATTTCTAAGAGAAAACACAAATTTAAGATAAACTTACATATAGAGCAAGACAGTGCTAGTGAGTTGGATGATCAAGACAAAAATGCTTAATGATCTCTGATTCTCTCTGTTTTTAAAATCACATTCCTGGTTCACATTACATCTTCCCTGGGATCCCAGGCTAACAGAAATTACATTTACATTCTTCACCTCTGGGCAGAAACCAGAGCAATAAAGGACATTTATGCATGCAAATTCTGGCCGTTAACTCTGGCCTTAAAACAATTGGCAGGATGCCTCACTCTAGACTTACTGGCTCCGAGTTTTAACATCAAATGGTCACAACATGCTTTACTTGGTCAGTAGAGTGCGCTGTTGTTACATTATTTTCCAGTCCCACATGTAACACTATTTTTACCATTTAAGACATCCTGTGGTTTACATTAATATTTACAGATGACAGAATTATCTCCAAAATTCTATCTGGCTAGGCTGGCAGCCATCACCCATCTTCACCCAATCTTCAGAAATATATAGCAGAGTTGCCAGACAGGAGATAGAAGCACAGACTCTGCCATTTTAACAAATTAAAGCCCTATCACAGCAGAGAGACCTTGGTACTTATTATCTACAGTGAGTTCCAGGAGGAGCCAGAAGGGGATCTGGAGGTATCTCTCATTGGTGAGACTTGGTCTGATCCCACTTGGGCTGGGGTATCCCTCTCCCAACAACTTATTCCTAGTCAGTTTCAAGAAATTCAGTCAGTCAGTATTACATGAGTTTTGAGATATGTTTACTGATAATACCAGATGAACATACCTGGTTGAGCACCACATAGACACAGAACCCCAACAACGTCTAAGTCTAAATCTCAAAAATGCGACTTTTGAGACCCTTTCTCAGTATGGGAAACATCGATGTCTGTGCTGTGACAGAAACCTCTGGTTCAAGGCTCAGAGAGGAGCACCAGCGCCATCAGGTTTTTACCTCATATCATGCGGCCCCCCAAAAGAAAGAAGGGAAAGAAAGGAGGGGGGGGTATCCATATCACACACCTCACACCTGGTGGCAACGTAACAACACAACGCATCGATGCATCAGAGACCATCCAGGTGGCAGAGCAGCTCTTGCTGCTGTAGCATGTTACAGGCCAGTTACAGGCCACTCTCAGGGAACTCATGGCCTCACATGGCCTTCACTGAGGGGAATGTATCACCAAAAAACCACCATCATACTAGGTGACACTACTTAATATAATATAGACTACATAGACTGCCCAAACACCCCAAGCCCCCCTCACCCCCAAAATAAAAAAGTTATAATGGAAAAAAAAATGGAACAACTAGTCACCATCCTCACCATAGAGATAACATACTACTCCTCATCATCATCACAATGGGCCTTCAACAATACTCAAACCCCCTCACCCCCTCACTGGTGAGATCAGATCACAAACTTAATCTCGCCCTGTCACCTCATCCCACCCCCCAAACCCAAAAAAAAAAAGAACACTTCTAAAGAAAAACTCAAACTCACTTTCTCTAACAGCAGTAAGGTGTAGTCTACCCAAGCCCCAGGCAGCCGCGCGCCATAACCCAGCAATACTCAAGCTGCATGACCACCTTACCTCCACTTGCAAAGGGACTGCATGCAGGAGCAAAAGACAAAACAAAACACTCTTTGTACTAAAGGCAACAAACTCTGTGGGAGCCAGAGGCCATAAACAACAAGACAAAAAAAAACAAAAGCTACAAGAGACACCGCAAAATAGATAGAAAAAAGGAAAAGCTCTCATAACCCTGATAAAAAAACTAAGAGCTCTCAAAAAAATCATCAAAAAAAGACAAAGCAAATAAATGAAGAAAAAAAAAAGAAGACAATCATAAGGCCTCCAGATATGCTCTTTAGCTAGGAAACTCCCAGATATGATCAAAGATCTAGAGACTCAGAGTGAGAACTGGCTGACAATGAGAGTGCACACTCTCCCCTCCCCAAGGACATACATTATGACAAATAGGACAGCCCCTTCTCCCAATCCCCCAAAGTGAGAGGAAACCTCTCCAACCCAAAATGAGAGCATCCACCAAACATCTCCAGCTTGCAATGCTCATAATGAGAATTAAACCCGGAGCCGGGACAGCTGTTTTAATGGAACCTCTGCTCTCTGGATGCACGACAGGAGTGGCGCACTGCAAGCTAGTCTGGACTGTGGGCCCGGGGCCTCCACTCTGCCCTGCATGACCCGAGTCGCGCACTGCAACTGTGGTCCCACTTCACAAAGCGGCGGACCTTACAGCCTTGAAAGACCCGCCCATTTATTTGGATCAGCAGTTGGAAAGCCATAATGGAGAACATATTTAAACTTGATTGACTTTAAGAAAACAGTGTTTGAAGCCATTGATGACTTTGGCAGTGGCTACAGCCTACTTTACTCATGCCTGACTTTTTTGAACAGTCACCCCTTTCGGAAATCATTGAAAACTAGCAGCAAATGTTAACCCATAGCCTACAAGATGGGTTACCAACTGGCTGGCAGACAGAACCCACAGGGTCAGGTTGCTAACGCCAATTCCACAAGATGGCATGGCACTGGCTGAGAGACAGAACCTCAGTCCTGGGAGTTGAACTGGCCAGTCAGACCAGTTGCCATGCCCATGTCAGATGTGGCGCCTGTCACAAGTGTCACACAACTCATCAGCTAAGTGCCATATCAGCTGTTTAAAAGAGTTAGCTAAACCCTCCCTAAAGATCTGTAAGGCAAATTTGAACTAAGAAAAATTCAGGTGTACAACAGTCATTGGGCCTTACCAGTTGTGCTAGTTTCAAGGGAAGATGGCAGCAACAAATTCTGTGTTGACTACAGACAAAAAAAAACATAAAGGCAGAGGCTTACACAATGCCCAAGAATGATGAAGATTTAGAGCTGCTGGGTGGGGCTAAGTATCTAACTCATGTTGACTTGACCAAAGGTTAGTGTTATGTATCCTTGACACCTGCATCAAGGGAGAGGTCAGCATTTGTGACCCCATGTGGATTGTATGAGTTTAAAAACATGCCCTTCATTCAGTTTGTTTTTTCACTAAACACGGAGTGTACTGAACTTTCTAGATGCTCGTACATCACATCCTAGCAGGGTTAGGAGATTAGGCCTTTGCTTTCCAGGATGACATTGCCATCTAGAGCCTGTCATGTGTAGGACATGTTCATCATGTTAGAGAACTGTTGCGTGGACTGCAAAGGACAGGGCTGACCATTAAAGCTAATATGTTTCAGGTGGGTATGGCAGAGGTATCTTATCTGGGTCATAAAGTGGGTGGTGGAAAGATTAAGCTAGAACCTGCCAAGGTAGAAACTATCTGGGTGTGGCCCACTTCTACTATCATTAACAGATGAAGGCATTCTTATTGACAGCAGGGTGCTACATAAAGTTTGTTCCTCCTGTAGTATAATAGCTACTCTGCTTACAGGCCATAACCAGGAAAAATAGACCAGATATGATTGTCTCGACTCCACCCTGTCAGCATGTTTCAAAAGCTCAAGAATGCTTTGAAGGGACCACTTTTACTAGCCAGTCTTGATTATAGTCAAGAATTCAGCATTCAGGTAGACACTTCCAGCTATGGTGTGGTGGCTATACTTAGCCATGTGTCCTCAGATGAAGAGGAGCACCCTACTGTGTACTTGAGCTGCAGACTTCAACCTGGGGGGATCTTTTACAGCAATAGAAAAGGAATGTCTGGGCATTGTCTTGGGTCTATAAAAGCTACCACCCTTCCTGTATGGCAAACAGTTTACTGGGGTTATATACCACAACTCTTTAAAGTGACTACATAGAGCAAGTGGGCAGAATGAAAGACTTCATAAATGCAGTTTAGTTTTGCAGTACTATATCATGACTATAAAATGCAAGGGATCTATTTAGAAAGAGCATTGGGTAATGTGCTAAAAGACTGCACCCTCCTCTCAAGCTTCATTTCCTGGGAGATATTACCAGAAAACTTGCTTATGTTTATTACTAGGGTGAGTTGTGTTAATGGGGGTGTGCCAGACTAGAAATAACTGATCTTAAGATATAAAGTATTATTTCTTTCTTACTGGAGACAATTGACACATTTGTAAATTATATTTGGACTCTGTTTTAACATTTGACATGTGTATCCTCTTACTTGGAAACATTTGGCTTTTTCACTTTTCAATGAGAATGGGAGACTAAAGGACAAGAAATGCATTGGAAATATAAAATGCAACTTTCTGAAGTTTTTTCCCTAATAGACTTAATTGCTTGTATATAATTATACATGCTGCAGGATAACAGATTTTATGAGTTATTTGCCATGGATGACATAAAAAGAGCATATGATTTATGGAACACTAATCTCACCACATTATGGGAAGAAAAACTTATCACTGAAAATCTTTATAATTGTTTATGGAGCCCATGCCCATGTTTACCTTACTTTTTTGGAATACCAAAGCCACACAAGAACAGAGAAGACCCACCTTATAGACCGGTGGTAGCTACTGAAGCCACAGCCATTTACCTTGATTACTAGCTGAAACCTCTAGCAGAAAAGAATAAGTCATACATAAGAGATTCAATGGATTTTTTGAAGAAAATAAAAAAACATTACAGTGGAAGCTGACAGTATTTTGGTAACTATTGATGTGGAATCCTTGTACACAGTGTTCCCTCACAATTGCTGTATAACAGCAGTTATGGAGTCTTTTAAGAAACATAATCAGGATACACAGGCACAACTGCAAAAGTTAAGCAAGCTCATTAATCTTGTACTGGACTTCAATTTCTTTACTTTCAATGGCAAACACTACAAACAAAAAACTGGTATAGCAATGGGGGCTGCCATGGCTCCCAGCATAGCTAACATAGCCCTGGGCAAATGGGAGGAGGACTTTGTGTTAAACAACACAGACTACATGCAGCATATCACATGCTATTTACGTTTTATTGACGATGTCTTTATTGTGTGGGAAGGTGACACCTTGCAGCTTGGAGATTTTATCACTTACCTCAATCAAACAACCCCCTTCCTGAAGTTTACCTCTTCCCATAGCTGTACTTCAACCACTTTCTTAGATATGCAGATTTCCAAGGACACCAACAACAGAATCACCACTGATCTATTCAGAAAACCAACGAGGGTTAACTTATTACTCCACAGTAAAAGTCTATATCCTACAAAAACCAAGTATAATGTAGTGAAATCCCAAAGCTATAGATTAGCTCGAATTACCACAGAGCTGGAACCATTTTTGAGAAACCTGAACAACTTAAAGAATGATTTTCTAGTGAGAGGCTATGAAAGTCAGATGTTAAAAAACATCCTGGAACCCATTATAGAACTGAAAAGGACTGAAGCACCTTCACTCAACCTCCCCAGTAGAAAAATGTTAAGTAATCCCACAGAGAATAACAAATGCAAAAATAGCTGCATCCTGACATATACTTTGGATTATCACAGTATCAAAAATATTATTGAAGAAAATTGGGACATTGTCACAGGAAACCATTTTCTGATTAACATCTTAGGTGAAGCCCCATCATTTGTTTATAGGAAGGCCAGGAATATTAGAAGTTTTGTTGAATTTAAACCTAGACCATGTGAGAAAAGCACTAAAAGATGTGAAACTAATTGTACATTTTGTATATTTATACAGCAAGGTGATAGTTTTTATTGCCCTTATTTAAAGAAGATCATTAAAACCAGTGCAGGGGGTGACTGTAACACTAAAAGTCTGTGTACTTAATAAAGGATTTTCGACTGGAAACAGACTGCCTGCCTTGCTTGGATTACTTTCGAATACTTAGTAATGCTGTAGAATTATATATTTTCTATTATTACTTTTTGACTTGACGAGTTTACGTTCGCTACTTCTACTACTATTGTCTGATCTGATTAATATACAGTGATTAACTAGAAATATATGGACTGAAAATCTTCCACACAGAGAAGTTTCTTACACTGTTTTATATAATTAAGTCACAGACGTGTTTGGAGACTGAAAAGCCAATGGTCATAAAATGCAAATAGAGTATACTTCAAAGAAGCAGTTTTCTGTAACTGTGAAAGGAAGCACTCATTATTATGAAAACACTGTTTATCTTTAGGTAGTCCATTATTCCTCTGTGTGGTAAAGAAACAAACCTAAGCTGATGTAATCTAATTGTACCCGTTTTGTGTGGGAAAAGTAAATGATGTAATCTGTTGGCCCCTGGCTTCGGTACATGACTGATAAACTGAAATGAATAAATATTTATATCTACATCATATATATATATATATATATATATATATATATATATATATATATATATATATATATATATATATTTGAATCAGAAAACCAGAGAAATGTTTTGGCCTTACTAAAGATATTGAGGTGACCACTTCCCTGTAAGCCTGAATATTTGATAGGGACATTTAGATTTATCTAGCTTAGCTAGAGTTCCTCTTTAAACGTTCCTGTCTGTATACCTGACTGTTATTTTTTTGTTCTCTGAACCATTTTTATCACTGCATATTCATTCTGTATCAACACTGTTTTCTTATTGCTTAAGTAAAGTTTTATTATCAACTTTTAAGTTATTCTGACAGCATTTATTATTTATATATGTATTATTGTTATTTTTTATCTGAGAAGATGGTTATCGTTATTCAGCTCTTCAGGTTAGCTTGATTGTTTGAGCCTACTAGCAGTAAAATGTATATTTTTTTTGTATTTTATGTTTGGTAAAAACTGAGTGTTATAGGTAATGTATGTGGTTTCTCACGTAATTTGAGTTGTGGTCATGCAATCATGCCATAAAGATAGTTGTGGGGAATTACAGAATTCTGTCAGCCTTCCATGCGAATTGTGTGTATGTGTGTGTGTGTGTGTGTGTGTGTGTGTGTGTGTGTGTGTTTGTGTGTGAAAATAATTTTTTGCAAAGCAGTTGTGATGATGTGAGGTATTGCCAGCTATGCCATGAGAAGTAGGGCAGTGGATTTGTAACATATACCAGCACAGCTAGCTAGAGTTTTGTAAAGAATTATATGTCATTTGTATATCAAACTGATTTACATATGCTTGTGTTGAAAAATGTATTTGTAAAGCTGCTTGTGTTAAAAATGTGCCAACAGTGTGCCCTACTGGACAGAAAAAAAAGTATACATGTATTATTGTAACTGTTTAAATGTATATGTTTTAACAGAGGATACCAGAAGAGAAGAGGGTAATCTCAATCCACCTGACTTTGAGAAATAGTAAGACATTAAATGACTGGGCCTAGGCTATAAAGATGTTATCTCACAGATATGAATAAAGCCAGAGACACAATGACTGTAAAAAGCATGGTTTGTTAGTCTCTGTAGGAGGAGCAGAAGTTTGTAATTGTTTCAAGACTTCCAGAAGCTGCACCAAATCTGAGCAATGCTTTTGTATGTGTATTATTGACATGTAGGTGCTAAATTCTGGAAGTTTCTAGCAATGGGGGGGTTGCATGGGAGCCAGATGTCAGATGACCAGATGTATGTGATGTCACTCTGTACAGAATTAATGTTTTAATATTAGGTGAGACAGAAGTTTCATGGCAGTCTGTTTCTTGGAACCTGACACAGACAGATCCCTCACCTACTCCATCTTGCCTTGCTGTATTAAGTAAGTAGGAACAGTAATTTGCTAGCTGAATTACAATGGCAAATTAGGTTGAATGCTGTCAGTGCACCTGGCATTAATGACATCTCCCTACTCCCAGTACTTAAAAAGAAGGTACTAAAATTATAAACTACGAACTATAACAGCACTAAATTTTTAGTATTTGTTTCTGTATCCCATGCATTTATGTATTTTGCATCTCATTTATTATGGCTGTCCTTAATGAAATTACAAAAGTGAGTATTTTATATTTCAACATTGATCTTTAGAGCATATATTTTTATAGTATACATATTTTTATAGTTCATGTATTTTTATTAGTATTTCACATTTAACTACAAGCACTTTCCTTGTTATACAAAAAAATTACTATAGATTTTATAGTAACATAATTTTTCAAGTGATTTCTTATGTGGATTTCAATCTGTGTGTGAAGATTTATGTACAAAAGCACTGGTCACTTTAAATGTTAATATGGATGAAATAATCAGTTGATTGATTTAGTATAAAATGAATGTTTTGGTGTGTAATGACTGTTTTGATGAAGTCTCCTACTTGTGTTGAGGGACAAAATAGCTTAACAGTCTTTTTATCTCTGTGGTAAAGCTAATAAACTCAACTGTTTCAAACGATTTGGACTGAAGGTTTTAAATATGTAATGTGGTGTTTTGATCTGACGCTGTGGAACTACATAAGAGTTTATGCTGTTTTCAAGTGTTTTTGGTCTCTCTTTGTTGCTGGTATGATGTATTTCTTAATTTGCTAGATCAGTCAGAAAAATATAGTGAGAATAGTTAAGTATTCTTTTTCTGTAACTATGTGAATCTTTCCAGCTGTGTTATTTTTAATATTTCCTGTGATGAAACTCTGGTATTTACCGTAAATAGATATTTTGTATTTTCATGTTCTTTTGTTATTAATTATTAAATATATTTAAACTTTTCATTGTGGTTGGTCCTTTATAGAGAATATTTTAACCTTTGAGAGTACTTATATCTATTGGTGACACTGTGGCCACTCCTGAATCCTGGCTGTTTGGTCAACATTGCAATTTGTATTAATATTAATTTCACTCAGTATAATTGGTTACTCTTTTAAGAGCCTTGTAGTAACTGACTGATGGCAGTGAATCTACCTTATAATCTGGTCAAAGTACACACACACACACACACACACACACACACACACACACACACACACACACACACACACACACACACACACACGCGGGCAGTCTTATCCCTATATCTCTTACCTGTCCCTTAATTTACAGAATGTTCTTGCTGTAGATGCTTATTTTTAACATGCCCTTCATAAATCACAGATGATTACAGACACTAATGCCAGACATTAGAGTTTATGTTCTTCTTTTTGGTCAGAAAGTGCATCACAATACTAGACCTGTTGCTGTATTAAGTTTATAAGTGATTTGGAGTAACATTTATAAATTCTCCCTGATGTTGTCTAGTGTTCATAGGTTCAGAGTCATAGGAACTTACTAGGCTAGCAGCCCTAGAGCCTTTACAAGCCTAGCCATGTTAATCCCAAGTATCCCAATTTGTTCTTTTTGGGTAGTTCACAGAATGAATTTATGACCAGAGTGGGTCTGTGATCAACAGCAGCTGTCCCTCTCCATGAGAGACATGGGTGCCACCCCAGAGGTGAATTTGCAGTCTCCCATCCAATTATCTAGGTTGCATTTAAATAGGGTCAGTGAGGAGCCCTGTTTTGCATGAATAGGAAGCCTGTTCCAGAGAAGCAGCAGTCTCTGGGAGACATATCTGTCTCTCCAGCATGTTCTATTAATGTCACAAGCTAGGCTGAGATCCCTAGAATGAGTGACTCTTGTGGTATTTGACCTGCAGATGTGCAGCATTTCCATTAGGGCAGGGTTGGAGATTGCCCAAGTCACCTTTCAGCAGCCTATAAGATACAGAGTAAAGTGACATAGCTTTCAGCCTATCCAGGTAGATCATGGTTTGGAGTCCCTGTATTTTCTTAGTGAGAAACCTTTGAGGTTTCTCCAGCTGCTGCATGTGTCTGGTGAGGTACATGCAAAAGGGTGCATTATACTCTATTAGTGATCTGATGAGGTCGGGTGCAGTGGAGTTATAACATCCCTTGATCTGGATGCTATGCTCTTGCTTATGAGGTGTGCAATGTAGAACGCTTTCCTTACCACTGTGGAAACTTGGTGGTCACAGTTCAGATTGTTCTCAACCTGTGTTTTCAATTCTTGCACCACTGGGTTGGAACTCAGGGTGGTGCTGTCAATATTTTTATTTATAGGGAATTCCGGTTTGCCAAAGGGAATAATAATGCATTTTTTGCATTTAGCTTTAGACTATGGCTTTGGCACCAATCATTTGTTTGTGTTAGCCCTTCTTGTAATATGTTGACATTGTTGAGGGACTCAGTGATTGCTCCCAGTTTGCAATCATCAGCAAAGTTGGCCATATTTGGCCTGGACTTCTGAGAAATAGATGCCAAACAGTAGGGGGTCCAGCACAGACCCCTGTGGTACTCCACTGGTGATGGATCTACTGGTGGAGCCACCAGTTTTGACAAAGTGTGTGAGTCAATTGACTACCCACCAAGTAATGTAAGGGTTGATCCCTATCTGGGAGAATTTCTCAATGATGCTAGAGTGGGAATTGTGTTGAAAGACTTGCCATGGTTGAGATAGGCAGTGTGCACTGTCTTACCTTTATCCACGGCTTTGGTGACATTCTCAAAGAAGTCCACTAGGTTTAATAACAATGATCTACCCTTAATGAAGTCAAACTGGGTTGGGTTCAGCATTTGGAGTTCGCCTATGTCTTTGTTGATAAGCTTCATGATAATTCTTTCCATGACCTTGCAGATGAGGCTGGTTACACTTATGGGTCTGTAGTTCCCCGGGTCAGTTGATGACCCACCTTTGTGCAGGGGGATTACTGTTGTTGCTCTCCATTCTGCAGGAACATAGCCAGTTCTCAAGCTATGATTAAACATTACGCCAAGTGGGTCCACTCAGTCTTGTTTTAGATTGTTTAGTAAACAATCTGGGATATTATCTGGTCTCATTGAGGCCATGTGTTTGACCTTGGTGAGTACAGAGATGACCTGTTCTCTAGAGATACTAAGCAGATGGCTGATGAGAGGTATGCTTTGAGATATGGTAGGTGGGCATAGTGGGGGGTGAAGTTTGCACTGAATCTGTCAGCTAGCAAGTTGGCAATATCTTCTAGTGTAGAATGAGTTCCTCCCAGCTTTGTCCAGAAGTCCTGAGCACAGCCATTTAGAGGTATGGCAACCACCTGTACATGGACACATCCCCATCCCTCTCAAATATCCCTTCTTTTACAGAACATCAATGATTTTGCATTATATCTGCCCTGCCTGTCATACATCAGACCATTACAGACAGTCGATAATACATTAGAGTTTCATGCTTCTTATTGTTCAGAAAATACACCAGGATGCAAGGCTCTGATGGAGTGCACATGGCTAATTAACCTCATCAGCATATAGTGCGGCTGAGGAGACAACCTATTGTGGTGATCCTACAAACTGCATAGGATCATTTTAGTGGGCCTCTCTTTGAATCAGAAAGGGATGCCACTAGTGGTAGTAGCCCTTGTTAGGCCTTACCACTACCAGTGGCCCTTTCTGAATCCATCCCAAAGATTAATAATGTGCAAACAATTATATTTAGAAGTTGTATTACAAAGACAGCAGGTAATAATATGCCAAATATTATATTGAGCATCAGTGATGTTTAGGTAGACAGTTTATTTGTGACAGAATACTTAAACATATTGTGCTTGTATAAAATAATTCCAGTAAACATTTATACAAACAGATGTTATAAAAAAGACATTACTTAACCAAACTTGCTCTACAGGTTGGTATGTTGTTTGAAGTATTTTCTGAATTTATATGATGTTTTGAGAGACTTTAGTATTGTAAGTTGAATCAGCTCCTGTGACCCTGTTCTTGATCACATAGTATTTGATGAGGGAGGCAAAAGCCATGAGTATAAAAAAAAATTGGTGATGTGATCTTCTAAATATTTAGGAAATTAATACCATTCTGGGTATGAGTGCATAATACCCAAATTAGTGTGTGCATTGGCTTTTAATGTAGGTTTAAGATGAATTTCAAAGGTTGCATAATTACAAATGGCAGTTTATTATTGGTTGTTTCAGCTCATTCCCTGTTTTTCCCTCATATGCAAGTGCATGTTAAACTTTACCATGGTTTAATTTGTGAAGGTATCTTTGTTGTGGCACTAGTTTTGTCCAGCTGAAATACAGTTTGTTATTTTAACAAAAATGAATTTCCACGTTGAATACACATTCTTCAGTCACATACTGGAAATTTAGAGGCAGAGCTATAGCTAGCTTATCTAGTGCCCAGTGCAGTTCCCCAATCTGGAGGAAACTGCTTGCCGGTACTCCAAGACCACTTCCAACACTTTATGCTCGGGGCAGTCACCCTGTTTGTCTTGCCCTAGCCACACTTCCTTTTAAGAGTGTATTGTGTTCTTCTACTCCTCTTCTCCATAATTTGTAATCCAGTAGTCAGGGAGGGGCATTATCTGGTATTATTTATTCTTCCCACTTGAAGAACCTAGTCCAGTGGCACCTCTGTTTGCATCCAGTTGTTCCAGTCACAAGACCTGATCATCCCTGCGTTAGGCTAGAGCCCTCCAGCCCATTTGTTCCTGCCCATAAATTTCAATCAGCTCATCTGCTTTGAAAAGGGAACATGTACCTCAGTCTTACTGAAAGAGGTTTTACAATCAATAATGACTTTGTATGACATTTTAAGTAGTTTTAATGAAACAAGAGTAAATGTTACCACCAGAGATGATTTTAAAATGCATAATTACATTGAGACTGATATCTCTGATAACCATATTAATTTGCTAAGGGTTCTTCTTTGTACGTACAAGAAAGGCTAGCTTGGTTGATTGATGTGCTTCTAGAAATGAAGCTTTTCACTAGAAAATTTAATTTGGAAGTGCTATTTTGAAAAGATATCAGTCATGACCCCTTAAGAAGGTGCAGCACCTTCAACCCACCTATTATACCTGTACTTGACTTGTTTGAAAAGATATCTGAAAAATACACTAGTTATTGGCTGAATAATGAAAACAGGAACATTTATAGGAACCTCAGAAATGCTGGCAGCACCACCCTTAAACAACTTTGTCAGGGATGCAGTATTCATATTATGAATAAAGGTGGTGGGGAGGTTATATTTATGTATTCTAATGAATATGTTAACAGCATGTGCCTGATGCTTAACAGTGATGAGTTTTACAGACAAGTGGCTATGAATGAAATGAAAGTGGCTTATAGTAGAGTAGATTTGTGGTTAGACGATTTAAGACTAAATTAAGCTATTTTGGATTCCACAAACCAGTTCTTACCGATCAAAAATCCAATAACATCTCATACATTTCAGATTCCGAAAAAACATAAGAAAGTGAATAAGCCACCATTTAGACCTATAATTTCAGGTAAGGGGAAACAAAAGTGAGACACTAGTGGTGTTGGTCGAAAGAAGATCGAAAGTTATTTTATACCTCTTCACTAACATCCTTTGGGATTCATGGCACCATCTGGACTTATATTCAACAAAGATTGATTCTGGAAATTTGTTTGTTAAGCTTATATACAGCACTTGTATATAGTTATCCCCCATGATACAGGTCTAGCTTGATTTAGGGACACGATTTATGGATCACAATTTCTGCAGGGAGTGCATGTTGATTTAATCTGTAATTATATGGAAATAGTCCTTGAAAATAGCTTCTTTTTATTCAAGGGTGATTTATTTAAACAGTTATCAGAAGTAGCTATGAGGAATGCATCAGCCCCAACTCTTGCCAACCTTTTCCTTTACAAATGGGAAAAAGGGGTAGTTTTATCATCTGACTGGTTAGATTAATTAAAATATATGTCAGATGCTGGGTGACATTTTTATTGTGTGGTCTGGTACTATGAATGAGCTAAATGTTTTCATGAAACATGTATCACTTTTTTTAACTTTCGCATATACTTATTCTCATGATTTTATTTATTTTTTGGATATGGAACTTAACAAAAGTCAGAATGAAAGTGGAATATCTTGTAATATGTGCAGAAAAAGTCTTTTAAAAACTCCTACCCACATTTCACTAGTAATCGCATGCTCTGGATGACAATGAGTGAGTGGGCGGTCTGCAAGGACTTCTAGGGTGATATCAAAGGATGATACATTTATTAAGGAGTATAATTTTTAAAAATATGTTTGTAGTTGGGGTACCCCACCAGCTTGGTGATGATATTATAACTACTAAGAGACCTACCGATTTTGTACCCATCTTTTTGCATGGTATGAATAGGACAAAGGATAAGAGCACAGGGTCGCAATGCTCTAACTCACTCTCTCAGCCTAGGATTTTCCACTGAAGTGAAGGAAATACAAATTATTATTAGACAACATTAGCCTATTATAACATTAAGTGTGGACTTCAGTAACAAACTTGCCTTAGGGCACTTGTTTGTTTTTAAATATGGCTTTAATTTGAAACAGCTTTTTGAGTCAAAGATAGTCACAGTTGGAAAAAAAAAATGTTTACTCGGCATGTTTAACTGTAGGACATGAAAGCAATGTAGGGTTATCAATAACTGTACTTTTGTGCCTGTAAGAGATAAACCTGTGTTATTGAATTGCAAAGGTTGATATAAAGTGTACCACCAAAAGAGTGGTATGTATGGCAACCTGTTTATACTGTTCTGCATTTTATATAGGAAAAATGGAGAAATGTCTCAAAGTAAGGATTTATCACCATATGTATGCAATTAACAACAGGATAAGAACAATACCTTAGCCAGATATGTGGAGATGTGTCCTGATTTTAATAAGTTTGTCTTTTTTAGACTGGAAAAAGTTAGATGTAACCCCTGAGATGGGGAATTAGACTATTTGTTACTGAGGAGGGAGTTGTTTTGGCAAATGACTTTGAATGCTGACCAACCTCCAGGTATTAATTAATGTTAATGATACTATTTCTGTAGTCTGTATTTTGAGACCCTCCATCAGTAAATCAGGACATCCCCAGCACCCCCCCTCCCGTTATCTCTAGGGAGCAAGTCATCACTGCCCTCTCAAAGGCAAAAAAATACAGCCTCCATGGGACCCAATAACATCCCAGGCTGCATCCTACATGAACTCAGGGAGGAACTTGCAGCAACATTAGGCACCCTATTCAATCAAAGACTGAGTACTGGCTTCATCTCAGCCAAGTGGAGGATAGCTACTGTCATCCCTTTGCACAAAGCTGGAGTGTCCACCGATCCAGGAAATTATATACTTATCAGTTTAACTAGCCTGATCTGAAGGCCATGGAATGGATTATCAGGGACCTGATTAACAAGGACATTGCCAGCCTCCAAACACCTGATCCCATACAGTTTGTTTTTGTCAAGGGGAGGTCATGCCTGTTAAATTTGGTCGACTTCTTTGAGACAGTCACCAAAGCCATGGACGAGGGGAAGACGGTGCACACCACCTACCTTGACCTGGTCAAAGCCTTTGATACTGTTCCCCACTCGGGTATCATAAATAAACTCTCTCAACTAGGCATCAATCCAGATATTGTCAGATGGGTAGCAAACTGGTTATCTGATAGAACCCACCTAGTCAAAATGGGGAAATCCACCTCAAGCAGTCTACCCATAATGAGCGGTGTACCCCAGAGATCGGTCTTGGGGCCTCTGTTGTTTGGGATATAATTTTCTGAGGTACAGGCCAAAACCAATGGGCTATGGCTGACCAAGTTTGCAGATGACTTCAAGCTGGGCGCTGTCATCAATTCCCCTAGTAATGTCAATATCCTTCAAGAGGGTCTAACTCAAACAAATGACTGGTGCCAAAAACATGGCCTCAAACCAAATGCCAAAAAATGCATCATCATCCACTTTGGGGAGAGTGATGTCCCCATAAATTATCACATTAACACAATCAGTCGTGAGGGACTTGGGCACCCAGGTTGATAGCAAACTGACTTTTGACCACCATATTGCCTCCATTGTACAGAAAGCTTTCTACATGGCCCACCTCATTAGTAAGGGTATCTCATCCAGGGACAAGGAGGTCATAAAATCCCTGTATTCTTCCCTTATAAGACCCGTTATTGAGTACAATGCCCCTTTCAGCATGTATCTCACAAAGCACATGCAGCAGCTGGGGAGACCACATAGGTTCTTCACCAGGAGAATTCAAGGCCTCAAACATCTACCCTACTGTCATCTGAGACTGTCATTTGTTCTGGATAAACAATTTTTGGTGCTTGTCTAACCACACAGAACTATTCGTTTTTCATTTGGGTTCTGTTGTTGGATTACAACCACAATTTTGAGTAGAGAAAATATTTTAACTTTACCAATTCTGGTCAAAAATATTAAAAAAGAGGAATATAGTTTGTTATTACAGACACTTGTCCTGAATGTATTGCTACAGATTCCAGATTTTGTGCTATCAGTTCCCAATATTTACATGTCAGCTTAACTTATAAATATGTTTTGTGTGCGTGTTATTTATTATTATTATTATTATTATTATTATCTGGAAATTTCCAGCTGCTTGTTGAGAATCTGTATCACTTAGTGGATACAGGATTAATTTATTTTAGTTAAACCTCAGGCCAAAAATGCAGGTCAGCTGCTTAATATGTAGGATTGGTACACGCATGTGTGTGTGTGTGTGTGTGTGTGTGTGTGTGTGTGTGTGGGGGGGGGGGGGGTCTGTAATCAAAATAACATATCCACCTGCAAAACTACTTAAAATGTGTGGATAAAAATAACTTTTATACATTTATTGAATAATATTTTATTATTTCCTCAGATAGGTTGCAAGCAAAGAAAGAAGACCTCCCTGCCTGGTCCCTCACTTTTTTAATTTCTCCAGATTGTTTGGGTTTCTAATACCATGACAGGAATGGACCCCATTCCTAAGTTAAAGTACAATTAAAGTTCATGAAATTAGTATTGTTTCACTCTCTGATGTCAGCCAATAGTGCTCTTCACAGCACCCGCAATGTGCCCAGCAGTGACTCCTTCTGCAGTTCATACAGAGTTACATGTATTGGTAGCGTTTCTAAATAGGATTGTAGACTCTTTTTTATAAGACCCATTGCTCTGACTACTATTGGAACTATCTGTTTATCTTTCTTCTTCATTGCTCTTGTTTCTGCTTGCAAATCCTGATATTTTATGACCTTGTGTCTCTCTCTGTACGTAGGGCACTGTAGTCACTGGGTGTGGCAATTTCAGTGATCAATGCTACTTTTGTCTTCTTTTCTTGGACCACTATATCTGGTTTTCTAGCATCTATCTTTTGAACTGTTGGTAATGGATGATCCCATGTGATATAAACTTCATCATTTTCTATGATGCTTTGTGGCGCATGTTTCCAGTGTTTTTCAGCCACTTCAGTATTATAATGTTTGCACAATCTCCAGTGCAGCAGTCTTGCCACATTATTATGCCTTTCAGTATACAATCCTTCTGCCATTAATATGTCACAACCAGCAACTAGCTGTGTGACAGTTTCCAATTCTGTTTTACAAAACCTACATTTGTCTGTTTCTCCCACATGTTCAATGGACTTTGTAAACTAATATGTATGTAGCTCACTATCTTGAGCCGCCAATATTAACCTTTCATCTCTTGGTTTGAATTCACCTCTCCTTAACCATTCATGCGGTCATTTCTGATCAACATGAGGTTCTTCCAGACATTTTCTATACTTGCAATGATATTTATGCATTTTACACATTTATTGCCTTTTCATCTGATCCTTCACCTTATATTCTTTCTTTTGTTTTTTGGCACATTCAGTTGCTGCCTGATTTTTATCTACTTTTGGTTTGATTTCCATTCCTGCTTGACGCCAATATGCTTCTGTTAAGTTAAGCAGGGAAGTCATCTTAGATTTATTCTCCTCATGTTTCAAAACTTTCATAGGTTCATAGGTTCATAGGTGTGTACTAGGCTAATGGCCCTGGAGCCTTTACAAGCCTAGCCCATAGGATTATCTTGGCATTGTGCCACCCAACCTTAGTTCCCAGTGCCTCTGTCAAGTAGAGCCACTGGAGTGATCCCCGTGGTGAATTTTCTATTTCCCATCCACTCATCAAGATTTTTCTTGAAGAGGGCCAGTGAGGTGCTCTGTTTGACATCTATGGGAAGTCTATTCCATAGCATGGGCAGTCTCTGGGTTATGAACCTGTCCCTCCAGCACATTCTGTTGATTGTGGTAATGAGGTTGAGGTCTCTGGAGCGTGTGGTGCAGATGGATTGGAATTTCTTTAGATGTAGCATTTCTAACAGAGCTGGATCAGACATGGCTTTGTAAGTCAAGCAGAGATCACCTCTAAGTAGGTGATATGAGACAGAATAGTTGGAATTTTTTGAGTCTGTCCATATAGGACAAGTGTTTAAGGCCTAGAATCCTCTTTGTGAGGTACTTTTGTGGCCTCTCCATTTGTTGCAGGTGTCTAGTGAGGTACATGCCAAATGAGGCATTGTATTCAATGACTGGCCTAATGAGGGAAGAGTAGAGGGAGATAATGACCTCTTTCTTCCTGGATGCAAAACCCTTAGTAATGAGATGTGCCACATAGAAGAACTTTCTGACCACAGTGGCAATGTAGTGGTTGAAAGAGAGGTTGCTGTCAACCTGTGTTCCCAGATCTCTTATAATGTCTTCTGTGTTCAGTGGACTAACATCAATGTGGTAATTCATGGGAACTGGGTTTTTCCCAAAGGGGATGACGACACATTTTTTGGCATTGAGCTTAAGGCCATGGTTCTGACACCAGTCATTGGTCTCAGTGAGGCCTTTCTGTAGGATGTCAACATCACTTGGGGAGTTACTAATAGCTCCCAACTTGCAATCGTCTGCAAACTTTGTCAGCCAGATTCCCTTTGTGTTGACCTGGACTTCAGAGAAGTAGAATCCAAACAGGAGAGGACCCAGGACTGAACCCTGTGGGACTCCACTCGTGACTGGTCAGTAGTCTGACTTGGAGTCAGCTACTTTCACAATGTGGGTTCTATCTGTGAGCCAGTTTGCAACCCACCTAGTGATATAGGGGTTGATGCCTAGCTTACTGAGTTTTTCTGATTCCTGAGTAGGGAATGGTATCAAAGGCCTTGGCCAGATCAAGGTAGGTTGTGTGAACCACCTTGCCTTCATCCACAGCTCTGATGATTGACTCAAAGAAGTCGACCAAGTTGAACAGGCATGATCTCCCCTTCACAAAACCAAACTGCGTGGGTCTTGTGATGTCAGCAGATATGTGTGGAGTCCCACGATTGCAGATCTCTACATGTAATCAATTTCAAGGAGGCCCATCCCTCCTTTGGAATTGGGAATATATAATCTTGGTATGTACTGAATTTTATAAATCATTTGGTGAACATGAAGCATCCTTCTTGTTTTAATATCTAATCTATCCCACACATTTTGAGGCCAATCAGTCACTCCAAAACTGTAAGTTAGGACAGGAAGAGCAAACTGGTTTATAGCTTGGATTTTGTTCCTAAATGTCAATGCTGTTTTTCAGGATTAAATCTAAAATATTCCTAAGTTTTACTCACATTTGTTCAGGTTTTATTGTTGATCCTTCATCAATTCCCAAGTATTTATACACTCCCTCTTGCTTAATCTTGGTCCCTCTTTTTAATTTCTTCAAGTCTTTTAGGTTTCTAATAGCATGACAGGAATGGACCCCATTCCTAAGTCAAAGTATGGTTAAAGTTCATGAAATTAGTATTGTTTCACTCTTTGATGTCAGCCAAAAGTGCTCTTCACAGCACCCACAATGTGCCCAGTAATGACTCCTTCTGCAGTTCATATGGAGTTACATGTATTGGTGGTGTATCTAAATAAGATTTTAGACTCTTTTTTTAAGACCCATTGCTCCTACTACTATTGGAACTATTTGGGTATCTTTCTTCCACATTGCTCTCATTTCTGCTTGCACATCCTGATATTTTATAACTTTATGTCTCTCTGTGCGCAGGACACTGTAGTCAATGGGTGTGGCGATTTCCATGATCGATGCTACTTTTGTCTTCTTTTCTTGGACCACTGTATCTGGTTTTCTAGCATCTGTCTTTTGAATTGTTGGTAATGGATGACCCATGTGATGTAGACTTCATCATTTTCTATGACACTTTGTGGCTCATGTTTCCAGTGCTTCTCAGCCATTTCAAAACCATAATGTTTGCACAATCCCCAGTGCAACAGTCTCGCCACATTATTGTACCTTTCAGTATACAATCCCTCTGCCATTAGTATGTCACAACCAGAAATGAGGTGTGTGACTGTTTCCAGTTCGGTTTTACAAAACCTACATTTGTCTGTTTTTCCCACATGTTCAATGGACTTTGTAAACCAGCGTGTACGTAGCCCACTGTCTTGAGCCGCCAATATTAACCTTTCAACTGTTGGTTTGAATCCACCTCTCCTTAACCATTCCTGCATTCATTCCTGATCAGCATGAGGTTTTTCCAGAAGTTTTCTATACTTGCAACTATATTTATGCATTTTCCACATATCTTGCCTCTTCATCTGATCCGTCATCTTATATTCTTTATTTTCTTTGTTGGGTCATTCAGTTGCTGCCTGATTTTTATCTACTTCTGGTTTGATTTCCATTGCTGCTTGATGCCGATATGCTTCTGCTAGATTAAGCAGGGAAGTCATCTTAGATTTATTCTCCTCATGTTTCAAAACTTTCACTACATTTAGGTCTCATGAGGTTAGCAGATATGTGTGGAGTCCCATGATTGCAGATCTGTACATGTAATCAATTTCAAGGAGGCCCATCCCTCCTTTGGAACGGGGAATATACAGTTTTGGTATGCACTGATTTTTATAGATCATTTGGTGAGCATGAAGCATCCTTCTTGTTTTAATATCTAATCTATCCAACACGTTTTAGGGCCAATCGATCTCTCCAAAACTGTAAGTTAGGACAGGAAGAACAAATTGGTTTATAGCTTGGATTTTGTTCCTAGATGTCAATGCTGTTTTCAAGATTAATTTACATCTTCTAAAATATTCATTACTAAGTTTTACTCACATTTGTTCATGTTTTATTGCTGATCCTTCATCAGTTCCCAGGTATTTATACACTCTCTCTTGCTCAACTTCTTTTATACCACATTCTTGTCCCAAACTGATGTTTTCCTGGTGCTGCAGTTTTTCTGCTTTAAAGGTTGCTGTTGCACATTTATCAAGGCCAAATGACATTCTAATATCATCTGAAAAAGTTTTGACAATCTGCAGCTGTGCTTTCAGTTCCTCATCTGAAGAGCTATACAGTTTTAAATCATCGACAAATAGAAGATGAGAAGTCTTTAGACTTTGTGTTTTCTAGGAGCCAAATTGTAGCCATGGCCTAAGCTGTTAAGTAAACAGCTTAATGGGTTAAGGGCAAGGCAGAAGAGCAACGGTGACAAAGAGTCACCCTGGAATATCCCCCTTTGAATTTTTATCCCTGGGATAATAATTTGTCCTTTATCATGGTTTAATTGCAAAGTGGTCTGCCATTGTTTCATGGTCACTGTAATGTAGTTGATCAGTGTAGGATGTATCTTATACATTTTTAAGCACTCTTTTATCCATGAATGTGGGATACTATCAAATGCTTTTTTGTAGTCAGTCCATGCTATACTTAGATTCTTCCCCTTTTTACAATTCTCCACTATGACTTTATTTAACAACAAATGATCCTTTGTTCCATATGACATTCTTTTATTGCCCTTTTGTTCTACTGCCATAATTAAGTTTTCTTCTAAATGACTATAAACTCTGTCAGCATCAATTCCTGTGTATAGCTTATACGTTGCTGGAAGGCAAGTTACTGGTCAATAATTTTTGGGGTAGCTTGCAGGTTCACTCTTAAGTAGAAGCATTGTTTTACCTGTTGTTAGCCAGACTGGTATCTGTTCGGGGTGTGCATATAAATAGTTCTTACTCATGGCTAGGTCTTCATGCCAAGATGTTAATACTTTTAACCAAAAGTTAGGTACTGCATCTGGGCATGGGGTTTTCCAGTCAGATGATTTTCTTAACTTTGTTTCAATCTCTTTAGCTGTTACTTCATTCCATTTCATATCCTGTACCTTTAAACTTTTTATTCTTTCTTTTACTTCTTTTATCCATTTAGCATTTTTGTTGTGTTCCACTGGAATCTTCATAGATACTTCTCCAAAATGCATCTATTTCTTCTTTTTTTGGTGGTCTTTCAATTCCTTTTACCTTGTTTCCCAATTCTCTATAAAACTTTTTTGGGTCATCACTAAATTGCCTATTTTATACTTTTCCTTTATATTTATCTGTGTGTCTTCTAAGTTTTTCTCCCTGTTCTAAGATTTTTAGTTTGTTATTTGCGATAGTGCATGATAGATCCTGGTATGTTCTAATACTGCACACTGCTTTTATTACATCTGTCTTTCTTAGTGTTTTTGTTGATCTATTCCCTCTTCTATAGTCTTCTAACAGTGACACTTTTTGTCTTAGTTGCTTTATATTTTTCTCTATTCGATACTAGCATGATGGTATTCGATTTCTCCCCTGCCTTTGCCTCACTACCCTGTGCTCTTGTGGTAAAACTTTATTAGTTATTAATTTAGCTGCACAGTAACATATCCTGTTTATTTCCATTATATCACGTGGGTCTCTATGGACAGTCCTAATTACTGTGTTCATTTGTTTTATCAGACTTGTGACTTTTGGGGTTTTATTGACCTTCTGCAGTCTATTACTTTCATTGATTGTACTATATCTATGTCCATTAAATCAAGCAATTCTTCCCTAAGTTAATTTTCTTCCAGACTGAGGGTACATCCTTTGTTTTCCACTTCCTGCAGGCATTCTATAGAAAGTTCTGTAGCATCTTCCTGTGGCACCTTATCTTCAGTTTCACCCTGTGCCATCCGTTGCTTTGTCATATGGGAGCTCACTGGCCTATCACTCCTCATCATTGACTGCATCATCAGAGTTTCTGCAGTCTCCTGTTCCTTCCTTTGCTGTCTAGCTTTAAGTGAAAGTTTATACTAGTTTCCTGTGGAAGGCTCCAAAATATCTTGATATGGCACCTGACCAATTGCTTCCTGTTCCACTGGTTTCCCCTTAATTTGGATATCCATTGCTGTATCCTGTCATGGTGCTTTCTGAATTAGATTTTCTACACTGAATCCTTCACTTTGCAGGTACTCCATGACCTCAGTTTCTATTGCTTTAGCTTCTCCATTACTAATCTCCTTTTCTACTTTTCCGCTTTGTCTTCTTAGTTTTTGTATTGTAAAGTTTTCCATGTCCAGATTCCTTTGCTTGTATTTCTGTTCAAATATCTTTGGTGCTGCTCTTTTTGTATTGGTTAGTTTTGCTTTCTCCTTTGCATAAATGTTACACCATATTAAGTCTCTTTTTCTTTCCTATGACCATATTTCTCCTTCAGATGTCTCACAATCTTCCTGCTTCTCATTACTCTGGGGACTCACTCCATCATGCTGTGATGTAGTCTGTGTTAGACTTTCTATATTAAATCCTTCACTTCGCAGACACTCCATAACATCAACTTCTATTTCTTTAACTTCTGCTTTACTAATCTTCTTTTCCACATTCCATCTTTGTGATATTAATTTTTTATTGTTAAATTTTCCATATCTTTATGCCTTTGCCTGTATTTCTCTTCGAATATCTTTGAGACTGCCTTCTCTATATTAGTTAACTTAGCTTTCTCTTTTGCATAAATATTGCACCATATCAAATCTCTCTTTCTTTCCCATGTCCATATTTCTTTTTTATATTTTTCAAACATCTCTAGGTTTTGTTTTTTATATTTTTGCACTTCTTCAGATACTTCTTTTTCCAAACAGATCAAAATTTCTTGATCTATATACTATTTTTCAAAAATCTGTTGTATTAATGAAAGCAAATTTTTATTTGAAGCTTCTGACAGTTTTTCCTGTGAAAGTATTTTTTCTTTCCTCTACTTTATCTCTTAAGTTCTTTGTATATCCTCTGTCTGGTAATTCTGGGCTTTTTGCATAATAGTAACAATACATAATTTCTTTCTTATCCTCAATAGTCCACTCTATCGTCTTTGGCCTATCAGTTTTTGTGATTTTTGTGGACTGCTACTTCTTTCTACAACAGGGGGGCATCCTCCCCTTGGGCCTGGCCTGGCCCCATTGTAGGAATATTTCCGGATTTTGAAGATTCTACACTGTCATTTTTTCCAGTCCTAGCACCAGTGTGCCTGCCAGGATTGGGCACTTTTTTATCCTGGGACTTGTGCACCCAGCTATCTTTTTTGTTTTTGACTTACTTCTGTCCATGATATATGCTATATAAATACAGTCTATATATCAGTGTCGCCTTGGTGAGATTTTGTGAAAAACAGGGTCCACCTCATGAAGGCACTCACAAAGACTTGAAGATGAATTCAACTTCAGCACTCTACTCTTTTTTACTTGCTGAGTTTTCATCTCTCCAGTAGGACCCCTTGGTCCCCTGTGTAGTTCAAATGGTGGTCATGAAAATCCATTAATTGGGAGCATGACAAAGAATCTGTAATACAGATATTCCATCATGCTAAGGAAACTGATTGCAGCATTGTAGTTTATCAAGGCTACCTTTACAAAATCCCAGTGAAGTCACATTGAAGTTTCTATGATCAAAATGAACCAAATTATATATAGAAGCCAGGACTTTTGCTAATATTTTAGACCCATTTGGAATTAACAGAAATTACACTGTTCTGAGTGAACAGACAACACAAGCATAACTCACACTTTCTTCCTCCTAATTTTAGTTTTCCCTACTGATTTTCTTGGAGTCTTAAATACTGACAGGGATTCATAAAGGTTACTACAAAGTGTAAACTACATGTACACTTAGTGCAATCTTTTTGAGTGACTAGAAATAAAAAAAAAAAAAAACATAGTAGGAATGATCTTAATGTACATGTTAGTGAATCTGGCCTTTTATCTAACTATGGTTTGGGGAACAAACCTGTTGAAGTTAACTTGACTAGATCTGGAAGACAACATACAATTACATCATGGTTATCTAATTGCGGCTTTTTTTTTATTTGCAATTTTATTTTTAAGCATTTATAAAAATCATTCAAGATTCTGTGTGTCTTCTCCTTCACCACCATGTGTTCTCTAGGTATAATGACTTTATAACCTGGTCTGTCTCTGAACCAGCAAAAGTAGCACTAAGTGTTGAAAATCTGCGAGTCCCCATCAGATTCAGGAACTGTGTTACATAGATTGCATTGTAAATAGGATAGTGCAGAGTTCCTTGTAGAATTTAAACACAATCTACTCTGCTCATTTTTGCCTTGATGGTGTTGATACGAGCCATCCTGGCATCAATGTTTCATTCAGCTTTCTATTCCCTTGTAAAGAAATTCAAATGAATAGGTTTCCTTCACCAGTGGATTAGTTTTATGAATTAATCCTGAGAAACACTTCTTTGAATAAGTGGCGTTTATATTCATGTTTTTTTTTTATTCTCCCTGCTATTACTACATTTGGAGGATTAATATTTTTGTTTTGATTGCTTTACGTTTTGTGCAATTTTGATTGTATTAGACTGTCTAGCAATCTAACTTTTCCATCACCCAATGCATGATTTGAATTCTCCTATTTAAGACTTCTCATTGTTACTGGTAGATATTATGGGATAATCATAAATGTTAAGATGCAGGAATTTAATTTTTACTTTGTGTATTTGCCACTTAACTCATTCATGTTTACCAGTACTTATTCCAATACAGAATGAAATACATATGTGCTACAAACTTGACAGTAACTACCCAGAGTTAATAAAAGAAAAAAACTTTGATGTTAAAAATACTTTAAATTGAACAAGTAAATTAATGTTTCACTTTATCCCTGGAATCAAAGGCTTTTTTTGACATTTAAGGAGCTTAATCAAAATACTGAATGACTCACAAATTCATTGTAACAAAATAAGTTCATCTATCCATCCAAAGCTATTATGTTACATGCAACTCCTATAAAGAGATGGCACCATCCACAGAGTTTACTAGAAAAATAGGGGAATGAAAGTGGGTTGCCAGGTTTTTCTTCCATATCATACATATGTGCATGAACAACTAAGAGCTGCCAATCTGGCTACTACATAGCTTTTGGATGAAACCAGAGTTTGTGGAGAAAACTCATGTTATCATAGGGAGGACATGCAGACTCTGCACAGAAGGCACCTCAGCTCAGAAGGGAAACAGAGAACCTCCTGCTGTGAGGTGACAAAGCTTCTTCACTGTAACACTGTGCAATCTGAAAATTAAACTACCTTGTCTCCAAGTACTATGTACAGTCTACCTTTGAAATGGTCCAGATATGGCATACTGAATTCTATCATGGAAGTACAGTTGTAGGAATGGATCTCAACTCAGTTAATGTTGTTAGAGTTAAGATGCTCTGGTTCTAATTCCTCTTGTATTTTTAGATTAAGAAAGTTTCAGAGATGAAATATAGTCTTTCATCCAAGAACCTTCAAATATTTACTCTTACATTAATCTCATAAAGACTGATTTACTTCAACTGCATTTATCAAAGTGTTGTGACACACTGACTTTGTCTACAGCAAGTACAGAATTCTGCAGTTAGGATTACTTCTGGCATTTCTAAGTTTTGTGAAATTACACCAACACTGAGATATCTATAGTTTAGGCTGTACATACTAAAAATAACCTTATTTTTTATCATCCACCTCAACAAATTCATTCCATACCACTCAACATCTAAGGACTAAAAATCATAGAAGAGAGTCAAAAAGAGGACCACTTTTTAAATAGAAGATGTTCAAGTATTATAATTAGTGATAAGAACTCTTTGTAGAGATTTAGTTTATATTTTAATAATATTAATAAAATATGTACCCTTTTACTGCTTTGACATCATGATTACTAAATGTAGGAGGAGAAACTAAATGCAAAAATACAATGCACAGCTCATATCAGTTGAGAAGTATGCGTCACTCAGCTGATGTAAAATGTTAAGCAATTTCTAGACTTCATCTTAGATTATCTGGACAGTGTTTTTTTTTTTTTACTATGCTTTTTAATTTTAAGAAGTTCCTTACCTTACCAGCTGAAATGTATAGTCTCAAAATATAATTTTAGAAGGTCTCTTAAAACCTATTTATTCTTGTTGGCCCTTGAAAATATATTTGCTTAATTAAAGATATTGTAAGGTATTCATTAATATGGTTCACAATGGCAGACCAGCATTGTTCTGGCTGTGGTTTGCACATGGTTTAGACATTAGTACAATTCATAAAATGTGAATTGCCCCAATATCTGATCAGAAAGGCACCATCTGTTATTGCAGTCACTAAAGATTAGTACCATGCTTGGGGCACATACACAGCCCCCTAACTTACTAGACACCCTCTTTCTTCCACTGTTTCATCATCCCATCATTTTAGTAGGTACCAGACCACAGCAATCAGCTAATCTTTTGATTTGCCTCTGTGTATAGTAACTCGTGTGTGCATGACATCTGGCAAGCTTAATGACATTCCCTTTTCATTCCTTTCTTTTCTTTATTCACATATCCATGATCAATTCCCAAGGCTTGCCAGATGTTCACACTCCACCATTAGTATGTGTATGAAATGCAGGGATTTAATGGCTGCCAATAGCTCTCATAGTGCTATGTGTACACTATGAGCATTATAGGCTATTACTGTAGCTCACAGGGATGGCAGAGCAGAGGGATGTGTCTCTACTCGGCAGACATGGCAATCAGCAGTTCATGTAAATCTCTGCCTATAATCCCATAGTTGGGAAGCAGGGTACTTATAAATTATGTAATGCATGGAGCACTGTGATTACACTGCAAAAACAATTAAATAACTTCCTCGTTCATCTTCACTCTTGAGGTGAAGTTCTTGTCACCCACACCTCAGACACATAATATACTTATTACAATCAGAGACCCAATCATAATCCTCTGTGTTAAAGATGGAACCATTTGCACCATAGCTCTCACTCTATTTTCTCTAAAATCAGGGGTCAAGACAAAAATAATCAGGGTTTGAAAACTCCCCACCAGGGACAGGATGTCCTTCTACATGGCACACCTCATCATAAAAGGGTTCTCATCCAGGAAAAAAGAGGTCATTATTCCCCTCTACTCGTCTCTCATTAGACCCATTATAGAGTACAACGCCCCTTTTGGAATGTACCTCACAAGACATCTGCAGCAGCTGGAAAGGCCACAGAAGTACCTCACAAAGAGGATTACTGGCCTCAAACAAATGCCCTACACTGACCACCTCAAAAAGCTCCAGCTTTACTCAGTAGCATATCGCCTACTCTGAGGTGATCTCTGCCTAACATCTAAAGCTTTGTCAAACCCAGAGCTGTTGGACATGCTACACCTAAAGAAATCACAATTCCTCCGAGCTACATGCTCTGGGGACCTAAACCTTGTCACCACAATAAACAGGACACTCTGGAGGGATAGCTTTCTGTCCCAGAGACTTCCTATACTCTGGAACAAGCTACCCATCTATGTCAAGCAAAGTTCTTCGTTAGCACTCTTCAAGAAAAATCTTGAAGAGTGGATGGGAAATAGGAAATACACCCCGGGGATCACTTCTGTGTCTCTGCTGGACAGTGGCACAGGAAAATAACTTTCTTGGGTGGCGTAAGCTATGGAACCTTGCTGGCTAGGCTTACGTAGGCCCTTGGGCCGATAGCCTAGTACCTACCTATGAACCTATAAAATGCAGACAGTATAGACTTAGAAAGCGGATACAATAAGAGGCTTTGTGTTACTATGCATTTTGTGATGCATAATAGGTCTGTGCCTGTAATGCCTGGAATTATGCAGTGTCCCTCACTGTTTTGTCACAAAGTCATACATTTTATATGATACACGGCAACATTTAGAGACAAAATCAGGGATGTCCCTGAAAAGCAGGGAGCCTTGACATGCATAAGTTGGTTGCACTCATCGATGGGAACTCTGATTTGTTAGTCTGTTCTCAAACCAAAGACATAATTGCATCACCACCTTATGTGAGAGGCTATCTAATCTAGCAGGACACAGGATGCTGCAGAGAAAAATCTCCTGTTATATGCATTACCAGATTGCTATATATTTCATACCTCTCAACCTGGAAACATCAAAAATCTGGCAAATGCCCATGAAAAATAGGTAGAAATCTGTATGCTGATTATCCTAAAATTGGCATATATAGTTATGTAACCCCGCTTACTCCAATGGAATTGTGGGATACCTGCATTCAAACGCAAATTGAACAGACAAAATATTAAACACAAAATATAACCAGAATAATAGTGTTTTATTTATATAAACATTTGAACATGTATCAAACTTTGACCTTGTATAAAACTAAAAAACAATTTTCTTTTATAAAAATAAAATTAACTGCATTGAATCCAGAAAGATTTTGACAGCTGACAAGCAACTGCAGACCCCATGTAGAAAATCAGAAAAAAGGGGGGGGGGTTAATGATTTAATTACAGTCAAGCTTGCATTGCACTAATTAGTTAGATTATGAAAGTTCACTGGCTTTTACCTCCTCAGAAAAAAAGATTGTTTTGGTCTATGCTTTAGTCAACCCCTCATAGAACTTTATATTTCA
Organism: Protopterus annectens; assembly: GCF_019279795.1. Lineage (NCBI taxonomy): Eukaryota > Metazoa > Chordata > Ceratodontiformes > Protopteridae > Protopterus > Protopterus annectens. The sequence goes on along the minus strand of NC_056726.1, from coordinate 416,583,577 downwards.
CTGTTTCATCTACAAATAAAGTGCCTATTGCCCTTGAGGAATAAACTGCCTATGTTACATAAAAAAATGATAAGCTAGTAATATTGCAATAGGGAATGGATGGCAAACTGATAACAGGTTCATAGTTACTAGGTATCTCATCCAAAGGAGGACATTATCAGGACTGCAACATCCACCCTCTTTAAAAGTACAACACAGTACAGTATCAGCAATCCCATCTACATACTGTGGGAGTAAAACCCACAGGCTTCTGCATCAAAAGCAAGTATACCCCACCTGTTGTGCTACTAACAATGCAAACAGACTTGGCATAAGCAGCACTAAACTTCTCCTCCCCTGAAGCTCTCAGCTTCTTGTAAAATCCACTTGACAGTGAACCATATCTCAACTTTGCAGCACAAGAAATCTGGAAAAAGCCAAAATTTATGGGGAGAGGACAAAGGCCCAAAAACCAGGGACACATTTTAAACATTACTTGTATAATCTTGGAAAGTTGCTAGATTAAAATGTTTTGTGTTACCATGTGTTTCCTGAAAGATATGAAGACTGAAACTTAAATGGCTATCATTAGTTAATGAATTTCTCACTGATTTGCCAGAAAACCATAAATTTTAAGAGGAACAGACCAAAAGTATTCCAGACATTCTGTGAAAATGTGATTCAAGGAGCTGAGCCCATAGCTCTCAAGTGGTATGGGTAGAGAATTCAGGCTCTTCCTTCTTGTACCTAAGGTACAGGGTTTGAGACTGAATAACACTAACCACCAGTTATACTTAAATGGGACATTGCACACACACACATACACACACACACACACACACACGCACACACACACGCACACACACACACACACACACACACACACACACACACACACACACACACACACACACACACACACACACACACACACACACACATACACACACACCTTACAAATGGCAGCATGCAGAGAATTGAGAAACCCTTACAAATGGCAGCACACACAGAATTGAGCAACCCTTACAAATGGCAGTACACATAGAAACCCTTATGAATGGGAAAAACACACACAAGCAATCTTGAACTTAAGAAACCCTTATGAATGGCAAAATACACACACAAGCAACCCGGGCTTACTTTGAATTGAGCAAACAACAGCAATCCAGACTTACTTAGACAACAACCCTTACAAAACTTGGATAGAGCAGCATTCAGTGGGTTTATATTATATGAACGAAAGTTCATATAAGCAAACGCTCTAATGAGCGAAACTCCTAGACATGGAGGTGTGTGTTGTGGGAATGCAGTACAGTGAAGATTGGAGTTTTTGCCCTTTCCTCACTGTAGTGCGATCCTGGAGTTGGAATATATATTTAGCAGGGGGTTTGGGGGGGGTGCAGCCCCCCACAATATTGTTTTCGATGTCTGGGATTTTTGCTCATTGAGCGTTCGCTTATATGAACTTTCGTTCATATAATACAGACCTGCATTCAGCAACCCAGACTTACGTACAATTAGAATTGAATAGAGCAGCAACCCTTACAAATGGCAGCAATCCAGACTTTCTTAGAACTGAACAAATGGCAGCTTGAATAGAGCAGTAACCCTTTGTGTTTAAAATTAGCAAAGAATGCACACACACACACACACACACACACACACACACACACACACACACACACACACACACACACACACACACATAAATTGAGCAACGCTGACAAATGAATTCAGCAATCTGAACTTACTTAGAACTGAGCAAACGGCAACTTGAATAGAGCAGCAACCATTACAAATGACAGCAATCTGGCCTGACTTAGAATTTAATATAGCAAAAAATAGTCGGTTTAAAATTAGCAAACACACACATACACAGAGCAGAAATTCGACGTCCGGATTGCTGCTGTGTGTGTGTGTGTGTGTGTGTGTGTGTGTGTGTGTGTGTGTGTGTGTGTGTGTGTGTATTCTTTGCTAATTTTAAACTAACCGTTTTTTGCTGTATTCTGTATTCAATTCTAAGTAAGTCTGAATTCCAGACTTACTTAGAATTGAATACAGAATACAGCAAAGAACTGCTGGCTTAAAATTTGCAACCATTACAAACACAGAGCAGCAATCTGACTTATTTAAAATTGAATACAGCAACACAATTTTGCAGATGGGCAGAAGAACAGGATGCAAGCTGCCACCCCCTCAGCTAAAAAACTGGACACAAGCTGCCCCCCCCAGCTACACAAACTGCATTTTTTGTTTGTTTTCTTTTTTCTTACCTGGAGGCTTTTCTCATCGTGGGTGCTGGGCGGACTCTGCAGAACAGAACTTAAATTGTGAACACTGAAACTCTACTCCACTTGATGCCAATGCCATGCTGCTGTATTCCCTATATTTCCCTCCAAAACAGTTCAAATATCTGACAGAGATGGAGTCCAACAGTTAGTCTGTCACACAAAGCTGATGCCATCATGCACATCCCTGTAGGCTGGCGATGTGTGGTGTTGTCAGCCATAAATTTAAAGCTGTATATTTATAAAAAAAAAAATAATAAAAAAAAAAATCAAGAATTAGAGGGGCCACTCGGGAATTTGTAGCACCCCAATATTTTGCCCTCAAAACCGGTAAATACCAAGGAATTCGGTTTGGTTGAGAGGTATGCTGTATTTTGATATTGTTGCCCAGCCATACTCTGCTAAGTGCAGTACTGGTGTTTTTGTGGCATCACATACATCTTGTTTTTATTTTGTGCTTTGTCTGCAGTTGTACAACCACAAAGTTTGTGTCCCCTACAGAGTCCATGCAAAATCCCAGATAGTACTGCTGACAGTCATTTTCATACCAACTCCATGTTTGAGCTAACCTAGTTACACAGCAGTGTATGCAGATACTCTAAGGAGAATGGACATATCTGTGCATTGTGCCAGGGTCTGGTCTGAGGTTTGTACTACATATGTTCATGGCTTCCATACAGAGATTAGTTCTTCAATTATTTGTCTCTATGTATAGATAATTCTAACTTGTAATACTTTTTACGTATATGTTATTCAATATTGTAAAAGTATTGACTATACTGAAGTGCTACACTTCACTCGAACATTTATAATGCATTTGGTTATAATGAGATTTTCATTTTGTTTATGTTATCTGATTTTCAGGGTATGTTTTTCTAAGTTTGCAAAGTCCCTGCTCATCCATAGGAGACACTGCTTGGTTGTTTCCCTGGTTTCCACCAGAGAAATAAGACCATGATCATGTGCATATTGCCCCCCCCCCCCCAATCAGCACGCACATCATCCCTGCCTGTTCCATTAAACACCTAGTTCTCTAATCAAACTCAAGTCATCTGGGCCATAGAAAGACCTTTATCCTTCTATGCCACCAGCACATGCAGCATAAAGAAACATGTAGTCTCGGGACATGGTGTGGGCTCACCTCCATATGTCTACTAGTCTTTGTTAATGTACTTTGAAGTGTAATACTGACAAGATTTACTTTTATTTTCTTCCTTGCTGGAATTCCATCAATTATTGAGTCAGTAACCAAATTAAAATCTCCTCTATCAAGTAATCAGAAACTTCCTCCTTTAATTTCACTACTTTCTTAAAATGACGAAGAATCACTGTGGGGTCATTTTTATTTAGTCCATAAAAGCTGGCAGAGGTGAGTTCTGACTTAGGTGCCCTAACCTCAGCATTTGTCCAAATGCCCAGTTGTCTTGTTAAAACTGTTAAGAGTGTACAGTGTTAGAGCTGTTGGAGTGTACTCTGTTACAACTGTTAGAGTGTACACTGTTAGAACTGCTGGAGTGTACTCTGTTACAACTGTTAGAGTGTACACTGTTAGAACTGTTGGAGTGTACTCTGTTACAACTGTTAAGTGTACACTGGTGCTTTGATGTAGTAGGATGGCTACCTTTCTCTTCAGTGAGTTTTCAGGGCTCAATGCAAAAAAGCCCTAACAGCATTTCAGTCTATCATTGATCACTTTTGCTAAAAATTTCATTTCTACTAATACTGGTAGCTCTGCTTTCATTTTGACCACTATAATGCTATCACTATTTATCTTTTAATGACCATACCTAGTCACAGTACACTTCATGAAGTGGTTTTAACTTGTGACATTTCACTTCCATAATGTTTCTAATCTTTCATCAACTACAGACTAATGGTACAGCATTGCTGAACAAAAGGATACCCCAAACAGGAAACCAACTTTGTAAGACTTGTGCAGAGTTTGAGAGAAGGGAAATACTTTAACATTATCTCGAATGGTGCACCGTACAGGTTGTAGAATATTATTTGTTTCCTGGAAAAAGAGTGATAAACTCATAGGAAATAACAGACAGAACTACAATTCTACTGCAACAGCACTGCAATAAATATTGTCTGATATCTTCATCTGGCAGATAAAGAGAATTAATCGGATTGAGGCTATGAGCTATTTATCTTCGCCCTGTGTCCAGGATGGGATTTACTTTTGCCTGCTGTGTGACAGTGCTCTCAAGCTAAGTGTGAAAAAAAGTCCATGTGGATCAGTGCTCCATTCAAGTTAACAAATTTCTAACAAGATGCTATCAGCATCAGCCCAGGTTCATAACGGCACTAGTTTTGGCAAAAGGGACTTAATAAATTGAATAGTAAGAAACAGAGAGCAAAATTCACGTAACTCTCTCTATTAAATAGATATACCCACAATTACAGGCTAAAAGAGATTGGCATAAAGTGAAAGTTAGCTCTCATCTTTGGCATTTTTTGTATTTTTAACCCATAATTCATACTAGCTTGAGTAGGATAGCAAAGAAGGCAAAATATTTCACGCACATCTGTTTGATGATAGAGATTCTTGCATGTGTAACAAGTGAAAGAAGAGTACATAATCACTGAAAAGTATGCTGAACTGTGGTGATCATTATGATTTACAGGAGACTGACTCTGATGCATAGCCATGCTTCAGCAGTATGGAGAATCAGCTCTTATGTGATGGTCCTCATCCAGAGAAAGTGTCTTCCAGACTTCTGTGGTAGCCAAAACCACCCATATTACTTCTGATTTCTGCAGCGTTGCAGTTGATCCAGGCCATTTGCTGATGGATCTTCCAACATGGAGAGACACGTCCATGGGATCCATGTTTGGTATGTCCTCCTTATCTAGTACAGCATACTTCTTTGCTGTTGAAATTGTAATGCCTAAAGATGAGTTTTTCTTGACTAAGGTATTTCTTCTGTGAGGCTGTAGCTGAATTTGCTTCTCATATTGTGACAGTTTTTTCCCCTTAGGATCAGTTTTAGGGTTTTTTGTGGATATAGGTTGTGGAATGAATGAAAACATTTTTGTTTTATCAGTGTTCATTTAGCTATTACTTGTTTTTCTGTCTGCATCTAGCTGATTATTGTGAATATGTTTGTGATTTTTTTTAGTATGTGTTTACTTGATTGGCTTACATTTCTGGGACCTATAATCCAGTGAACCTTTTTCATTAGCTGAAGTTGCACTAACAAGTTGAATAATTTGTCCAGAGGATTTTTCAATCTCAAATTAGTTAAAGGGGTACATTGGAGTGCAAAAGGGCTTATGCTGCATATAAAAAAGTTGATTCCAGTCCATTCAACTGATCAGGTTCAGTAAATCATGGCTCTCTGTTGTAAAGTGAGTTGATCAGATATACCAAATCCATTTTCCATACATTAAATCATTTTTCCAGGTTCCATTTCTGTCATAGTATCACATTTTGGGGGAGGTGTCATACCTCTCAGCTGCCCCTGATTTGGCTTCATATTTGTGCCCTGTCCCTCATAAAATGTTTGATTTTCTGGTAAATTACTGAGGATGGCAGTCTGTCAATAATGTTAGACATTAGAATTTCATACTTCATATTGTTCAGAAAATGCATGTTGATGCAAAACCTGTCAGTCTAGAAAGTCACTCAGAAAATTAAAATTGTTTCAACTTATTTATGACATGCTACACCTGAAGCACATAATGTATGCTTGCACATATACACCTTACTTATGGCATGTTACACCTAAAGCACATAATGTATACTGCATGTCTACACCTTACCTATGGCATGCTACACCTGAAGCATATAATGTATGACTGCACATATACACCTTACTTACAGCATGTTACACCTGAAGCACATAATGTATGACTGCACATATGCACCTTCCTTATAGCATGCCACACCTAAAGCACATAATGTATGACTGCATGTCTACACCTTACTTATAGCATGCTACACCTGAAGCACATAATGTATGACTGCATGTCTACACCTTACTTATAGCATGCTACACCTGAAGCACATAATGTATGACTGCACATATACACTTTACTTATGGCATGCTACACCTGAAGCACATAATGTATGACTGCATGTATAGACCTTACTTATAGCATGCTACACCTGAAGCACATAATGTATGACTGCACATATACACCTTACTTATGGCATGTTACACCTAAAGCACATAATGTATGACTGCACATATATACCTTACTTATAGCATGCTACACCTGAAGCACATAATGTATGACTGCACATATACACCTTACTTATGGCATGCTACACCTGAAGCACATAATGTATGACTGCATGTATACACCTTACTTACAGCATGTTACACCTGAAGCACATAATGTATGAATGCACATATACACCTTACGTATAGCATGCTACACCTGAAGTATATGATGTATGACTGTACATATACACCTTACATGTGGCATGCTACACCTGAAGCACATAATGTATGACTGCACATATACACCTTACTTATGGCATGTTATACCTAAAGCACATAATGTATACTGCATGTCTACACCTTACCTATGGCATGCTACACCTGAAGCACATAATGTATGACTGCACATATATAACTTACTTATGGCATGCTACACCTGAAGCACATAATGTATGACTGCATGTATACACCTTACTTACGGCATGTTACACCTGAAGAGCATAATGTATGACTGCACATATACACCTTACTTATAGCATGCTACACCTGAAACATATGATGTATGACTACACATATACATGTATGACTACACATATACACCTTACTTGTGGCATGCTACACCTGAAGCACATAATGTATGACTGAACATATACACCTTACTTATGGCATGCTACACCTGCAGCACATAATATATGACTGCACATATACACCTTAGTTATGGCATGCTACACCTGAAGCACATAAGGTATGACTGCACATATACACTACCATTGAAATAGCACTGAACTTCTGATCTGGCTGTACTATGTTTACTAAAAATATAAACTACTGTCTTCTCAGAGTTAAGAGCTCCACGTGCAACCTCCCTATTAAAAGTTGTCTTTTAAAAACAAAATAAAAATAACAAAGTGCAGCATCATTTACAGAAAGTAGATATTGCCAGACCCAAGACAGATAAGAAAGATTTTTCTAACTCATGATAATCCACCAAAATAATTTCAAAAAGTCATTCCTCTTCCCAAGTCCCACATCTGTAGCAAGGGCTAAAGGTCTTCATTGTACTACAAACCACAATGACGTCTTTTCTTTTTTCTTTTCTTTTCTTCTGCTGGCACATAAAAACACCAGTCATTGCATTAGATGAGACATTACTGAGACTACAGCTTTTGCTGGTTATACCAGTAATAGATACACTGCATTAGCATTTGAAACTGGGTGCCTGCTTCATTCTTACAGCTAGACAGAAAAATAAGCAGGATTTTAGAGACTGACTTGTGAAATCCTCTTTCTGTGGTCAGCACACACTTGTTATTGTCAGTAAAGGTACTCATCCATTCCTGTTTAGCTCATCTATTACTGTTTAGCTCCTCCTATCCCCAGCTATAAGTCAACATGACCTTAAAGAATGGAGTACGTAAGCAGCTCAGACTGTCTCTAATCTATACTAATTTAGGAGAGAAGCTAGCCTAGGTAGATTTACAAAATTCATCTGCTATGTTCTTCCTAAATGCTAGAATGATTTCTAAAGGGTAGGCATATATTCAGAATCCATTGTATGAAAAAAACAACAGAAGTAACATGCAACTAATAAGCATGGTAAGTCATGTTTCTGAACATATTACATAACCAAAAGCAAACATGATTCAAATGATGCTTTCTTTTTATCATGTTGAATTCACCATGTTAACAGACATAACACAACAGAAGATACTTCTTCAAATAGCCTCCCGAACAGTAATTCATTCCTCCTGGTGAGCTTAGGGTTCTATATATCACCATCCAAGAGTAACTGACAACACAGAAAAATTTGATAAGATTTGCAGCTGTGGTTACCATCAAACGAGGACAGAAAAAGTCTTCAGACAACTGCAGGCTTCAGATTAATAGTTGTAGCCCCTTGGGAGATTTTTTCAAGGTTAGCCTGTTACCTTGAAGAGAATCCCTGTATACAGCAGACAGAGGACATCTCAAGTGTTGCCTCTGGTATACAGCAGACACAGGACATCTCAAGTGTTGCCTAACAGCAACTGATTATGTCAGCAGACAAAAATATGCAGTGTCCAATTCAGTTTTGCAAAAATGCCCCAGTACCTGCTATTACTCCAAGAACTGACCTAGTGATGATAGCACACAATGTATTTCCCACTGTCATTATTACTCCAAGAACTGACCTAGTGATGATAGCACACAAGGTGCTTCCCACTGTCATTATTACTCCAAGAACTGACCTAGTGATGATAGCGCACAAGGCTCTTCCCACTGTTATTATTAGTCCAAGAACTGACCTAGAGATGACAGTACATAATGTACTTCCTTCTGTCATTATTACTCCAATAACTGACCTAGTGATGATAGTACATGAGGAGCTTCATACTGTCAATATTAGTCCAAGAACTGACCTTTTGATGATAGCACACAAGGCACTTCCCACTGTATATTACACTTTTGAACTGCATTTTTACCATATCACTGCTTATTTCAAATATTTTTTTTTCTGAAATTGTTTCACTTTGTTTGCTGTAGCAAAGACTCGATTCAGAGCTGCTGAATCTAGTTCTGTTTGTATAACTTCAGCACTAAGCTAGGCCATCTTTTGTTGGAGAGGGTTCCCATGCACCCTAGTGGCAGAAATGTGCAGTTAGAACTCATCTGATTGAAAGTTGCTGGAACAGGGCTCGGTTTTGAGCTTTTTTATTGTTTAATTTGCTTAAATCAGTTTGCTCTCACTTGTTACATAAGCTCCATGTTTGCACATCGTGAACTGTCGAGCATGAGCAGCAATGGGCACTGTTGGCCATTGTAGAAGCAAACACTTCTGCCTACAAATTTTCCCTTAGTACTCTGCTGCTCCATCAGCGAGTTCTCATGATTGTCCCTCACTGACAGGTGATACATTCAACGAAGCTCCTGAGGTACCAACACAGATCCTACTCACTACTCCTTTGTATTTTTTGTCCACTTCTCCTGTCCTCTACTTTACCTGGTCTTTCTTGTCCTCTCCTTGTTTTCTGACCACATCCACTTACCTAGCATTATGCATTATGGATGGACAACTTCCCAGAATTTCTCCAGTCAGCTGGTCAACATGGGCATCCTGAGGCAATGTAGCAATTGCTTCATGTACAATGACAACCCACTTCTTCTAGTCTGCACAAATTCATTATGTGAGAGATGCATCTATATCAAAAACCTAGAATCCAGGCTCTCTTGCTCACCAGTCAGTTCACCTGATACTAAGCAGGTTGTCAGCCCTCTTGCATCTATCAAACCAACAACACATAAACCTACATATGTGGAGGTCCTTACCAGAAGCTTACCTAAATATCAAAGATCTCCCAAATACAAACACAAGCACAAGTCACATAATACATCCTTGGCAAAACATAGTACACATAATATATCCTACACCAGTGTCTCACCAGTCAAGCCCCTAAGGCATAACACAAAAACAAACATCTTAGTCATAGGCGACTCAGTTGTGTGACACACAGATGTTCCTCTCACCAGGTTGGATAAGGAAAAAGTCACGGTCAGTTGTCTGTCAGGTGCCAGGATCAGTCACTTCACACGCACTCAGGTCTCTCAACAACAGGCACTGTTATGACTCCGTCATAGTCCATGTTGGTGTGAATGACTTGAGATGTACCTCACTGGACTATATGAAGAGAGACATGACTGAGCTCTCTGATTATGTGTCTCAGGCAGGTATGGTCCCTAGGTTTAAGCAGCATTTTACCTTCACCCAGGATTATACCACAATACAAACAAAAAAATGATTGACTTCAACAATTGGCTTAGTTTCTGGTGTCATTCAAAGGGGATCCAGTATCTGTCAGCCTGGGATGACATGGTCAACAGACCTTGATGCTTTGCCAATGATAGTCTTCATTTGTCACCCCTGGGATTTCAGTTACTGGCTAAGGTTCTTGCCACCCCCATAGTGCCTTTTTAGGCAATGTCACTAGAACAAAATTCCCGACGTAAAAATACCCTCTAAAAACAACCTCAGGGCTATGCTGCTAAATGCTAGGAGTCTAAACCAGAAACTGCACTCACTGGAAGTAGTCCTCACCTTGGAAGATGCTAACATTTGTGCAGTCACTGAGACCTGGTATAAGGCTGCAGAGAGCACCCAGCTATACCGGGTTACATTTCAGTCCACATGTTCAGACCACAAACTGAAGGCGTGAGAATTAAAGGCGGTGTTGTATCAATATTTGTTAAAGATAACTACACCTCTACTTTGGTTAAACAGCATCATTCCATTGAATTACTTCAAATGCAATTTTTTGTAGTTAAGACCCCTCTTCAGGTCATTGGCAGCTATAGGAGCCCCTCCATAGATCAGGACATCCACTCAGCCTACTTGGATCTACTTGAGTCAATCAAGATACAACCAAACACCCTAGTTTGGGTGACTTTAATTACCCATCCATTAACTGGGTAAATTATATGAATTTTAACTCACTTGCCCAAAGTTCCTGGACTTTGTTAACTCCAATGCTCTGGACCAGCTGTTTGACACACTCACAAGGGGCTCAGACATCCTGGATCTGGTGCTCACCAACATGGGGGACCGCTGCACCACCCCTAGTGTGTGGCCATCCTTGGTGAGATCTGACCACAAATTAGTCTGGCTAGTAGTAACTAAAACACAAGACACCCCCCCCCAGCAAGACCTAGACTAAAAAAACTTTTCCAAGGCCAATTACAACCTCTTACGTGACAGCATAAATAGCTTCAAAGCCCTTCACCCAACTGAAAGAACAGACATGTATGCTGAGTTATACACAAATGTTTTATATGAGCACCTATACAATTGTATTGACTCTGCCATATTTGATAGAACCAAAGCAAGATGTTCAAGGAAAAGCAAACCTGCCTGATGGACAACTGCCATTAATAGGCTATAAATAGCAGAAAGAAACTGCTGTCTAAGTGTAGGAAGGAAGGTCTCAAAATTGGAAACACTCCTTCCTCAACTTAAATAAGCCAAGCAAATAAGACTCCTAGTGAAGTCCTCCAAAGCTAACTACGAATCCAGATTAGCTTCCCTAAGGATAACCACAAGACATTCTTTAGTTACATCTGTAACCTCAAAGGTAAAGCCCAGATTTGCACTGAGCTCATAGTTAATGCTGCTACATATACAGAGCCTGTGGATATAGCAAACTTGCTGGCTGACAGGTTCAGTGAAAACTTCACTCCCCTGTCCTTGCCATATATACCCAAAGCATCCCTAACACCTGTCCCTCTCCTAGTGTCTCTGAGAAGCTGAGAAGCAGGTCTTAAATGCCCCATCCAAGGTCAAAAGCACAGACTCTAAGGGACCAGACAACATCCCAGGCTGTGTTCTACATGTGTTAAAACAGGAATTAGTATCACCATTGGGCACGCTTATCAATCACAGCCTAAGCACTGGCTTCATCCCAGCAGATTGGAAAACAGCTACTGTTATCCCTTTGCCCAAAGAGGGTGCATCCACATGCCTTGGGAACTATAGACCCATTAGCCTGACCAGCCTTATCTGCAAGGCCATGGAATGAATTTTCATGGACAGTATTAACAAAGATATAGGAAAATTTCAACTGCTTGACCCCACCCAGTTTGACTTTGTCAAGGGGAAATCATGCCTGTAAACTTGGTGGACTTCTTTGAGACAGTCACCTAAGTCTTAGATGAGGGCAAATCTGTGCATACAGCCTACCTAGACTTAGCCAAGGCCTTTGACACAATCACCCACTCAGACATCATTGATAAATTCACCCAGCTGGGTATCAACACATATATTGTCAGGTGGGTTGCAAACTGGCTCACTGATAAAACTCATAAGGTCAAAATTGGGGACTTCATCTCCTCCAGCAGACCCGTAACCAGTGGTGTTCCACAGGGATTGATTCTGGAGCCCCTACTGTTCAGAAGCTACTTCTTTGAAGTACAGGATAAAACTAAAGGACTGTGGCTGACAAAGTTTGCTGATGACTGCAAACTGGGAATGATCATTGAAACCCCAAGCAATGTCAACATCCTGCAAGAAGGTCTTACATAGACTAATGATTGGTGCCAAATTTATGGTCTTAAAATTAATGCAAAAATGCATTATCATCCCCTTCGGCAAGGATGATGTTCCTGAAAACTATTACATCAATAGCAATACCCTAAGCACACAGTCAGTGGTGAGACATCTGGGCACACAGGTCAACACCAGCCTTAACCTTGATCACCATGTCTCCACAGTGATAAGAAGGACATTTTATATTGCTCATCTCATAAGTAAGGACATTGCCTCCAGAAAAAAAGAGGTTATAACCCCCTGTTCTCTTCCCTCATCAAGCCAATAATAGAGTACAATGCTCCCTTTGGTATGTTCCTTTCCAAACACCTGCAGCAATTGGAGAGACCACAAAGGTTCCTTACAAAGAACATTCAGGGTCTTCAAGATCTGTCTTATGTGGATAGACTGAAATCATTGTCACTTTACTCTGTGTCCTACAGACTGCTCAGAGGTGACCTGTGTCTTGCATACAGAGCAATCTCTGACCCAACTTTAATGGAAATGCTGCACATTCACAAGTCAAATGGCACATGGGTCACTTACTCAAAGGACCTTAACCTGGTATGTGACATCAACAGAACTTGCTGGAAAAACAGATTTGTCTCACAGTGGTTGCCCCACCTTTAGAACAAGCTTCCTATTCATGCTAAACAAAGCCCCTCATTGGCTCTATTTAAGCATAATTTGGATGATTGGATGGTTAACCAGAAATTCACCCCGGGAGTTCCACCTGTGTCCCTCTTGGATAGGGGCAATAAGTGCTGATTTTAGTGTCTGCTTGGCTAGGCTTGCAAAGGCCCTGGGGCCATTAGACTAGTAACCTTCTATGATCCTATTATCATTGGTCCTTGCTGTGCCCCATGTAACTGCATTTTAAACAGGACATCATTTCTGATGTTTGTATCTTAGGAAGTAGGCTACCCCACTAAAATACATAATCTTGTGATGTCCTTTTTATTCATTCCCTTCCAAAATATCTACAATCTCATTTCTATCAGTGGTCATGCATCTACAATAGGATTGTCATGCCTGATGAAAAGTGCTAAGCCAGGACTGTATTCACTTTTTATGGGGCTTCAGGTTTCTATCAGTATCCTCTACCACTGTGTTCCTAAACAATAAATGTGCAATGCTTTAAAGTGACTCTAAAGAAACTACTGCAAACAATGTGTTATTTCTGAACTGGCTTGCTCTGTCCACATAGGTCTAGGTCAAGCAGTTTCAGGCCCTGCTCTTAATATGCACATTGGTACTTGGACTTTATGCACAAGTAGCATACTATGGACCCACCACTCTTTCACTTTATCTCTGCATTCCCACGTTATCCATATTTCTTTTGTCTTTTATCTTTATTGTATTTGTTTTCATTTCATATATAATTGTTTAAATTGGTCTTTATATATTTATTTCATCCACTCTCCCATTGTCCCATTGCTATTACTTTCTGACAGGTCATTAGATTATTATTACTATTATGGTTATTATAGGATCATAGGATCATAGGAAGTTACTAGGCTGTTGGGCCTGAGGCCCTTACAAGCCTAGCCAAGAATTTAGCCCATGTTCCAAGTCAGCACCCGATGCCCCTGTCCAGCAGGGACACAGGTGGAATCCCAAGGATGTATTTTCTGTTCCCATCCAGTTATCCAGATTGCACATAAAAAGGGATAATGAGGTACTCTGCTTGATGTGGAGAGGGAGTCTTTTCCACAGAAGAGGGACCAACAAGTTTTATTGATGCCACAGACCACGTTGAGGTTGTGCATGCAGGTTACTTGAGTGAAGCTTGACTTGCAGATATGCAGCAGTTCCATCAAGGCGGGGTATGAGATTGCTTTGTATGCCAGACAGAAGTCACCTCAGAGGAGTCTGTAGGAGACTGAGTAAAGGGACAGGGCTTTTAGCCTATCTGTGTAGGGTAGATGTTTCAGGCCCTAGATTCTCCTGGTGAGGAACCTCTGTGGTCTCTCCAGCTGCTGCATGTGGTTTGTGAGGTACATGCCACAAATGGCATTGTACTCAATAATGGGTCATATAAGGGAAGGATACAGGGATGTTATGACCTCCTTGTCCCTGGAAGAGAAACCCTTCCTAATGAAGTGGGCCATGTAAAAAGTCTTCTGTACAATGAGAGACAATATGGTGGTCAAATGTCTGGTTGCTATCAACCTAGGTGCCCAAGTCCCTCATGTCTGATTGTGTGCTTAGGACTTTGTTATCAATGTGATAATTTGTAGGGAAGTCACTCCCCCAAAGGGGATGATGATGCATTTTTTGGCATTTAGTTTGAGGCCATGTTTCTGACAGCAGTCATTTGTCTGGGTGCGACCCTCTTGGAGGATGTCCACATCACTAGGGGAATTGATGACAGCACCCAGCTTGCAGTCATCTGCAAACTTGGTCAGCCATAGCCCATTGGTTTTGGCCTGCACCTCAGAAAAGTATATTTCAAACAACAGAGGTCCCAAGACCAATCCCTGGGGTACACCACTCATTACAGGTCTACTGCTTGAGGCGGCTTCCCCTATTTTGATTAGGTGGGTTCTGTCAGTTAGCCAGTTTGCTACCCATCTGGTAACATATGGATTGATGCCTGGTTGATAGACTTTATCTATTATACCTGAGTTGGAAATAGTATTGAAGGCTTTGGCCAGGTCAAAGTAGGTGGTGTGCACTGTCTTCCCCTCTTCCATGGCTTTGGTGACTGTCTTAAAGAAGTCAACCAAGTTTAACAGGCATGACCTCCCCTTGACAAAACCAAACTGTGTGGGATTAAGTGTTTGGAGGTTGCCAATGTCCTTGTTAATGAGGTCCATGATAATCTTTTCCATGGCCTTGCAGATCAGGCTAGTCAACTGGATGGGTCTATAATTTCCTGGATTGGTGGAAGCTCCACCTTTGTGCAAAGGATGACAATGGCTGTCCACCACTCGGCTGGGACACAGCTGGTACTTAAGGCTTGGCTCAATAGGGTGCCTATTGGTGCTGCAAGTTCCTGCCTGAGTTCAAGTAGGATGCAGACAAGGGATAATACTGTGTCCCGTGGAGGCTGTATTTTTTGCCTTTGAGAGGGCAGTGATGACTTGCTCCCTAGAGAAAAGGGGAATGGGGAGGTGCTGCCGATGTTCTGATTTACTGATGGGTGGGGCAGAGGGTGATGTTTTCCCTGAGCCTGTCTGCCAGCAGGTTGGCTATATCTATGGTGTTTGTGTATATGGTGTCCTTGACCACCAGTTCTGAGCAGATCTGAGTGCTTCCTTTGAGATTGCGGACATATGTGAAGAAGGCTTTATGATTGTCTTTATTAGATGTGACCAGTTTGGACTCCAAGTTTGCTTTGGAGGATTTCACTACTGCTCTTATTTGCATGTTCAGGTTAAGGACATATTACTTCCAATTAGGCACCTGCTCCTTCTTGGTACTGGACAGTATTTTTTTCCTTTTATTATAGAGTTTATTTAATGCAGATGTCCACCAGACAGGTTTACTCTTCCTTAAGGTGGATGATTTTGTCCTGTCTGGTATTCCTGATTCCATACAGGTATATGGATGCTCATATAGTACATTGGTGTAGGTTTGGACATTTGTGCCAGTTCCTATGGAGGGGAGAGCACTGTGAAGCTGTTTATACCTTCTCTCAGGAGGTTGTAATCAGCTTTGGAGAATTTTTTTTGTTTGACTCTAGCTGGGGGTGGGGGGGGGGTGGGGTGGCAGGGGAGATGGTGACTTCAAAAGTGATCACTTTGTAGTCGGATATTACCAGGGAGGATGACACTGTAGGGATGCTGCAATGGTTATTGATATCATTTAATACCAAGTCAAAGATATTGTCACCTCTTCTGGAGGTGTTGACCAGCTGATTGAAGGCATTTGGACTGACTAAATCAAGGAATCTCTGGGCATTTGTGTTTTGGCATGAGTGGTTCTTCCAGTTTATGGCTGGATAGTTAAAGTCGCCCAGGATCAGGGTAAAGGGTTGAATCTTGATGGATCCGAAGAGGTCCAGGTAGGTGGAGTGGGCATCTTGAGTCAAAGTTGGAGGCCTGTAGGTAGCAATGATTTGAATAGGGGCCTTGTCAGTGGTTAACTGCACTTGGAGTGTCTCCTGTGTGTCATACTGTTTGACCAGCCTGGAGGTGTGTATGTCTTTAATATATATTGAAACTCCATCTCCTTTTGCTTTACCCATGGTTTGGGGTCTGAATGTATGATAGGATGAGCAATCTGGTATGGCTGGGGTGCTCTCCACAGATTTTACCAGGTTTCTGTGACTGCACAAATGTCAGCATCTTCCAGGGTTAAGAATGCTTGCAATGAGTTCAGTTTCATGTTTAGACTCCTAGTGCCTTGCAGCATGACCTTTAATTTGCTTTTTGATGAAATTTTCATGCTGGTAGTTTTGGCCAAATGGCATTGCCTAAAAAGGCACTATGAGGAAGCAACAGCCTTTGCCAGAAGCCTGAAGCCCAACAGAGACAGATGCATGCCATCTCTGGCAAAGCATCGTTGTCTGTCGATTATGTCTTCCCAGGCTGTCAGGTACTGGATCCCCTTGGAATGACACAAGAAACTAAGCTAATTGTTAAAGTCAATCATTTTCTGTTTGTTATTATTATTACTATTACAATTACTATTACTATTACTATTATTATTTCTGAAACAGACATCATGACTTTTGCAAGCACACAGAAAACTTAGCAGATCCCCTAACTGTTTTGATTTATACTCTAGACTAAGTACACTACAGTGCAGGGGTGACACTTTTTCTAAATGCACCTCCCTGATTTCAGCCTCTCATAGCCACAGAAGCTCACAGAATGGGCAAAAGTGCTCTGATCTTGTCCTTCTATCCCCTGCACAGCTCAGGCAATCAGTTCAGGTGGTCATAGTCAGCCACAATTAATATACAGACATCATTCCTACAACTGTACTCTATCTGCCATCCCACTCCTTTTTTTGCAAAGACAGCCACAACTTACCTTGGTTCCACTCCCCCAACAATGTCATCACATTATACCTCTCATCTGCCTGGATTTTTGCTGAATGTCCAGATGTTTGCCTAATACCATACCCTCCCCTCAATAAACACACACACTGCTTCTACACTACCCTTCACATTCATATCAACACTCAAACATCCTAACAGTGCCTGGACTCCCATTCACACCCATTCTCCATTTTCTGTCATCCAGCATCACTACCATCCCAATACTAACTCTCCCCTTTACTCCTCTTTTTTGAATTATAGTCTGGAAATGAATACAACTCCCTTCACAATACCCACTGATCACATGCTGGGGTGGATTGATTGACAACCATAATACTTCAAATGTCTTTAGGGATTATAAGACCTTGCAACTTGAAATTTTGAATTGTAAATCTTGATTTGATGAAGTCAACATGTTTTTTTACAATTAAAGTAGATGAAAGCATTATGATTGTTGCTGGGATGATGTAGTAGGCTCCAAACAATGACAATGGGTGGTTGCCAGCCCATGGAGTGCTGCTACATTTTTGTTACTTTTGAGAGGATATTTGCGCAAACTGTTCATTTGGATATTAGTTATGTTGCCACTGAGGTCCTATCTACCTGAGTTGGTGAAAGCCTTGTTATGTTGCCACTGAGGTCCTATCTACCTGAGTTGGTGGAAGCCCTGGTGGATGTAAGAGATCACATGGCATCTATCTGAAAGAGTTATTTTACAAAAAACGTATTTACAATATTTACAATATTATTTATGATACTATTCACATTATATATTTACATATGATTAGAAAGTCCTATTTTATTCTGGAACTTTCTATATAAACACTATTGTCTCTTATCTGACCCCCACTCTAGTTTCCACAATCAAAATCTTATCTTTTTTAACATTTCTACTAAATTCCATTTTGCATTATATATTATTTCTTTAACTCTTTGATTCCAAATAATCCAAATAACACCAAACACTCTTCTATCCATTTTATCTGCATTCACTTTTTTTATCTTCATAAAAAGCATATTCAATCATGTCCATATTTATGTCATCTGTTCCCTTTATATCACCAAAATAATTCGTAGCTCGTATTTTTTCTATAATTTCACAATCCTTTTATATTTCAGAAAGTCATGTTCTGCAGTTTGCCCTTCTCCACAATTATTGCACACTCATGTTAACTTTCACTGGCAATTTCTTTATAGCAAGCCTCCACAAAAAAATCCTGACATTCAGACATATTTTTAGATCTTTACTTGTTCTAATTATTTCCACAGATATACATAGAAACATTTCCCCATTACATTTTTGTAACATATGTTTGTATCATTTCCAGTTCGTCCATATTTATTTACCATATTATGATTTTTTCTTGGTAAGCCTTTATCATGCTTTCTCTTCTGTGATTTTTCATCATACTATATTCTTTTTTATATTTACCTTATAATATTTTAATTATTAAATTCTATTTTTTCTCTTAACCATTTAAGCACTTTATATAAGTTCAAGAACCCTGCAAACAAAATAAAGCTTATTAACCCCAGACCCCCCTTTTTTTTCTCCTACATACATGGGAAAGAGTAGTGGAAGCTAGGTTAAGAAGGGAGGTGATGATTAGTGATCAGCAGTATGGTTTCATGCCAGGAAAGAGCACTACAGATGTGATGCTTACTTTGAGAGTGTTGATGGAGAAGTACAGAGAAGGTCAGAAGGAGTTGCATTGTGTCTTTGTGGATTTAGAGAAAGCATATGACAGGGTGCCTAGAGAGGAGTTGTGGTATTGTATGAGGAAGTCAGGAGTGTCAGAGAAGTATGTAAGAGTGGTACAGGATATGTACGAGGGTAGTGTGACTGCGGTGAGGTCTGCAGTGGGCGTGATGGATGTGTTTAAGGTGGAGGTGGGATTACATCAAGGATCAGCTCTGTGCCCTTTCTTATTTGCAATGGTGATGGACAAGTTGACAGACGAGATCAGACAGGAGTCCCCGTGGACTATGATGTTTGCAGATGACATTGTGATTTGTAGTGAAAGTAGAGAACAGGTGGAGGAGACCCTGGAGAGGTGGAGATATGCTCTAGAGAGAAGAGGAATGAAGGTCAGCAGGACTAAGACAGAATATATGTGTGTGAATGAGAGGGAGGATAGAGGAATGGTGAGGATGCAGGGAGTAGAGGTGGCGAAGGTGGATGAGTTTAAGTACTTGGGATCAACAGTCCAGAGTAACGGTGAGTGTGGGAGAGAGGTGAAGAAGAGAGTACAGGCAGGATGGAGTGGGTGGAGAAGAGTGTCAGGAGTGATTTGTAACAGACGAGTATCAGTAAGAGTGAAAGGGAAGGTCTACAAGAGGGTAGTGAGACCAGCTATGTTATATGGTTGAAGACAGTGGCACTGACAAAAAGGCAGGAGTCAGAGCTTGACATGGCAGAGTTGAAGATGTTAAGATTTGCACTGGGTGTGATGAGGATGGACAGGATTAGGAATAAGTATATTAGAGGGTCAGCCTAGGTTGGAAGGTTTGGAGACAAAGCCAGAGAGGCAAGATTACATTGGTTTGGACATGTGCTGAGGAGGGATGCAGAGTATATTGGGAAAAAGATGCTAAGGATGAAGCTGCCAGGTAATAGGAAAAGAGGAAGGCCTAAGATAAGGTTTATGGATGTGGTGAGAGAGGTCATGCAGGTGGTTGGTGTGACAGAGCAAGATGCAGAGGACAGGAAGAAATGGAAACAGTTGATCTGCTGTGGTGACCCCTAACTGGAGCAACTGAAAGAAGAAGAAGAAAGAAGAAGAAGAAGAAGAAGAAGAAGAAGAAGAAGACATACAATATTCCTGTCTTTACAGGATCCAGTCTAGATCCAGTCTAGATCCCCATATAAAAGTGAGCATAGTATTAATAATTTCCTTTTTATATATTACTGGCATATTATATACACTAACTAAATAAGCTAATTTTCCTTATACTACTGAATTCAAAAGATATACTTTTTTACATAAGTGAAAGTCTGAATGTTTTTCAATAATCACACATGCATTTATCTTTTTCTATTACATTCTTCCATTTCAAATCTGCATTATCTTGCTTTACAAATCTAGTACTTTTATTTCTTGCATATTGAAATAAAATTATTTTATTTTTCCATTGTACCCCAATCCTTTACTTTTCTCTTTATTCAAACTCATACCTATTTGCAAACATTTATTTAAATCCCACTCATGTATCTAATGACTAACATAATATCATCAGCATATGATAACATTATAGGTATCTGAGTTCCTTCCTTTGTCATATAGCTTACATTTTTTGACTCCTGATTAATATAACTTATTACTACATTCATTACTAATGAAAATATTATACCACAAAAAGGGCATTCTTGCCTAATTCCTTGCTTAATGTTTATTTCCTCATTTAACCAATCATTCATTAATACGTTCACTTTATTATATTTTTACAAAGTCACACACAGTCTTATCTTATCACTCATATTATAGGACTAAAATATGTCCCAAAAATTCCATGTTGTTTAGTGTCAAAAGCTTTACTTAAGTCTCCTACCATAAACTGTAGTTATTCTTTAAGATATCATTTACAGATTCTCTAACAGCCATTAGCAATTTTAAACTTCCTCTAGCTCTAAAACTATATATTGCATGTTGTATAATACTCACCAGTTTTACTTCCATTTTGTTGTGTAATTTCATAAAAATGTTACAGTTTGTATTGTTCAATACTCTAGACCGCCAATTCCTTATTTCATTTTTTTACCTTTTTTCCATATAAATTTAAATATCCCACTACATAGTTCCTTATATTTGAAACCCACATTCAACCACTCATTTAATGCTTCTATAAAGTATTTCTTCTGTTCTATTGTCATGTTTCTATATGTTTGGTATTCTGTTCCATCAGGTCCTGCTACTGTTTATACATTTATTTGTCCTAATATTCTATCTAATTCTGTTAATACTATTCTCTTTTCCATATCCACATTATCTTGATCTGAAAATGTTTTAGCTTTTTGTAATATTTTTCTTTTCATTCCCTTATCTCAAATATTTTTCGCACTACAGTTTTCATTTTTTTTATTTCTCTGTATCATTCCCTTTTTATCTTTCAATTCCTTTATCATGCTGTCTTCTTTTATTACTTTACTTAAATATGGAGCAACTCTTCTTTCCATGAAGAAAATGCTTTTGTTTAAATAATAAATTCTTATTTTTTTCTTGATTTATCCCATACATTTCTTTTTCATTAATTAAATATTTATTTTTTCTAAATTAATAAATGCTTCTTCACTTTTATATTATTATACCCGCCCTTCATTTCTTTCCTATTATTTCTTTGCCACATTATGCAACATTTTTATATTTTCTCTTGAAAGACATGCACCATTCAGACCAGTCTTTGTAGAATTGTCTCATGTTAATGTGATCCTCCTATAATTCTACCTGTCTTATTTCCCCTTTTCCTTTCCATTCTTTCTCATTAAACCTTTTCAAACCTTTTCCTACCTTAATACCATCTTCTATGTCTTTTATTGCTATCCAAATAGCTCTGTGATCTGAGAAACCTGTTTATATTGTCCCTTCTTCCATAGTCTGCAATCCTTCAGATATTAGAAAATGACCTGTCTCCATTCTATATATCCCCCTACTATATGTCCAGTCACTATTATTCCACATACTCAATTTATCACCTCATAATTTCCATTACCTTTTTGACATCAATTCCTGTTTTCTTTTTTCCTTAAATCACAATTAAGATACCCTGCTATAATTATTTCCATATTTATAGCCACATAGTTCAGAATTTGATTAAACATGTTTTCCCTTTCTTTGTTTGCAACATTTACTTATAATACAATTATTCTATAAAACTTCTGTTTCCGTCTTATATCTGTAATAGTTATCCTTCCCATTATTACTAACATTATATGCAGAATTTTAACTGTTTTCTTAGTTATAATTCCCATTCCTGAACAAATATCTTGACCTAAATTCCAAACAATATAATTTCCCCATAAAATTTCTGTTTGCAAACTTCTTTTATTAATAATCTAATATCTTCCAATATTATTATGTCCATATCTAATTCTTTACACCATTCTATAATGGCTAACCTTCTAACTGTACTTTTTAAACTATTTACATTTATAGCTAGTATTCTGCAATTATCTCTTGTTTTTCAAAGGATCCTATTAAATTAATATTATTAACCTTTCACCCATTTCCTTTCTTTATTATTTCATGTTTAGCCCTATGAATTTTCTTTTTTCTCTGCTGTACCCTTTTAATGATTGAATTCTTTTTTGCCTTTAACTGTTTTTCAGCTAACATCTTCTTCATCACTAATCTCAGAACCTTCTTCTGTGTTCAATTTGTTGGTGTGGTTCATTTCTATCTTCTTATTCTTACCTTTGTTTATAACCTCCTCTTCTCCCTGCTTCTGCCTCTTCTCTTCTTTATTTATTATTTCAGTTTCTTCTTGCATTTGTTCCTGCTCCTCTTGCTCAAACATACTTGCTTTTTCTACCTCATCCTTACCTTCTTTACAATCCATCCACATATGCCCAACCTTAATACAGTTATAACACTTCAATTCACATTTTTTCACATAATCTCCTATTTCACCACAAAAATAATATTTTATTTTAACACAATTCATAATCAAATGACCCCAATATTTTAAACTCCTTTTTCACCATCAACTTTTATAACAGTAGGAGTATGCATTTTTTTTTTTCATTTTCCATTTTCAGTATAACATTGCAGTCCCATCCCCAGGCCATAGATCTCTGTTATTTACCTTGGAAATGTCCATTATTTCTTTACATTACTTAAGTGTCTTTTTTAAAGTCTCTTTCAACTTCATTCCAAAACTGTATGCATATGTTTTCTTGGTTTCGCTATAAAAAGCTTCAAGCACATAAAGTTCCAAGGAGCATAATTTTTCTTTTTTTTTTATATCCCCCCTCAAACTTTTCCATTACATGTCCATTTTCAAAAGTAATGTCACAAAAAGTCTCTTTACATATATGAATAAACGGGTGGGAGGTTGGGATAATGGTTAAGGTGTTTACAGACACAAAGTGCAGGGTTTGATTCTCACATAGGGTAACTGGCTAGGCTTAAAATGACCCACAAGGTCAGTTAGCCTATTAATAACCTATGTACATCTCTAGGTTTAGTTCCCAATGGTGAAACTATGTTGTCCCATACCTCATATTTTCTAATAATCTTTCTTCTTTACTGTAGAACCTTACAGTGAAATTTCTTCTGTGCTTAACCTCTGACTGTTTTCCTTCTTCTTCTTTGCTTCCCTTCTCCGTTAACATATCCACATACAATTTACTTTTCTTGACAGCATCCTTATGTATGAGTTCTGAATCCTCTTTTTGTATTTTGTTCACTATATCCTTCCAGGAAATGTCATTACTGCTCTTTGGTTCACTCACCACCATCAAATCCTGCAAAATATCATCCTGTAACCCTCTCGACTGGAGGGTTGTAACAACAACTTTTTTGCTGCCCATAGTCTCCTCAGCAAAAAGTTCCTACTGGAACCTGCATTCTGAATCCTGAGAAGGTCCAATTGCCTTTATTTATCTATCTGGTCCATTATTAGAATGCTTACAGTCAAGCATTTTATCAAGATGGGAAGGCTCAGACACCTTCCACATAATTCCAACACACTCTTTCTCCTCCCTTTGCTAATGTGAAATCTCATTTGACTTCTCTTTCATGTCAATTGCCTTCTGCTCCTCTCCAAATGCTTTCTTCATTTTAATGAAAGACTCGTCTGCCTTGCTCTCTTCAAAGTAGTACTATTTTCTAAAAATGAAACAAAACTCTCAGCAACAGTTTCTGATACCATGTCAGTATGCCTCCTGCTTCTCCTAGCTGCCTATGCACCTAGAATGTAAGCGGGAAGTGCCATGACAGCAATGGTCCCACTCATTAACACAGAGATGAGTAAGGAAAGTTCCCAGATGCCCTGGCCAAATTTCACCTAGTAATATAAATATCACCTTGTGTCTACCCTGAGAAGATGCTACTTGCCTAGAGGGACAAACACAGTCAACAAAGGAAAAAAAAAAATAATATTGTACTGTCATGCAGTGTGACTGATTCATGCAGGACTCATTGAAATAGAAGTAGATTTTGCTGAATTGTGATATTTTGGTACTTCTAGCTTTCCTGAAGTTTGGAGTTCTCAAGACGAATTTCTTTTAAGTCTTGATGAAGATTTTTATATATGGTGTTTGGCAGCATATGATGGTATTTAGGACTCCTGTGGTATTGACACTTACGGCAGCAAGTAACTTTAATTTTTATATTTTAATAGGCAACATGTTTTAACTGAGAAGCTGTTTAAGTTTCACGCACTGTGTTTAGTTTCTTGTGGAACAACTGAAATCTGTACTGGTTATTTTCAACTGTTTTTCTTTGCAATGTCTGCAGACTTTGTTTTGATTAATATCACCAATACCTGAATAGTTTTGTTAGCATCTCCCAGGCACATACATAGTTTTGTGATACTGCCAACCCCCACCTTTGTACTTCTACTAAAACTTTTATGATAGCCATATATATATATATATATATATATATATATATATATATATATATATATATATATATATATTTATCTATAACACTGCTTTACAAACCACCTCTTAACTATAATATTGAAATTTTCTGCCCCATCTAGTTTCTTCCCTTACCTCTATTTCTTTTAATTCCTAAGCACTAATCAGCTGTGGCAGCATCATCTGTCCACTATCCTCCCAGTCTCCCTAGTTGTTCCACAAGGCTCAATCTTAGGACCACTATTGTTCTCCCTTTTTACCAACCAACTCCACACCTCCACTTACCAAGCATCTGTGATACAATACGCAAATAATGCTACCCTCATATGCTCTGCCCCCACCATATAGGACCTCCACACCATAACCCCAAACTCTATTTGTATCAGTAGAATCCTGGCTTACCAATTTAAAACTCATTCTAAACCCAAATAAAACCAAACCCCTCCTCTTCTATCCCTCAAGAACACCTACAACACTCTCAGTTTTCACACTAGAGTCCAAAAACAAAACTATTATCACCCCGTGACACATACCAAACTGCTAGGGGTCAAAATTGACAACAATCTAAAATTTGATATCCACATAGCCCAAACTATCAAAAAAGTTCATAAAAAATTAGACCTCCTTTTCAGAAACAAAAAAATGTTTAACCAGATCTACAAAAGCTACCATTGCCCAGACACACCTCCTGTCATCCCTACTGTACGCCTCAGCTATGCTAACCAACCTACACAAATCAGACCTTACTAAACTAGACTGATGTTACAATAAAATAGCCAAATTCGCTACAAACTCCCCCTACAAAACAAACCATTCCTGAGCCCTTAGACAACTAAATTAGCTAGAACTTTCGAAGCTCCTCCAGTACAAGCAACTAACCTTCACCCATAAAATACTCCATGAACTAGATAAAACCCCAGCCCTTCAAGATCTCATACAACCATACACCACCACTTGAACACTCCATTCCAGTGACAAACTCCTAGCTCGATCCACCAAAGCTAGCAACTCAGCTGTAGAATCCTTATTCTCTAACATCATTACTTCTTCTTCTTCTTCTTCTTCTTCTTCTTCTTCTTCTTATTTTGGCATAAATATGGAATAAACTACCCACTTCCATCACTTCCATCTGCACCATAGTATGATTTAAAAAACACTTCTATTTACTCACTTAGAACAATCCTGGCTTTGCTCTTGCTACCCACCTGACTAACTCTATATTCTCCACTTTTTATACACACCCTCTACTTTCTTTAGATCTACATTTTACAGTACTATCCTATTATGCCTTCTTCTTTCCCTATATATATATATATATATATATATATATATATATATATATATATATATATACTTACTCTTTTACCTCAAATCACTTCAAGTCTTCCTTGAAAATATTATACTGTGCTTTCTAATATATATGCTAGTCTGGTTTGAATAATACTGTATACTCTTTGATTGACAAATTTTGCTAAAATTGCTAAGGTGTCATCTTTCGGTTATTTATATTTGCAATGTGTACTTTCATTGTTGACCTGTACTCTGTAATTTTCCTGTGGTATAATGTTTGTTTGTTTGTTTTTCATATTGTTGGAGCTTTTCTCTCCGGGCCTCCACTGAAAATGGACCTGTGTCCAGTCTGACTATCCCGGTAAACAAATGTTAAATAAATAAAATAAATAAAATCTATCATCTAGCTGACAAACCCACTAATACATATTGTATAATGCAATCTGGTTAGCAAATGAATGTGTAATTGTTAATGTATATTACTTGATGTATGTTCATGTAGGTTTACGCAATAACCCAAAAGTGGGTGTGGGTATAGTAGGATTTACCCATGGTTAGTGTAGTTTGATCATAAGGGCAAACACGAAGCATGCCTATCAATCGTACAGATTTTCGCAGAATGTCCAGATTTTGACCTCATATTTTAGGTCTGTTTTTCACAAAATTGTTGTTTTCTGGCAAATTAATGGTAAATCATTAAGGAACGAAGTTTGAAAATAATGATAGACATTTGAGTTTTAGACTTCCTTTCCTTCAGAAAATTTATGTTAATGCAAAACCTGTTATTCTATCAACTAAGTTTGTAAGAGCAATATTTAAAAATTGTCTCTATTTTTGGGCCTTTATCCCACTTTTACTTATGGCTTTGTCCAGATTTCTTCCTCTAAGAGTTTGAGAGGTATGAGGCCAAGTGATTAAAAATAGCCAGCCATGAGTAAATCCTCATATAAAAGGTAATAATAGCCAGCAACAAGTAGACTGTGGAAAATGATAAAGTTTATTAAGACTTCATTCGACAGACCGGTTTCGGCCTGGGTTTAACCTGGCCTTCTTCAGTGTAATGAAAAGACACAAAGATGAATGTAAAAAGTCTTAAATACTGAAAAACAAATGAAAGAAAAAATATGATAGGCTGACATAAAGCATTACAAAAATACCTCATAAATATTCATTAAGCCCTGGATTAAACAGAGCACCTAGTTTAGTAATCCATTTCTTTTCTTTAATATTAAGTTTGTGGTGCCAACCAGATTTATGGGTTCGATACCCAATGAGTTTGTCAATAATAATAAAATGAAATTTAGCTGTCTGGTGTTTGAGTGTATGTTTGTATAATGCATTAGTTGTTCTTTTACATTTTATATCACTCAAATGCTCAGACATGCATAGCCTAAATGGTCTAGAGGTCTGACCAATATAAAATGATTGACAGCTGCAACTTGCCATGTAAATAGCCCAGTCAGTGTTACAGTTAGCAAAAAATTTGATGTCATACACTGTACTGCAATTTTTGCTACTAAATTCCTTGGATTTCAAAATATGTTTACAATTAGTACAATGGCCGCAAGGAAAACAGCCAATAAGTTTGTCACCCATAATGGTAGTTTGATACAACTGGGGAAACATGGAATTAGAATGATGTTTGTAATGATTGAAATGAGCTCCTAAGTTTTTTCCTTTTCTGAAAGAGAATGAACAGACATTGGGAACCAAAGTATTAATTGCAGCATCTGCCTTCAATATATTCCAGTTGTCCTTGACAATATCCATAAACCTATTGGTGTTTCTACCAAAAGTTGTAGTAAAACATAATGTATTTTTAGACAATGGTTTGTTCTTATATGTCAATAGGTCCTGTCTGCTGAGACCCGATGCATGATTTTGTGCCCTGGTAACATAACCAGGACTGTAGCCCCTATTGATGAATCTATCATATAAATCCTGGCAATGATATTGATAACTATGATCATCCGAGCAATTGCGTCTGATTCTAATGAATTGTGATTTGGGAATATTTCTGGCAATGTGTTTTGGATGATAGCTGGAGGCGTGGAGTAAAGTATTATATTCTGGAAACTTCCTATATACCTCAGTATTCAAGGTATGATCCTCTTTTCTGGTGA
Source organism: Protopterus annectens (assembly GCF_019279795.1). NCBI lineage: Eukaryota > Metazoa > Chordata > Ceratodontiformes > Protopteridae > Protopterus > Protopterus annectens. Next base: position 416,555,101 of record NC_056726.1, on the reverse strand, counting down.
CCAAAACATCCAGGAATGTGATTCAATCACGATCATAACTGATTGTGAACTGTATTCCCCATTTGTTATCATTTAAGTATTCCATGAATTCATTAAGATACTCAGTATCAGATCTCCACACCATCCAGCAATCATCCAAATACCTCCACCAGATATCAATTTCTGGCAAAAACAAGTTATGAGTATCATCATAAATCAAAATCTCCTCAGTATAAGCCATGAATAAATCAGCATAGATGGGGGCAAAAGATGCCCCCATAGCAGTGCCCTTAATCTGTAGATAACATTCCTTATCATAAAAAAATACATTTTTCGTCAGCACATGCTCAGTAAGATTGATCAAAAAAGTGTTAAAGCCAGGTTGATAGATATTTGATTTATAGAGCCAATATTCGATGGCATCCAGACCAGCCCAATGGGGAATATTGGTGTATAATGAACTTACATCAAGTGTGCATAACCACCAACTTTCCTCAATTTGCATATCATTAATAATGCTTAGAAATTGGGTGGTATCTTGAATCCTGGATGTAACCCAGGAAAGCAAAGGTTTGAGATGTCTGGTCAAAAATTCAGAAAGGGGCTCAGTTAATGATCCAATACCCGACACAATGGGTCTACCTGGTGGATGAAAAAAATCTTTATGTATCTTGGGTAAAAAGTAAATATACTGTCTGACAGGATCAGCAATAGTAAGATGTTTAAGAGTTTTAGATGTTATGATACCATTGTCAACTGCAGAATGTAAGAAACTGTCAATTTGTTGTTTAAACATAAAGGTGGGGTCAAGTGGCATTTTAGTGTAATACCTGGCATCACCCAATTGCTTGTGTGCCTCGATATCATAATCGGTCCAATCCATCACAACCACTGCCCCACCCTTATCAGCATTAAGAATAACAAGTTCCTTATTCTGCACAAGTTCATTCAAACAGGATAAGTCAGTATCAGACATATTGTTCGGCATAGGTGGGCTGATATTGAACACAAAATGTAAATCACTAAGTAAAAAAAGATTTACAGAGGGATGCATCGGAGGTGTAAAAGAGGAGGCATGATATTTAAAGTCATCCAAACTCTGTTGTTCCACCCCTTTATCCTGAAAGAACAATTTAAGGTTGATTAATCTGCAAAATGTGGATAAATCTTGTGCAAAAGTGTCTTCGGGTACAAAAAAGCCTGGTATAAAGGATAAACCTTTATTAAGCAGAGATATTTGTTCCGGTGTTAATACAGTACTGGAAATGTTACAGACATTGTTAACAACAACAGAATTTACTTGTTTGTTAATACTTCCATGAGATTTTGTAGACTTGTAACTCTTTTTATGCTTTCTGCCCCCTCTCCTCCCCCAGTGTGGTCTAAAGGGGATGAATAATTTTTACGTTTAGGGGTAGGGGACTCCATGATGTGCTGTGTTTCAGTGTCCGTGCCCGATGATGTGTCAAAATCAGTAGTGTCAGTGTGATTACCACGTCCTTTCAAAATAGAGCGCGGATGTTTCCTTTTAGAATTGGGTATGTTCCTACTGTGCATATCTTGAAACCTGACATGTCTGGTGTATTTGAAGGGTTGTCCCCTCTCATAATCCGATTGATCACGGGAACATTTTTTAAGTTTCCTTTCCTTGAGCTGAGCATCAAAATTTAGCAGATCTGAACTGAGTTTAGATAATAATGCAGGAAAAAATGTATCATTCTGATACTGACTACAATCATCTATAAGTTGTGACATCTTAGTGGTTTCTTTATCTATAACACTAGTATAATACTTTGATAAAGATTCAACAAACTTCATGGAGCATTCTTGTTGGATAGATAACCACTCTGTAGTTAGAATATCATCAGGATCTGCAACTAGGGGTTGAATTTTTATTCTAAGACCCCTTGGACTCTTACCTTTGACCAAATAGGCCTTAAATAATTTGAAGTACCAAACAAAAGACCTAAGTGCTTTCATATTTTTGTTTAAATCACTAAATAGTTTCTCACAGCATTGTTCAAACTTCATGGAACTAGTATTTCCTATACCATTTGAGGCCTCACCAATTCCAAAAGGTGCAAGATCATCCCTATCGGATGATAAATTCAAAAATATTTTATTTAGGTCCATGATTGATATTAAATCAATCAATCACAATATTGAAAACAACCACGCCCTGTGTAAAAGATCAATAAATCAACAATTGGACAATAATGGCAACAATTCAATATTGTTCAAATGTTAGCCACATCCAATACAGGACAATAATGGTATAACAAACAGTTAAGTGAAAATATAATAATATTATCCAATGTAGAACACTAATTAAATATCAAACCAATCAAGTAAAGGTTTGATGTTGGGCACTCCAAAGATGACTATTGTTAAAATGTACTCATATGAAAAAGACAATGATATGTCGTCCAAGAGGTAAAAGAGAGAAAATGGATAATAAATGTATAAACATATAGTTAGTAAACCCCGAAGAATTTTCAACAGCCCATGAATGGTGAACAAATTATATCAATTAAACCATCCAAGAAGGCAATATCTAGAAGGTTGACACATATAACACCCATACAAATAGACAAAGTCAAAAGTAAAGTTGTAGGTTTCAAAATATGATATAGCCAAACCATTTATAGATACTATTAAATGGTATTTACATCGTATTTCTAGTAGGCTAACATAAAAACAGATTAGATAAAAGTATAATATGTCCACGAATCATAGAACATTCCTATACTCATAAGGAAAAAGAATTTGCATGGACTGTAGGAAACAAAACTGTCCTGGAATAAATGCAATTATACCAAATAGTCTGAAGATAAAAAGATATTGGCAAACATAAATAGGACTGATGAAATTATCCAAATATTATTGTTAATTCAAATACTTATGCCAATAAAAAATATATTCCAAGTAGATAAAACACCAAAACATAGATATATAAATCATATTTAGCATAGCCTATAAGAAGAACTGTGATTACTGTAGTTAGATGTCCAAAAATTATTCCTAATCAGCATCCACAATCATAAATCTAAAGTACTGAAATCACAAGAAATTGTACCAATGTAGCTGTATTAAACATCAGAACATTCATCATATACAATCCAAACACCCTCGTTCAGTTCCTAGTTCAAAGTCTGATGTTGCATGACTAAACAAAGCATACAGCCTGCTAGTATTAAATAGCAACATTAAAATAGTTCAGACACATTTCCATAGAGAGTGTCCATAGTTTCCAGTAGAGAAACATAAAAAATAAAGGTTTGCCTGTAATTAAATATATAAATGATATTGAATAATGTCCATGAAAAATATTTACAAACAATGTCCCCAATCACAAAACACAGACACGATTGTCCAAAGGAATTATAACTATATTGCAGAGTTAAACACCAACGAATACATTGATGCAAATCCAGGTACCCTGATCAAATTCCCTGTTCAAAGTATGATGTTTGGCGACTTTGTAAAACACACTGCCCACTCATGAACACCATGATACTTGCAATGATACAATGACTGAAAGTACATTACCAGCCAAAAAATAAAATGTTCCCCAAGAGTTAGTTAGAACAAACTGTCACAGGCTTAGATCGTAATCCGATCAGCTGGGCCAATAGATGACTCGATAGCAGGATAGATGTTCCTTGAGTAATGAGTGTAGTCGGACACCCAAAAAAACACAACGCACCACACGACTGAAATAATTCCACAGTAGGCCAATTAGTGACTCGACAATAAAAGATATATCCTTCCAGCAATGAGTGTTGTCAGGCGCCCAAATCAACACACCACGCAGCTAAAATAATTCCACATTAGTGTTACTTAAAAAAGCAACTCACCGGGAAAAGCCCAAACCTCAATGTTCTGTAATCCACATAAAGTTCTTTGCAGTATGAGCACACACAAAAAATAAAGAAGAGAAATGTCCAAATTCAAAAACAATGCAAGCCAGCCACATATAAGGAGACAAACATGTCCTCACAGCACACCATGGATCCCCAGCAGGAAAAAAAGCCACGTGTATCGAAATAAAGTTCCCCTGCACGTAGGAAGTTGCACGGCAAATGCAAGTAGCATAAAAAGTAATAATAGAATAAACTTAGGAGCTCATTTCAATCATTACAAACATCATTCTGATTCCATGTTACCCCAGTTGTATCAAACTACCATTATGAGTGACAAACTTACTGGCTGTTTTCCTTGCGGCCATTGTACTAATTGTAAACATATTTTGAAATCCAAGGAATTTAGTAGCAAAAATTGCAGTACAGTGTATGACATCAATTTTTTTGCTAACTGTAACACTGACTGGACTATTTACATGGCAAGTTGCAGCTGTCAGTCATTTTATATTGTTCAGACCTCTAGACCATTTAGGCTACGCATGTCTGAGCATTTGAGTGATATAAAATGTAAAAGAACAACTAATGCATTATACAAACATACACTCAAACACCAGACAGCTAAATTTCATTTTATTATTATTGACAAACTCATTGGGGATCAAACCCATAAATCTGGTTGGCACCACAAACTTAATATTAAAGAAAAGAAATGGATTACTAAACTAGGTGCTCTGTTTAATCCAGGGCTTAATGAATATTTATGAGGTATTTTTGTGATGCTTTATGTCAGCCTATCATATTTTTTCTTTCATTTGTTTTTCAGTATTTAAGACTTTTTACATTCATCTTTGTGTCTTTTCATTACACTGAAGAAGGCCAGGTTAAACCCAGGCCGAAACCGGTCTGTCGAATGAAGTCTTAATAAACTTTATCATTTTCCACAGTCTACTTGTTGCTGGCTATTACTACTTTTTATGCTACTTGTATTTGCCGTGCAACTTCCTATGTGCAGGGGAACTTTATTTTAAATCCTCATATACCCACATCCACAAGTTGGTTATTGCTATTATACAAAGACAATATTTAAGAAAGAAATTAGAATAATAGGATCATAAGAAATTATTAGATTATTGGCCCTGAGGCCCTTACAGGCCTAGCCAAGAATTTTGCCCATGTTCCAACAAGTCAGCACCCTATGCCACTGTCCAGCAGGGACACAGGTGGAATCCCAGGGGTGTATTTTCTGTTACCCATCCAGTTGTCCAGTTTACGCTTAAAAAGGTTTAATGAGGTACTCTGCTTTATGTGGAGAGGGAGTCTATTCCACAAAATGAGGAGTCTCTCAGACACAAATCTGTCCCACCAACAAGTCCTACTGATATCACAGACGAGGTTGAGGTCATGTGTGCGGGTTACTCGAGTAGAGCTTGATTTGCGGATATGCAGCAGTCCCATCAAGGCAGGGTCTGAGATTGCTTTGTATGCCAGACAGAGGTCACCTCTGAGGAGTCTGTAGGAGACTGAGTAGAGGGACAGGGCTTTTAGCCTATCTGTGTAGGGTAGATGTTTGAAGCCCTGGATTCTCTGGGTGAGGAACCTCTGTGGTCTCTCCAGCTGCTGCATGTGCTTTGTGAGGTACATGCCAAAAGGGGAATTGTACTCAATAATGGGTCTTATAAGGGAAGAATACAGGAATGTTATGACCACCTTGTCCCTGGATGAGATACCCTTACTAATGAGGTGGGCCATGTAGAAAGCTTTCCGTACAATGGAGGCAATATGGTGGTCAAAAGTCAGTTTGCTATCAACTTGGGTGCCCAAGTCCCTCATGACTGATTGCATGCTTAGTACCTTATTATCAATGTGATAATTTGTGGGGACATCACTCTCCCCAAACGGGATGATGATGATGCACTTTCTGGCATTCAGTTTGAGGCCATGTTTCTGGCACCAGTCATTTGTTTGGGTGAGACCCTCTTAGAGGATGTCCATATCACTGAGAATTGATGACAGCATCCACTTGCAGTCATCTGCAAACTTGGTCAGCCATAGACCACTAGATTTGGCCTGCACCTCTGAGAAGTATATCTCAAACAGCAGAGGCTCCAAGACCAATCCCTGGGGTACACTGCTTGTTACGGGTGTACTACTTGAGGTGGCTTCCCCTATTTTGACTAGGTGGGTTCTATCAGTGAGCCAGTTTGCTACCCATCTGGTAACATATGGATTGATCCTTAGTTGAGAAAGGTTATCTATTATAGCTGAGTGGAGAATAGTATCAAAGGCCTTGGTCAGGTCAAGGTAGGTGGTGTGCACCACCTTCCCCTCATCTATGGCCTGAGTGACTGTCTCAAAGAAGTTGCCCAAATTTAACAGGCATGACCTCCCCTTGACAAAACCAAACTGTGTAGGATCAAGTGTCTGGAGTTTGCCAATGTCCTTGTTAAATAGGTCTATGATAATCCACTCCATGGCCTTGCAGATCAGACTAGTTAGGCTGATGGGTCCATAATTTCCTGGCTTGGTGGATGCTCCACCTTTGTGCAAAGAGATGACAGTAGCTGTCCTTCACTCAGCTGGGATGAAGCTGGTACTCAGGCTTTGGTTGAATAGGGTGCCTAAAGATGTTGCAAGTTCCTGCCTGAGTTTATGTAGAAAGCAGCCTGGGATGTTATCGAGACCCAGGGAGGCTGTATTTTTTTGCCTTTTAGAGGGCAATGATGACTTGATCCCTAGAGATAAGGGGAGGGGTCAGGTACTGGGGATGTCCTGTTTTACTGATGCGGGGGGCAGACGAGTGAAGTTTTCACTGACCCTGTCTGCCAGCAGGTTGGCAATATCTACAGCGTTTGCGTATGTGTTGTCCTTGACCGCCAGTTCTGAGCAGATCTGAGTGCTTCCCTTGAGATTGCGGACATATGTGAAGAAGGCCTTATGATTGTCTTTAAATGTGGCCAGTTTGGACTCCAAGTTTGCTTTGGAGATTTCACTAGTGCTCTTACTTGCTTGTTCAGGCTAAGGAGAGATTGCTTCCAATTAGGCACCTGCTCCTTCTTGGTCTTGGACAGCAATTATTTCCTTTTATTATAGAGTTTATTTATTGTAGATGTCCACCAGACAGGTTTACTCTTCATTGAAGAGGAGGATTTTTGGCCTGTCTAGTATTCCTGATTCCATGCAGTTATATAAGTGCTCATATAGTACTTTGGTGCAGGTTTGGACATATGTGCCAGTTCTTATTGAGGGGAAGGGGGCTGTGAAGCTGTTTATACCTTCCCCCAGGAGGTTGTAATCAGCTTTGAAGAAGTTTTTTTGTTTGACCCTAGCTAGGTGGGGGTCGGGGGAGATGGTGACTTCGAAGGTGACTGCTTTGTGGTCGGATCTTACCAGGGATGATGACACTGTCGGGATGCTGTAGTGGTTACTCATACTGGTTGATACCAAGTCCAATATATTTTCACCTCTTGTGGGGGTGTCAACAAACTGGTTCAAGGCATTTGCATTGACTAAATCAAGGAATCTCTGGGCATTTGTGTTTTGGCATGAGTGGCTCTTCTAATCTATGGTTGGATAGTTAAAGTTGCCAGGATCAAGGTAAAGGGTTGAATCTTGATAGATTTGAAGAGGTCCAGATAGGTGGAGTGGGCATCTTGAGTCAGAGTTGGAGGCCCATAGCTAGCTATGATTTGAATAGGGGTCTTGTCAATTGTTAACTGCACCTGGAGTGTTTCCTGTGCATCATACTGTTTGACCAGCCTAGAGGTGTGTATGTCTTTTATATATATTGCAACTCCACCTCCTTTTGTTTTGCTGCTCACAGTTTGGGGTCTGAATGAATGTGTGACTGCACAAATGTCAGCTTCTTCTAGGGTTAATAATACTTGCAATGAGTGCAGTTTCATGTTTAGACTCCTAGCGTTTAGCAGCATGACCTTTAATTTATGTTTTGATGAAATTTTCATGTTGGTAGTTTTGACCTCATGGCATTGCCTAAAAAAGGCACTATGGGGGCAGGCAAGAGCCTTTGCCAGGAGCCTGAAGCCCAAGGGAGACAGATGCGGACCATCTCTGGCAAAGCATCATGGTTTGTCAGTCATGTCATCCCAGGCTGTCAGGTACTGGATCCCCTTGGAATGACACCAGAAACTAAGCCAGTTTGTTAAAGTCAATCATTTTCTGTTTGTATTGAGGCATCATTCTGGGAGACGGTAGAATGCTGCTTAAGGCTGGGAACATACCTGCCTGGGACACATACTAAGCGAGCTCAATGATGTCTCTTTTCATATAGTCCAGGGAGGTACATCTCAAGTCATTCACTCTAATGTGGACTATGACAGAGTCATAACAGTACCTATTGAGAGACTTGGGTGCATTTATGATATGGTGGTTTCTGGCACCCAACAAACAACTAACCGTGACTTTCTCCTTATCCATCCCGGTGAGGGGCACATCTGTGTGTCTCACAATGGAGTCTCCTATGATTAATATGTTGGGTTTATGTTTAGGCCTTAGTGGCTGTGAGACACAGGTGTGTGGACTATGTTTGGTGTGTGGTGTGGTGGGCAGTGGAGTTTGCATGTGTTTATGCCTCAGCAGTCTCTTTTGTTTGGTATGCTTTTGTTGAAGGCCTCCGCATATGTTGGGGTGTGTTGTGTAGGTGTGGGTGCTGTTTGAGTTGTGGTGTGCATGTTGCCAACCTTCGCAGTGCCAGATATACTGGTTTGTGGGGGAGACAGCGATGACACTAGCTGCTTGATGTATTTACATCTCTCACATATTGTGTTCCTACGTGCTAGTAGTAGAGGGTTGTCTGTGTACATGAGGCAGTTGCTACACTGTCTCAGGATGCCCATATCTACCAGACTGGCAGGAGAAAATGTAGGAAATTGTCCATCCATATTGTCAGAAACTGAAAGAGCTAAGAGGGTAAAGAGAGGAAGGTCTAAAAGTAGTACTACTAGATGATAACACAAGTGCTACTAAGGGAACATTTGTAGCTGGAATACCTCATAAAGGGTTAAAACCCATGCAACTAAAGCTTTGGAAGGAGCAGACCTGTATCTAGACTATGCTACTCAATTTTAAGGTTAAGAACACGGTAAAAAACTCACAGTGAAGCACAGATTAATCACTTATAGTCAAAAGAACAGAGCTCGCAGTTTGAAAAAATACAGTTAAACAGCAATGAAATGCAGTAAAATGCAGTTAAACAATAATGAACTGTAGTAGATAGCAATGAAATATAGTTAATAAGTAGATTGCTTTAAAACAGTAACTTGCAGTAACAGACAGCACAAATAAAGCAGCGATTCAGTAGAATACTGTCACCAATTTAATGAGGCCACCAACAAGCAGTAATAAATACACCAAACTAAATGCAGTTGAACTCCTAAGCACAAGCAGCAAAATGAAGCAGGAAGAGGCACAGTTTTTTTTTATTTAGCAGAAAGTGAGGAGACAGAAGATAATAAGATAATTCAAGGTTGAGAAGCTAAAGGGGTGGACCTTTACAAAGTTCTCACTATAAACAGTAGAATGAATTGATGTAATGTGACTGGGGCGAGTGTCCAGTATCAACTTTATACTAGAGGCAGGCAGCTCAAAGCCACCAAGCTTTAAGACCACAACAGCAGCTGGGTGGATAAAAAAAAACAGTTGCACAGATTAAATTGATATGCAGTAAAACAGAAGTGCAGAAAACAGTTGAAAATATGCACTTCTCTTTTTCCAATATCACAGCAGAGCAAATGGCACAAGGCTTATGTCACTGCAGCTTTGAATAGCTTGAGAAAACAAGTACAAACTAGTTTGAAACAGAAACCAGGCAAATTATCCAATCAGAATGAGGAAACTGATGTGGAATAAGTGGAAGTCCCAAGGCTGGAAAAACTCCCTATCAAATGCTCTAAAGCTAGCTATGAAAACAGAATTGAAGCAGATCGTAAAGATAGTCACAAGGCCTTCTGTAGTTATGTAAAGACGGCAATACCCGGATTTGCTCTGAGCTACTGCACAATGGTACCTCCTATACCGAGCCAACAGATATTTCCAATATACTGGCTGACAGATTCAGTGCCAACTTTATCCCCCCAAAGGACCAATCACAATACCAGTAGATTGCCGGGCACCCAGTATTACTGCTGCACAGGTTAAAACCGCATTGTCCAAGGCCAAGAATACAGCTTTTATGGGACCTGACAATATCCCTGGCTGTGTACTACATGAACAACAGAGTGAACTGGCACCTCACCTGTGTGCCAAGTTCAATCACAGCCTCACCTCAGGCTTTGTCCCTACTGAATGGTGCACTGCTATAATCATCCCTCTCCACAAAGGAGGAGTGATTACAGACCCTGGGAACTATTGCTTCATTAGCTTGACAAGTCTGATATGCAAAGCTGTGGAATGCATCATCATGGACCTAATAAACAAGGATATAGGGAATCTCCAAACTCTGGATCCCACACAGTTTGGCTTTGTGAAGGGCAGATCATGCTTGCTCAACTTGGTTGACTTCTTTGAGTCAGTGACCAGAGCTGTAGATGAAGGTAAGGTGGTTCATACAGCCTACCTTGACCTGGCCAAGGCCTTTGATACCATTCCCCACTTAGGAATCTAGAAAAACTCAGTAAGCTAGGCATTAATCCCTATATCACTAGGTGGGTTGCAAACTGGCTCACAGATAGAATCCAAAGTGTGAAAGTAGCTGACTCCAAGTCAGACTGCCTAACATTCATGAGTGGAGTCCCACAGGGGTCAGTCTTGCATCCTCTCCTGTTTGGTATCTACTTCTCAGAAGTCTAGGCCAACACGAAGTGACTCTGGCTGACAAAGTTCGCAGACAATTGCAAGTTGGGAGCCATTATTAACTCACCAAGTGATGTTGACATCCAACAGAAAGGCCTCACTGAGATCAGTGACTGGTATCAGAACCATGGCCTTAAGCTCAATGCCAAAAAATGTGTCGTCATCCCCTTTGGGAAAAACACAGTTCCCGTGAATCACCACATTGATGGTAGTCCACTGAACACAGAAGGTGTTATAAGAGATCTGGGAACACAGGTTGACAGCAACCTCTCTTTTGACCACCGCATTGCCACTGTGGTCAGAAAGTCCTTCTATGTGGAACATCTCATTACTATGGGTTTTGCATCCAGGAAGAAAGAGGTCATTTTCTCCCTCTACTCTTCCCTCATTAGGCCAATCATTGAGTACAATGACCCATTTGGCATGTACCTCACTAGATACCTGCAACAACTGGAGAGGCCACAAAAGTACCTCACAAAGAGGATCCTATTTTGTGTATATACATTCACATGTGTACATACACTTATAGATGTTGCATAGGTAATTTGTACGTTTTTAGGAAGTTATATAATTGTTACATGATGAAAGAGTTTTAATTTGTTTGGATTTGATTGGCTATGAATGTCATGTGATCACTGTCTTTTGACATAGAACAGCTGTTAGAACACATATATGTCTTTGCCCTGAAGAAGGGTTGTACCTGAAACCTGTATGCTCTGCATGATTGTACGTTTTATTAAAGATTTTACAAGCTACAAGTGTTTCTTGGTTTGAACTTGTGCTGTGTTAACCAAAGATACTCATTTGACTTGTAAAAAAACTAAGACATATATGCTAAACAGCACAGATCCCAGCACAAATCCATGTGGAACTCCCCTGGTCACCCTTATGCTGTCAGAGGATGGACCCCCTATTTTTAGTGTGTGAGTGCTGTCTCTAAGCCAGATGGCTATCCTACTAACCACATATGGTTCAGTTTGTAGCTCCTTCAACTTGATTATTCTATTTGCATGTGATGTAGTATCAAATGCCTTGGCAAAGTCAAAGTACACTGTGTGGACAGTCTGTTCATAGTCTGCAGCCCGAGTAACCTTCTCAAAGAAGTTTACAAGATGTGTTAGGATTTTTCCAGGACAAAGCCAAACTTCTAGGGGGGAGGGTCTGTTTTCATATCATAGTTGATTATGTCAGTTATGATATGTTCCATGGCTTTGCAAATAAAAATCATTAGGCTGATTGGTGTGTAAGTCTCAGGGTCTGTGGTGCAGGCCATGTGCCATCTTTATGGACTGGAATCTCAACAGTTATGTACCACTCGCATGAGAAAAAGTTAGATGATAGGCAAAGGCTGAAGAGGTTGAAGAGTGGGTCTGCTAATGCATGCTTAGTTCTGTTAATTAGGCTACCAAGTATGCTGTCAGACCACATGGATGAGGTATTCTCTGCTTAGAGTACCTTTATTACTTGCTGTTTCATGATGGCTGGTGACTTGGTTCCTTCAGGGAAAAGGGGATTGGAAAAGATGTTTCTGGGGTGAAGTTGGCAATTAATTTTTTAGTCACATGTTGACAATATCCACTAGATTAGTGTAGTTAGTGCTATTCTGAATAAGCCCATAATAATGTTTGGTGCTATTTTTTATTTTCTGACATAACTGAAGGATTTGTAGTTGTCTTTGGCTTCTGTAACTTGTCTGAGTTCATGAGATGCTTTGTTTTTCATATGTCCTTTTTTACTTTCTTATCTAATTGTTCACTCTCCTTAATTTAGGGATCTTTTTTATGCTATATAGGTTTAGGAGTTTCTTCCTTTTATTACACAGTTTATTAATGACTGAGGGCCACCACACTGGCTTGCTTTTAGACCTACTCATTTGCTTGGATCTAGTTGTAGCTGTCAGTTTAATACATAAAAGTGTGATAGCCTTTTCTGTGCTTATTTACTATTTAATTGAATTTTTTGCCTAAATTAACCTTAAAAACAAAAAAAATACTATGTGTTTTCTCATTTCCCACCTTTTTCTATACTAGAATAATCCGGAGCCCAGATTTGATAGTTTCAGGACTTTAATTTTGTGTTTCTGAGTTATCCAGACCTTGCTGTGGTAGAGGGAAGTCTTTCTGCTTATCAGTGGGAGTGGTAAGCATTGAGCTGCCTATCTGTAGGTAGAGGAGTGGTTTCCAGTTCTGGAATTGTACCTTATTGGCTGTTTGGTGCTGCTTTCTATCCCTTTCAACTTTCTGGCTTAAAAAAACATGTTTGCGTGGGTTTGTGCATTGCGCAGTGCCGCTTAGCTAGGGTTAAACTATTACCAGTGCCAGAAAGTCGGCTCTTCAAATTTTCCCTTAGAACTAGCCAGTTTTTCAGTTTTAGCACTCAAACCTGATCATTTGAGCTTAGCACTTGCTTAGAACTTGTTGTAAGCACTAGATAGTTTATAAATTGCAACAGCACTCAACTTTCCTTGTTAAGTAAAGAGTTAAACAGTTTTAGTACTTAAATAAATAAGCACCTATTCAGGCATGTCCAAGGGTCAGCTACTGGTGTTTTCTCCTGTCCACCTGGTGAATCTGGGCATCTTGGGGCAATGTAGTAATTGCCTCATGTACACAGACAACCCTCTCCTACCACCCAACACTACAACCTGTGAGAGATGCACTTATATGGCCAAGCTGGTAGCCAAGCTCTCTCCAGCCAAGACTGGTCTAGTCAATCAAGAGAAGAAGGTTAACACCTGCACAGACCCACACACAACACATAGTCCTTCAAAACCTACACCACCAAAATCCACACATAGTAACACAAAATACACACCTACATATGCGGAGGCCATTAACATAAATCTGCCCAAGCAACAGAGACCTCCAAAGCTGAAATGCAAACAACCAACACCCCCCCAACACAATCCAAGCAACACATAGATCACAATACCAGTGTGCCACTCAACCTCAGCCCCTAAGGCAAAACAACATACCCAACACACTAGTCATAGGTGACTCTATAGACAGGCACACTGATGTCCCACTCACCAGGCTAAACAAGGAGAAAATTACAGTCAGCTGCCTGTCAGGTGCTATGATCAGGCACATATCTCACACACTTAGGTCACTCCACAGCAAGTACAAATATGACTGTCATTGTCCATGTTGGAGTGAATGACCTGTGACATACCTCCCTGGACTACATGAAAAGAGAAATGGAGGAGCTCTCCGAAATTGTAGACCAGGCAGGTATGTCCCTATCCATGAGTAGCATCTTGCCATCACCCAGAATGATATCACAGTACAAGGACAAAATGATTGACTTCAACAATTGGCTAAGCTTCTGGTGTCATTCTAACAGGATCCAGTATCTGTCTGCCTGGGATGACATGATCAAAAGACCATGATACTTTGCCAGAGATGACCTGCACCTGGGATTCAGGATACTGGCTAAGGCTCTTGCCACCCCTATAGTGCCTTTTTCAGGCAAGGTTCAAATGACAAAATTACCACAGGTACAAGCAAGCAAGTAAAATCTGAGGGTAATGCTACTCAATGTTAGAAGTCTAAACCTCAAAATGCACTCACTTGAGGCACTCCTTAAAATGGAGAACATCTACATCTGTGCAGTGACAGACACCTGGTTCAAAGCTCCAGAGAGCACCCCTGCAATATCAAGCTACAATTCATACCACACCTTTCGGCCACCTAACCTGGACTGAAACACTGAAGGTGGAGGCGTGTCCATATTCACCAAGGATATCCACACCTCCAGGCTAGTTACCCAACATAATGCATCCAAAATTCTCCAGGTGCAACTAACACTAGGCAAGACTGCAATCCAAATTGTAGATTTCCATAGATCCCCACTACGCTCCTAGGTTCCCACTCCACTTTTCTTAACATACTGGAAAATATTAAGGTACAATGCTTACCGTTCATTAAACTGTTTTTTATCACATCTGCCTTGGTTTACCTTGTGGGTTTTTTATTGTTTTATTTCCACTGGTACTTTGCTCCACTGTGGCATTTTTTGTGGTTTTTCTACAACCAAATACCCTAATACTGGGAGACTTCAACTACCCCACCATTAACTAGGAAAACTACTCATGTACCAACACATTTGCTCAATGCTTTTGGAATTCATAAATGCCAATGCCTTGGATCAACTTATCCATACCCCCCACCAAGGGCACCAATATCCTAGACCTGATCATTACCAACATGGACGACCAATGCTGCACACCAGAGGTCAGCTCCCCATTAGTCAGATCAAACCATAAGCTAACCACCCTAGACATCCACATACCACCCCCACCCCCCATTAAGGTAACCACCATAAATAACTTCTCCAAAGCCAACTTCATGCTTCTTAAGACAGAAGTGGCAAACTTCACAATACCCATGCAGACGGGAAGTAGAGGTATGACTGCTGAATATTACACCAATGCACTGTACGAGCACATACATGTGTGCATGGACAACACCATCCCAAATAAAACCAAGATGCTCTCCTCCAAAAAAGGAAGCCAATCTGGTGGTGCCCTGCCATAAACAAACTCTACAACAGAAGGAAGAAACTATTGCAAAAAAGAGTAAAAATCCCATGATTGGAAAAACTCCCTTGTCAGCCTCAGTAAGAAGCTGAGATCCCTCATAAAATCCTCCAAAGCTAGTTATGAGAACAAAATCTCCACAGATTCTAAAGGCAACCACAAGGCATTCTATAGTTATGTCAAGAATCTCAATGGCAACACTCAGATCTGCTCTGAGTTACAGCACAAAGGCACTAAATATACTGAACGAACTGATATTGCCAACATCCTTGCAGATAGGTTCAGTGCTAATTTCACCCAATTCTCACCCCCCTAAAGGGCCCTTCTCAATACCGGAAGAATGCCAAGTCCTGGTAATCATGGCTGCACAGGTAAGAAACGCACTCTCCAAAGCCAAGAATACAGCATCCATGGGACCAGACAACATCCCAGGCTGTGCTCTACATGAACTACAAAATGAACTGGCACCCCTCCTAAGTACCATGTTCAGTCATAGCCTCACCTCAGGCTTTGTGCCTACTGAATGACGCACAGTTACAGTTATCCCACTCCATAAGGGGGGGATCCACCACGGACCCCGGGAACTACTGCGCCATTAGTCTGATGAGCCTGATCTGCAAGGCCACGGAATGTATTATCATGGAACTGACAAACAAAGACATCGGTAACCTTCAAACACTGGACCCCACTTAGTTTGGGTTCGTGAAAGGTAGATCATGTCTCCTAAATCTGATTGACTTCTTTGAAGCAGTCACCAGAGCCTTGGACAAGGTAAGGTGGTTCACACAGCCTATTTAGACCTTGCCAAGGCCTTCGACCCCATCCCCCACTCTGGAATCATAGATAAACTCACAAAACTGGGCATAAACCCCTATGTCATGCACTGAGTTGCCAAATGGCTCACTAACAGAGCCCACATCATGAAAGTAGCCGACTCCAAATTTGGCTCCAGACCAGTGACAAGTGGAGTACCACAGGGTTCACTCCTGGGTCCACTCTTGTTTGGCATCTACTTCTCTGAAGTTCAGGCCAACACTGAGGGTCTATGGCTAACAAAGTTCACAGACAACTGCAAACTGGCAGCCATTATTGAATCCCCAAATGATGTGGGCCTTCTACAAAAGGGCCTTACTGAGACAGATGCTTGTTGTCACATCCATGGCCTCAAGCTCAATGCCAAAAAATGCATAGTCATCCCCTTTGGGAAAAAACATGTGCCCATGAACTACCGCATAGCTGGTAGTCCACTTAACACCAAAAATGTGATAAGAAACCTAGGGACACAGGTGGACAGTGGTCTCTCCTTTGATAGCCACATTGCCACAGTAATCAGGAAATTCTTCTACGTGGCACACCTCATCACAAAAGGTTTCTCATCTGGAAAAAAGGTCATTGTTTTTCTCTACTCATCCCTCATTAGACTTGTTATAGAGTACAATGCCCTGTTTGGTATGTACCTCACAAGACATTTACAACAACTGGATAGGCTTCAGAAATACCTCACAAAGAGGTTCACTGGTCTCAAACAGTTGCCCTATGGAGATCGCCTCAAAAAACTTCAGCTCTACTCTGTCACATATCGCCTACTCAAGAGGCAATCTCTGCCTAACATACAAGGCCATGTCAAACCCAGAGCTGTTAGACATGCTACACTTAAAGAAATCCAAATCCCTCCGAGCCACACACTCCAGGGACCTAAACCTTGTCACCACAATAAACAAAACATGCTGGAGGGATAGATTCCTATTCCAGAGACTCCCCATACTCTGGAACAGACTGCCCAGTCATGTCAAGCAGAGCACCTCATTAAGAAAAATCTTGACGATTGGATGGGAAATAGGAAATTCACCCTGGGGATCACTTCTGTGGCTCTGCTCAACAGGGGCACAGGAAAATAAATTTTGTGGGTGGCGAAAGCCAGGGAATCTTTATGGCTAGGATTATATATGCCCTAGGCCCGATAGCTTAGTACCTACCTATGAACCTATGTGCCAGGTATGAGTAGAATTTTTCTGTATAATTCATTGCAGTATCAAAATTATTGGCAATACCTTTATATACAAATTTAGAGATTTCATAATTTAATTATAGGAGACTTGTAGAATTGAAATCCTTGAATTATGTGATATCCATCTGATTATTTGGAGATTCTGATGGAGAAGGGTACTAGTTTGTGGTCTGATCTTACCACTGAGGAGGAAAACTTGGCGTGATGCTTAAGAGATGGTAAGTTTGTTATGACCAGGTCAGATACATTCTGTTCTCTTGTAGATTCATTAACAATCTGGTCCAGGGAGTTTTTGTTCATAAAATATTAAGAATGTTAAGGCATATTCTATGTGGTATACAGTCCCCAGTTAATTACTGGGTAGTTAAAATCATCTAGAATAATAGTGTTCCTGCTTTGTGGAGTTCATCCAGAATGAGCTCTGTGTCTAATGTTTTTTATTTTATTTTAGTGAACTAATTCTTTTTGTAGGTAGGTAGTATAAACATGTAGCAAGCTATCACAACTTGTGTGTGGCAACAAACACTATATTTATTCAGACAGTTTCTGTTATTTAAAAGCATGATTTTTGTTTTACCTAGAACAGCGAAAAGTATTAAACTGTTGTACGTAGCAGTATGCAGTGCAGATGTCCACTATATTGCATACAATAAAATAATGCTTTCTGTGTCTTTAAATTTGCAAACGTAATGTTGACTGTATACCCCAACGGAACATATGCTAAGTTTTTTTTCTTTCTTTCTTTGGAAGCTTCTTCTTTGCTCAGCTGTTAATTTGTATTCTCCAAAAATGACCAAAGCAGTTCATTGTCATAAAAATAACATACTTTTCTGAGCTGATAAAAATGCTAAACATCTACCAGTAACCATGAAATTCTGTAGTTCTATTGGATATTTGTTTATTTTATTTTATGTACTGTGAAATAAAAAAATGTCTCTCCCCACTGGACTTAACTTTAGGCACGATTCTTGGTTGCCACATATTCAGCAAGCTAGATGCCAGCTATGGATTCTGGCAGATTTTCCTGATGCAGGAGTCATCAAACAGCAGAATATTTGTTATGCCTTTCAGGAGATACTTTATTGACCACCTGCCTTTTGGAATAATTTTTGCTCATAAACATTTTTTCAAAACAGGATAGTGACAGAGGCAATCAATTGGTTGAATCTTGGAAGGTGTAGTCTATATATGGATGCTATTTTTGAGATAGGAGAGACACATAAGGGACATGATAACAGGATGCATGTTCTGCTGGAGAAAGAGTTCAAATTGGCAGGCATCAGTCTTAATATGGACAAATGTGAATCTACAAAATTGTAAGTACGATTTTTGGGGCACATTTTATCAACAGAATGAATGAAATAAGACCACGGCATGTGTGTGTGAAAAGGGGGGTTCAAGGAATGCAGGCAAGTTTGGAAAGTTCCTGGTCATGGTCAGCCAGTTCGTGAAAGTTTATCACTAAACAAGATAAACCACTGAAAACATTTTGGTACTGCTGTCCTGGATAACAAACAGCATTTACAAAGTTAAAGAAGGAACTGCCACCAATACATAATCTCACTTTGTATGACTTGAATGAACAGCTAAAATCTCTGCAGACACATTCTTAGTTTCTTCTTGGGGCAATCTTGCTCTAAATGCAGCAAGGGATGAGCTGGCTTACTGCAGATTACGCTCCAAGATCCTTGAGCCAAGAGTGGCAGCATTGTGCTCACTCACCTGCTATGTGAGATGTTTACAGCCTTTGAACTGCAAATAGATTACAAGCCATTTGTGAGCTTGTTGGATGGATAAGCACTAAGTACATTGCCTTGTAGGATCCAATGATTTCATATATTATTTATTGTATTTATTTATGTATTGACATTTGATTACCAGGAAAGTCTATGGCTGATAAGTTATGTATTTGCAGCCACTCAGGTTTCAGGTCTAAGTCTTATGATAGCAAATACTGCCACTTGGCATCCTTTTCATAAAACCAAGAGAAAAGAAGAAACTGAAATAATGAAGATACAGATTTTTTTTTTTTGGTCACCAATAACATGTCTGCAAGTGGTGATCATTTAACTGACCAACTGTTGCAGCTGAAAACAGACAGTATGCCCTTTCAAGTGATGACAATTTGCAAAAGGGACTAAAAGACCAATAACAAGCTACAGAAAGCACCAAAACTCTATTGAGCTAATAGAATAGTTCTTACTGTTTATGACAGGCTTCTCTTTAGAGGTACAAAGTTAACTGCTCTCTTAGTCTTGAAAAACAGCATGTTGGATAAAATGTACATTAGAGACCAGAGTGTGATTAAGTGCCAGGATCTAGCCAAACAGACCGTTTGGTGGTCAGGACTAAACACTCAGTTAATGGACGTTGTTCTACATTCTATGGCATTCACTAAGTAGAGAAATCAAAATCCTAATGCCTACAGATGTAACATGCAGTCCTTGACAGAAGCTGAAAGCAGATCTAGTCACATGTAGTTCTGGGAATTATCTGCTGATGGTAGACTTTTTCTCAAAGTACGTAGAGATAACACTAAACAAACCCTCAGCATCACTTAGTGTTCTTTCCCATAATTAAAGTCAGTTTTTGCCCAGCATTAGGTACCCAAAGCTCTAATCACTGACAACCAACCACAGTTTTCAGGAGGCAGTCAGTGGATTTTCCAGAAAACAATGCCTTCACTAATGTATCTAACAGTCCCAAATTATACCAGAGCAATGGTGAAGCTGAGAGAGAGTGCAAATAGTTAAAAATCTTTAAATGAGACAAAAAATCCTTATCTCCCATTGTGTGCAACTTTACAGAGAATTGATTATAGCCTAGTACATGTATTGGCTTGTACACTTTAGAAACGTTGCCATAGTAACTCTTCCAGTCATGTTGATTCTTTATTGCACATATCATAGGTTCATAGGTTCATACTAGGCTATCTGCCCAAGGGCATTTATCCCTTTAGTTTGAATAAAACTATGCCTATCATTTTTCTGTGCCTCTGTCAAGCAGTGACACTGAAGTAATCCCTGGGTATATCTTCTCCCATCCATTGGTCAAGATTCCTCTTGAACAAGGCCAGCGAGGTGCTCTGCCTCACATGTACCGGATTTTGTTCCACAGCATAGGGAGTCTCTGGGTGATGAATCTGTCCCTCCAGCACGCTCTATTTATAACCGTGTCAAGGTTTAAGTCTCCCTTGTGGTTCTGAGGGATCTAGATTTTTGAGGTGAAGCATATTCATCAAATCTGGGTTTGACATGGCCTTATATGTCAGGCACAGGTCACCTCTGAGCAAGTGGTATGAGACTGAATAAAGCTGGAGTTCTTTCAGTCCATAAGACATATTTTGTGACCCTTTATCCTTTTGGTGAGGAACATCAGGTGTCTGGTCAGATACATTGCATTGTACTCAATCATAGGTCTAATGAGTGATGAGTACAGGGGGCGATGACCTCCTTGATCTAGATGTGAATCCCTTCATGATCAGGTGGGCGATATAGAAGGTTTTCCTAACTACTTTAGCAACGAGACTACTGTCAACTTGGGTCCCCAGATCCCTGATGACTTTTCTGTGCTCAGTGGATTGTCACCTATATGGTAGCTAGGGTAACCTTGTTTTTCCCGAAGGGTATGACTATGCATTTTTGGCGTTTAACTTCAGGCCATGGCTCTGGCACCAGTTATCCGCTTCTGTGAGGCCCTTCTGGAGGATATCTGTGTCAGATGTGTTTTCGACTATGGCAGTTTGCAGTCATCTGCAAACTTTGTCAGCCATAACCCTCCTGTGTTTGCTTGTACTTCAGAAAAGTAGATGCCGAACAAGAGTGGACCCAGGACTGAGCCTGTGGGACACCACTTGTGACAGGCTTTGAGTCTGACATGGCTCCAGCAACTCTGACCCTGTGGGTTCTGTCGCTTAGCCAGTTTGCAACCCATCTTGTGATGTATGGGTTTACATTCAAGCTGATGAGTTTTTCGATGATACCTGAGTGGGGTATTGTGTCAAGGCCTTTGCCAGGTCGAGGTAGGCTGTATGGACTGCCTTTCCCTCATCAATGGCCTTGGTGACTGTCTCAAAAAGTCAACCAAGTTTAAGAGGCAGGATCTGCCTTTGACAAAGCCAAACTGGGTTGGATCCAAAGTCTGCAAGTTCCTATGTCTTTATTTATGAGTTCCATTATGATCCTCTCCATGGCTTTGCAGATAAGGCTTGTCAAGCTAATGGGGCGGTAATTTCCAGGGTCTGTGGAGGCACCGCCCTTATGAAGTGGGACCACAGTCGCCGTAGGCGCTCCCTTGCAATGTATCCTGAGGTGAGGCTAAGATTAAACAGCTGTCCTAACTGTGGGTTTAATTGAGTTCATGAAGCACACAGCCGGGGACACCATCCGTCCCATGGATGCTGTGTTTTTTGCCTTAGTGAGGGTAGTTCTCACCTGGGCTGGAGATGTTTGGGGCTACAATCCTCTGGAATAGATATCTCTCCTTTGGGGGAGAAGTTTGCACTGAACCTGTCAGCCAGTATGTTAGCAATGTGTGTAGGTTCAGTAATTTTCACATCATTTTGAACTAATTCTGAGCATATCTGGGAGTTTCCTCCTAGGTTTCTAACATAGCTAAAGAAGGCCTTATGATTGTCTTTAGAGTCCTTGGCGATTTTTCTCTCAAAATTTGCCTTGGATGATTTTATGAGAGCTCTTAGTTTTTACTTATAATGATCAAAGGTGTCTTACCTTTCAAGGATTTTGCTCTATCTTGTAGTAGCTTCCTCCTTTGTTGTAGAGCTTGTTTATGGCTGGGGTCCACCAGACTGGACGCTTGCCTTGGTACAGAGAGTCTTAGTTTTGTTTGGGATTGCCTGATCCATGCAGTCCTGTAGGTGCTGGTAGAAGGCATTTGTGTTTATTCAGCGGTTTGAGTAATGTTTACCACTGGCTCAGGGGCCTTAAAGGAGACCACACTAGTTTTTAGAAGTGTGAAATCGGCTTTTGAGAAGTGTTTCACTGTGGTCTTTTTGTTTCAGGTGGGGCGGGATGAGGACCTCCAGCGAGATTAGTTTATGATCTGATCTCACCAGTGAGGGGTATACTTCGGTGTTGAACATTTTGATCCCATGTTCGTGATGATGAGATCAAGTATGTTTTCACCTCTTGTGGGGATGGTGACTAGTTGTTCCATGGCATTTGAGTTTATGAACTCCAGGAATCTTTGGGTTACAGTGTTCGGGCTTGAGTAGTGTTCCCAGTCTATATTAGGGTAGTTGAAGTCACCTAGTATGATGGTGTTTGGAGATACATTTATCCTCCAATGTTTTCAGGAAGGCCATGTGAGGTTCCTGAGTTTGAGAGGGTGGCCTGTAACATGCTACAAATTGCAGAGCAGTCTTGCCTATGATTAATTGCACCTGGATGGTCTCCGATGCATCGCCGCGGTTGCTAACCAACCTTGAGGTGTGGGTGTCCTTTATGAATATGGACACCCCTCCTTTCTTGGTGTTGTCCGGATTTTGGGGCCGAACGTGATATGAGGTGAAACCTGTTAGTGCTGGGGTGCTCTCAGTAGCCTTGAACCAGGTTTCTGTCACAGCACAGACATCGATGTTCTCCATATTGAGAAGGGCCTCGAAAAGGCATCTTGAGATTGAGACTTCTGGCATTGAGCAGCATTACCCTTAGTTTTTTCCTTTTGGTGTTCTAGGGTGGTAGGTTTAGAATTTGAGCCTTGCCTAAAAAGGCACTATGGGGTGGCAAGAGCCTTTGCCAATATCCGAAGCCCAGGGTGACAGGTGCAGCGTGGCTTGTCCAGCATGTCATCCCAGGCAGACAGACATTGATCCCCTTTGAATGACACCAGAATTTAAGCCAATTATTAAAGCTGATCATCTTATCACTGTATTGTGGCATCATTCTAGGTGAAGGTAGGATACTGCTCAAGGTCAGGGTCATACCTGCCTGGGCTACATAATCAGAGAGCCCTTTCATCATGTAGTCCAAGGAGGTACGTCAGGTCGCTGACACCAGCGTGCAATGACTGAGTCGCACTTGTACCTGCTGTTGAGAGACCTGAGTGCTTGCGTTATGTGGTGGATTCTAGCCCGACAGGCAGCTTACTGTGACCTTCTCCTTACTCAGTCTGGTGAGCCAGTGTGTCTGACTATGGAATCACCAATGACAAGTGTGTCTGGCATTTTGTTTGGCCTTAAGGGCTGTGACTGTTTGACACTCTGACTGTGTGGTCTATGTGTTGCATGTGTTGGGTCGTGAGGTGGTAGTTGTTTGGGTGTCTGCTTTGGTGGCCTCTGCTGTTTTGGTAAATTTTGACCAGAGCCTCCGTATGTCTTTGTGTGAGTATGTGTATGATTTGAAGTTGTGATGGTACCATGTGTGACTGGGTATGTATTGTGTGTGGTTGCCTTCTCCTCCTGTCTGGTCTTGCCAGTCCTATGTTGAGAGAGCTCAGCCTCCAGTTTGGCCGTTAGTTGCATCTCTCATGTATTTGTGTTTTGTGGGAGAAGGAGAGGATTGTTCAGGTACATGAGGCAATTGTAACATTGCCTCAATATTCCCAGGTTCACCAGTTGAGCTGGAGAGGACACTAGCAACTGATCCCTCGACATACTAGAAGTAGTAGATAAAGAACTTTCAAAGGACTCGGGAAGTGGGTTTTGGGCTGGTGGGGTACTATCTATAATAAGAGTGCTTTATCAAGGTGCAAGTACTGTAGGAGTAAGTGCTAGGCTTTACAGATAGAGAATAGTCTACTTGGGAATCAAGTAGAGATGAACTTTTCAGTTATAGGATATGCTGGTTAGATCAGCAGTACAGTTTAGCGTGTTTTATAGCAGGGGGCTGAAGGGAGCTAGGAATTGGCCCAAAACGACCAATGGACTACTAGTTTCTGGCTGAAACTTCACCAAATCGACAAAAGGCAGTGCTTCCCACTCCCACTGGTAAGCAAAGAAACTTCCCTCCTTCCTAATAAGGCAATGGATCAGTAACAGGAACTAAAAACAAAGCCCAGGGATCAGCAACTCTGAAACTGGACTACTCTAGTTCAGTAAAGTGGGAAAACAAGAGATTTTTTTGTTTTATTACAGAGATAAGGAAAAAAACAGACAGTAAATGCGGATACAGGAGTGGTTGTTGTCAAAGGCAGATGGATAAAAAATGCTTTGACTCTAAACATAGAATGAGAGAACCATGAAATAGTCATACCTGGAGAACGGGTGTGGGTTAAATATATAATTATCCAAAGTACCATTAAAGTGGCAGATGGATCTCCTTATTTGTATGTGGTCATGGTACCACGTGGTACAGTCTGACAAAATGGACAAGAGCTATTCCTCATTACAGTGATGCAGAGTGGCCCATGGCAGCACGGAGAAACCAACATAATGGATTATGCTTGGGAAGGATACCAGCTTCCTTAGAGTCCAGTGCTAGCAACTCTGAGCAAACAGCTAACTCTTTTTTTTTATCTTGACATCAAGATGTAGATGAGAAAGAAATAATAGCTGAAAAGATGCTGTGGAAAAAGAACTAGAGCCTAAAAAAATAAAACTAGATGTTTATTGAGGAGATGTGATATAGGGAATATGAATGTTGAATGTGAATAGTTTTGTTTCAGGATGTAATATAAGTAACCCAAGCAGATCATAACTAGGGCAAAATGAAGGGGAGTGGCTGCCTGGGACACAAGCTGCTAGGGTGGGATGTAATTGGCAGGTGCAAATAGGGTGGAACTCCAGTATCAACATTCATTTATGAAACTGCAAGGATGTCTGCATTTCATAAATGAATGACGATACAATATTAATGTTTATAATGAAGCTCAGTGTGTGCTAGCAACTGTAATAAAATGCTTGTTACAGTTTTAGCAAGTAGTTACAGAAACAGCAGAAAACTTTGTTTTTAGTTCTCAACTCTCTGGGAAGGTATTTTTATTGGTCCTTAACTCTTGGAAAACTGTTTATGGCCCTCCACTCTGGGTGGAGTTGCTGCCAGTGTGGGGAAGTGCCAATAGTGGCAGACAAGGTAGCTATGGGCCTGTACCAAAGTGATCACTCGTGGCTGGTGTATAAAGAGGAAAAGAGTTTACACACACACACACACACACACACACACACACATATATATATGTGTGTGTGTGTGTGTGTGTGTGTGTGTGTGTGTGTGTGTGTGTGTGTGTGTGTGTGTATAGTAAGAAATGATCAGGGTCAAGTCCTTCAATGTATAGGCACAATAATTCCAAAAGACCTGTAGAAACAAAGATATTCCAGCCTTTCTTTCATAGAAAGGGAACTGTTACAACTTTATTGTGATGCAGCCTCATAAAGAGGGAGTTGCCTTCCTAGAAGGAAACAGATATTTTATTTTTATTTTTATTTTATTTTACATTTGTTGACCGGGAAAGTCCGACTAGGTTCCATAGATCCTGTTTTCAGCAGAGGCCCGGGGAGAAATGCTCCAGATATGAAGGTAACGAGGACTGTTACAATTCATTTGGCGCATATGTGCAAGCATGCAGTGTTGCTACAGAAGATTTTTTAATATCCATAATACAATAAATGGAGTTAAGATTAAAACACTCATTTGTGGAACTATTTTGTTAAATTATATCTTACATTACATAATAGGATCATTTATCTCAAACACCTATAGAACTTCTAAGATTTAGTAACTGTTATGAATAATGAGTTTTAGATTATTGCAGTTGCCCAGCTGAGGAGCTGGGGTAACTGTGACTGCATCTATTCTTTGAGTCTGTCTTCTGAGTACCAGTCCTGCTGTGCTAACTTGCAAACATATTATTGCACTTCTAACAAGAATTTCCCATTTTGGGCAGTTATAAAGAAACATTGGTTAGGATCACAGGCACGTTGTGTAGTATGCAGTTTGCGCTTACATATGAATTAATGTGCATCTGAGTGGTGAGTCATAGTCCCATATTGCACTATACTGCATAGAGCATAAGTGAGGTGCAGTAGATATATGCAAATGACCGCATAATGATATGCAAATTAAACCAGTTTGGGAAATTATGTACTAATGATGTCCACATGCATGCAAGGTGAACATAGTCAGGCATCATAGTCATATGTGAGGTGAATTGCACACTTTTGTGCATGCTGACCATAAAAAGGCAAAGCACACCAAAAGTATTAAGACTTATAGACCGACTAGAATGAATGCACTCCACACAGGGCTCAACCATTTTGGTAGAGCCAACAGGAATGTGTAATATAATGCAGTCATCTCTGCTGTTAGCTAGGGAAATTCCGGTGACCTAGCCCTTCCTTAGTATGGTGGGAGGATGCACATGGTAATCACAGGACATCTGCATCTCACACAGAGACCACCATAAAGATTACACAGTCATTCCATCACCATGACTAGTGACAGGCATATGCAGAGACAATCTGTCCTCATATGCAGGTACACTCTATGTACAATATACACATGCAGACACATAGTCATATGTTTAACCTTTTGTAGTGTGCATTCCTCTCCAGACAGATGTTTTTAGGAAGGTAAAGAAATGCAGCATATCACACATTTTCAGAGAAAACTGAGTGGTGCTGCGGTAGCATTGTCACCTCACAGTAAGACGCTGTCCTGTTCGATTCTCAGCTAGAGCATCTTCTGTGTGAATGGGTGTACCTTCATTGAAGGTTGTGCGTCAGGGCTGGCAACTCAGCATGTAAAAAAAATCTACTGCCAATCATTAGTGGACCGGAGTTCTGCTGTGGCGGCCCCTAACCGGGAAAAGCCGAAAGATACAACAACTGAGTATCTTTTTAGAGTTGCTTTTATCTCCATAAAGTACTGCTGTTTGTCTTAATACTACTGTTCAGATATCCAGTGTAGTTTCTCAGATCTGTGTGACTCAGCATACAAAGCTCCACGGTCTGGGTTCAGTCCAGACTTCCAGTCTCTGTCAGGGTAGAATTTGTATCCTTCTGTATGGTTCTTCTCCAGATATTCTGATTACCCCTCCAAAAACATGCTGCTCAGTAACTTACTAAATTGTCTATATATGAATTTAAATTCTAGTACTCAAAGGAAATATGAACAACTTTTTTGTGTGTATGTGTGTGTGGCGGGGGGAGGGAGGGAAGCAAGCAGACAGTCCACAATTTTACTGAAAATAATAGCTTTCTTATCTAAACAGGAAATAGGGTTAACTTGACCACAAAGAAAATCAAACTGAAGTACTGAAGCAGCAGATAAAACAAATTAAGCAGTTCAGTATACTGGTTGCATAAATGACAATAAATGGTTCAGGTGCTACAGAACAGCTAACAGAGGTGATGACAGTCCCAATTATACCTTTAATTTCTGGGTCACCAAAAAGTATTTTACCAACAGCCTTGAAGTCTGAGCCAGTCAGAGTTTCAGTTGCCAGAGCTTCCACTGACTATTACATTCTAATACAGTCTCTCTATACAAAACCCTGTCTCAGAGATGAATCCTCTAGCTTGGTTCATCTTGTTTTCAAACAGGCACTCTTTAGACTCCTCTAGATCCTTGTTCCAATATCGTCTGCCATCTTGTTCCAGACCTGAACCAAAGCTTGTTGGGGAAATCCAAATGAAGGTCGGAAACTCAAACAAAAGTGCTTTATTCAGTACAAACAGTACAGTTCCAGACCTGGCCTTAAAAAGGCACAGGTGCATAATAAAAAAGAACATGTGCATAACTGAAATCAATGACCTTGCCTGCAGGTAATTTTGTTAAAGAAAGCTGTTCCTATTTTCTCACTACTATTGGTTTCCCTCATACAAAGGCTCCATTCCCCTACCAGACATTACCTCCACTTTATTTTATAACACTGAGTCTCATAAACCTTAACTCATGCTTGTCTCCTGCTTTGCCAGGCTTTGTACCAGCTGAGCCACGTTGCTATGTTGCAGTTACCCCCAGCTTCAGCTTACCAGCTTCAGGCCCCTTTGAAGGTCTGTTGGTCCATGCTAGGCCACCAAACTGCAGTGATGAACACCATGATAGTGTTGGATGTGAATGCTGAATGACTGTAATGCCAGTGCCAGCCTATAAAGCTTGATGTTACCTTCTTTTTACTGGTGTAACCACTGCAGTGGTGCATGATCTGTAACTAGAGTGAATTTTCTATTCAGTAAATAATGTACAAAGGCCAACTCAATAGCCAGGCACTCTCTCTCTCTCTTTCTATTGTAGAATACCTTATTTATATCTTTGTTTTCTGTTTAGATAGTGGACTTGGTGTTCTTTGCTCCCTATTCTTTAGACCAAAACTGCTCATATCCCCACATACCTATGATGAACTTCCAATATCCATGCGACTTTTTCAAACAGTTTTCTTTTGATAAGATCTATAAGGGATGTGTGCTGTAATCTTAGCTTTGGAGAGTGCGTTTTTTACCTGTGTGGCCGTTATTACCGGAATTTGGCAATCTTCCAGTATTGAGATGGGCCATTTAGGGGGTGAGAGGGGGGTGACATTGGCACTGAATCGATCTGGGATCAGTATATTTAATGCCTTTCTGTTGTAGCTCAGAGCAGATCTGAACATTGCCATTTAGATTCTTGACATAGAATGCCTTGTGGTTGTCTTTGGAATATTTGGCAATTTTATTTTCGTAACTAGCTTTGGAGGATTTTATGAGGGATCTCAGCTTCTTACTGAGGCTGGTAAGGGAGTTTTTTGCATCCTGGGATTTTCCTCTTTTCTGCAACAGTTTTTTTTTCCTTTTGTTGTAAAGTTTGTTTATGGCAGGGGACTACCAGATTGGCTTTCTTTTTTTGGAGGAGAGCATCTTGGTTCTATTTGGGATGGCACGATTCATGCATGAGTGGATGTGCTTGTACAGTGCCTTAGTGTAGTACTCAGCAGTTGAACTTTCAGTTCCTGTCTGCATGGGTGTCATGAAGTTTGTAACTTCTGACTTCAGTAGCATGAAGTTGGCTTTGGAGAAGTTTTTTATGGAGGTTTCCTTAATGGGGGGTGGGGTTGGGATGTGGATGTTAAGGGTGATTAGCTTATGGTCTGACCTGACCAACGAGGGGGTGACCATAGGTGTGGAGCATTGATTTCCCATGTTGGTAATGACCAGGTCTAGGATATTGGAGCCCCTGGTGGGACTATGGATTAGTTGATCCAGGGCACTGGAATTTATGAATTCCAAGAACTGTTGGGCAAACGTGTTGGTGCACGAGTAGTTTTCCCAGTTAATGGCAGGATAGTTGAAATCACCCAGTATTAGGGTGTTTGGTTGTATATTAATATTTTCCAGTATGTTTAGAAAGGTGTAGTGAGAATCTTGGGGCGGGTGGGATCTGTAATGTAGCAAGCTACAATTTGGATTACAGTCTTACCTAGAGTTAGTTGCACCTGGAGAATTTCAGACGCATTGTGTTGGGCATCTAACCTGGTGGTGTGAATATCCTTGGTGAATATGGACATTCCTCCACCTTTAGTGTTCGATTGGAGGATATGGTTGACAAACCATGCTGCTTTACCAGGGATGGATTGCACCTGCCCTTGCTAGGCTTTTGAATATTGATTAAAACCTTGTCCACAGCCATACTGCCTTTTTAGGCATTGCCAAAAACCTTCTGACATAACAAAATCAACACAAGAAAATCTAAAGGTGTTACTGCTCAATGCCAGGAGTTTAAACAAAAAACTCCACTCCCTGCAAGCTCTTCTCCCCTGAAGAATGTTGATGTCTGTACAGTTACTGAGACATGGTTTAGAACCATGGAGAGCACCCCAGCAGTGTTGGGCTATAATGTCTTCCATACATTTAGACCAGCTATTGCACAAGAAGGGACAAAAGGTGGCGGTGTCTCAATTTACATCAAAAAGAAACACACCTCAAGAATGGTCAAACTGGACAATGAGCTTGAGCTTCACATCCAAATTATCATAGGCAAAGTCACATACCATATCCTTGCAAGCTATAGGTCCCACTTTGTGACTCAAAAACCCCATATCACAAACTTAAATGTACTGGAGACAATCCACATTCAACAAATACCATATTCATAGGTTCATAGGTTCATAGGTTCATACTAGGCTATCTGCCCTAGGGCATTTATAAGCCTAGCCAGAGTGTGTTTGGCTTTCGCCACCCATTTTAAATTAATTTTGCTATGCCCTTTTTTGAGGTTAGTATACTGTGCCTCTGTCTAACAGTGACATAGAAGTGATACCTGGGGTAAACCTACGATCTCCCATCCACTCATCAAAATTCCTCTTGAAGAGAGTCAATGAGGGACTCTGCCTAACCTGGACTGGGATTTTATTTCAGAGTGAAGGGAGCCTCTGGGTTATGAATCCGTCCCTCCAGCATGTCCTATTTATTTCAGTGCTGAGGTTCAAGTCTCTCGAGCGAGCAGCTTGATGGGATTTGGATTTTCTGAGGTGCAGCATGTCCATTAATTCCGGGTTGGACATGGCTTTATACGTCAGGCACAGATTGCCTCTGAGCAGGCAGTATGCCACTGAGTAGAGCTGGAGTTTCTTTAACCGGGCAGCATATGGCATCTGTTTGAGCCCTTTGATCCTCTTGGTGAGGTACTTTTGGGGTCTTTCCAGTTGCTGCAGGTGTCTGGTAAGGTACATCCCAAAAGGGGCATTGTACTCAATTATGGGCCTGATGAGGGATGAGTAAAGAGGCACGATGACCTCCCCTGATCTAGATGTGAATCCCTTCATAATTAGGTGGGCTATATAAAATGTTTTTCTAACCACTTTGGCCACGTGGTTGTCAAATGAGAGATTGCTATCAACTTGGGTCCCCAGGTCCCTAATTACTTCTTCTGTACTTAATGGATTACCACCTATGTGGTAATTTGTGGGCACTTTGTTTTTGCCAAAGGGGATAACTATACACTTTTTGGCGTTTAGCTTGAGGCCATGGCTCTGGCACCAGTTGTCTGTTTCTATGAGGCCCTTTTGGAGGATGCTTGTGTCGGCTGGAGAGTCGATTATGGCACCCAGTTTTCAGTCATCTGCGAACTTGGTCAGCCACAGTCCTTCCATGTTGGCCTGTACCTCTGAGAAATATATACCAAACAAGAGAGGTCCCAGGACTGAGCCTTGTGGGATGCCACTTGTAACTGGTTTGGAGTCTAACATGGCTCCAGCAATTCTAACCATGTGGGTTCTGTCCTTGAGCCAGTTTGCAACCCATCTAGTGATATAGTGGTTTATATTTAAGCTGGTGAGCTTATCTATAATGCCCGAGTGGGGTATTGTATCAAAGGCTTTTGTGAGGTCCAGGTAGGCTGTGTGGACCACCTTCCCTTTGTCAATGGCTTTGGTGACTGTTTCAAAGAAATCAACCAGGTTTAAAAGGCAGGATCTGCCCTTAACAAAGCCGAACTGGGTAGGATCCAGTGTCTGTAGGTCCCCAATATCTTTATTTATGAGGTCCATGATGATCCTTTCCATAGCTTTGCAGACCAAGCTAGTCAGGCTTATGGGGCGATAGCTTTCAGGATCCATTGAGGCACCACCTTTGTGGAGAGGGACCACTGTTGCTGTACGCCACTCTTTGGGTACATATCCTGTAGTACGGCTGAGATTGAACAGTAGTTTTATGGTTGGGTTAAGCTCTTCTTGGAGTTCATGTAGGATGCAGCCTGGGACACCGTCTGGTCCCATTGATGCTGTGTCTTTTGTTTGGAGAGGGCAGCTCTTACCTGAGCATCTGAGATGTCAGGGGGGCAGCACTCTGCTGGGATAGATATTTGCCCTTTTGGTGGGGAGGGGGGGGGAGTTTATGCTGAACCTGTCAGCTAGGATGTTGGCAATGTCTATGGGTTCGGTGTATTTTTTTCATTTTGGACTAATTCTGAGCATATCTGGGAATTTCCACCCAGGTTCCTAATATAACTAAAGAAAGCCTTGTGATTATCCTTAGCGTCCTGTGCAATTTTTCTCTCAAAGCTGGCCTTAGATGATTTTATGAGTGCCCGTAGTTTTTTGCTAATACTGATCAGAGATGCTTTCCCTTTTTGGGATTTTGCTCTATCATGTAGTAGCTTCCTCCTTCTATTGTATAGTTTGTTTATGGTTGGGGTCCACCAGACAGGACGTCTGCCTTTGGAGGATTGGGTCTTGGTTTTATTTGGGATTGCATGATCCATGCATTCCTGAAGGTGTTCATAGAATGCGTTTATAAAGGATTCTGCGGTCTGGACCATATTTTCCACAGGCCCGGGGGCTTTGAAGGATTCCACCTCGGTTTTGAGGAGTGTGAAATTTGCTTTAGAGAAGTTTTTCACTGTGGTTTTCAGGGCAGGGGGTGGAGTTGGGATGTGAATATCCAGTGAAATTAGTTTATGGTCTGATCTTACCAGTGAGGGATACACTTCTGGTCTGGAGCATAGAGTCCCCATGTTGGTGATGATCAGGTCCAGTATGTTTTCCTCTCTTGTGGGAGTGGTAGCAAGTTGTTCCATAGCATTTGCGTTTATAAATTCTAGGAACCTTTGGGCTAGGGTGTTGGAGCTAGAGTAATGCTCCCAGTCTATGTTTGGGTAGTTGAAGTCGCCCAATATAATGGTGTTTGGGGAGACCTTCATATTTTCCAGTGTTCTCAGGCAGGCCGAGTGGGGTTCCTGGATTTGGGAGGGTGGTCTGTAGCAGGCTATAAACTGGAAGGCAGTTTTACCCACAGTTAGTTGCACATGGATAGTCTCTGGTGCTTCGTGCTGTGCCACCTTAATTACCTACTATAAACTGGGAATCATACACGACCCAAAACATGCACTCCCAGAGATTCCTGGACTTTTTAAACACAAACATCCTGGACTAGCTAGTCCATATGCCCACTAAGGGTACTTCCCTTCTTGACATGATCCTTGCAAACATAGGAGAAAGTTGCCCACCATCCCATGTAATGTCCTCACTGATCAGTCAATCCATAAACCTGTCTGCTTTGAAATAAAAATAAAACCTGGGACCCCAGCTAACTCTGAAACTCTTAAGAATTATTCTAAGGTAAACTTCTTACTATTAAGTCACACCCTGGCAAAATTTCAAGCATTGCTGCCTATGTACGGTTGTTCATGGAAATCTCTACAATCATGCTAATGGCTGTATACAGAAAACTGTACCTACTTGCAATAAGCACAGGAAAAAAATCAAAAAACAAGCTGCCCTGGTGAAATCGCTGCATCAATAGACTCTATAACAAAAGAAAAAAATCAAGGAAAAATTAGGAAATTCAATGTCCAGCAAGAGAAGAACTCCCTCATTATTCCAAACTATCAACTCAAGAGGCTAATCAAGCCTTCCGAAGCCAAATGTGAGCTACAAATAGCCTCACAGGCCAAGGACAATCACAAGGTATTCTTCAACAATGTCCACAACCTTAAAGGCAATACACAACAATGTGACAAATTAATTAGCCACCTATACTGAGCCACAAGATATTGCAAATCTATTGGCCAAAAACTTTAGCTCTAGTTTTACTCCCCTCTCTTCCCCAGACATCCTTTAAGAAATACCCTCAACCATAACTCCCCAACTATCACTATGGAATTTGTCCTCAGTGCACTTTCCAAGGCCAAGAACACTGCATTGATGAGCCAAATAATATTCCAGAATCCATTGTTAACAGCATAAAACATGACTTGTCAGGACCTCTAGAATCTTTGTGCCAAATGAATGGAGGACTGCAACTAAATGGAGGACTGCAACTGTCATCTATTTGCTCATGGACCTGCATAACTACAAACCCATGAGACTGACTAGTATCTTATACAAAGTCATGTAAAGAATTATCAAGGAAATGATAAACACTACCATAGAAAACCTTCCAGACACACGATCAAACCCAGTTTGACTTCATCAAGGGCAGATCATCTTCAGCAATGTCACCAAAGCAATTGATGAAGACAAAACAGTGCTTACATTAACCTGGTCAAATAATTCAACCCAATACCCAACTTCAGCATTGTAGGCAACTCAAGAAATTAGATATAAATTTCTGTGTAACCCACTGGATAGCCATCTGACTTACAAATATGATCCAAGAGGCAAGGATAGGGGAGTCTTCCTCCACAGAGTCCAGTGACTAGCAGAGTCTCTTAGTGCTCACTGATGGGGCCTCTCCTTTTTGACATCTACTTCTCTGAAGTCAAGGCCAACATAAAGGGCTTCTGGCTGACCAAGTCTGCAAATGATTGCAAACTATTCACAGTCATAGAATCCCTCAAAACACAAATACCCTATGTCTACAATAGTAAGGAATTCATTCTATATTGCACAACCTATAAGCAATGATATAGCAACTACATCCAGGAATGTCATTGATCCACTTTACTTGGCACTCATTAGACCAGTCATTGAGTATTATGCCCCCTTTGGTATGTACCTGACCAGGCACATGCAACAGCTGGAGCATCCTCAGAGGTTCCTCACAAAAAGAATACAGGTCCTAAACAGCATGTTCTACATGGACATCCTCAAAGCCATATCTCTGTTATTACTCACTCACAATTGCCGAGAGGTGAGCTGTGCCTGGCTTATACAAAATGCTCTGACCCACACTGATGGACCTTTTGCACATCCACAAAACAAACAGTGTCAGAATTACCTGATATAGCAACCTAAACCTCATCTGTAAATTAAATAGGCCATACCGGAGGTACAGGTATGTGTCTCAGCAACTATCCCTTTCTATGGAACAGGCTTCTCATCCATGTAAAACAGAGTGCTTCTGTAACCCAGTTCAAGTGTAACTTGGAACAGTGGATCTGGAATCAGGAATTTACCCCTGGTCTGGCAACTGCGTCTCCAGTAGACAGAGCCACCCTATAAATGCTTGATAATCCATGTCCAAGACTACTTATACCCTTAAAATAACCCTACGGTATCAAGACTTGTCAGATACATTTGGGTAGTATGGCTAGGCTTAAAAAGGCCTCCTGGTCTCATTAGCCTAGTAATCACCTATGAGACTTTGAAACAGCAAGCCATCAACTGTAAACTTTATCAATATAAAGCCATTGTAACCACAAACCATCGCAGCCATTGCACATTGACCACAGCACAGCAAAAATACTAACAGTAAAGTATATTATTCTATAATTAATAAAAAGGCATAAATGCAGCTATTTACATAGGGATTTTCCCCTCACCTCTTACATTTATATATTGACTTCAAGATTAAACAACTATAGAAACAAGAGAGTCTGCGCACAGTGAATCACTGCTAGTAGCAAAACAAAAACAGGTCTATATTACCATCTCGAATGGTAAAAATATTGAACACTCACATGAGCGAAAAGGTACATAAACAAACTTGTTTTTTGGGGTCGCTGTACAGTAAGGAATGGAATATTTGCCCTTTCCTCACTGTAGTGCGACCTCAGAGTTGGAATATATATTTAGCAGGGGTGTGGGGGGCACAGCTTCCCCCCACAATAGCAAGTTAGTTTTTGTACCGTTTCGCTCATGTGAGCATTCAATATTTTTACCATTCCAGATGGTAATATAGACCCAACAAAAAGCACACTAAAGTGATTCTGAGCACAAAACAATACCTAGAATTAATCTACCAATACCTCTTCTTATATATACTCCCTCCAGCATTGCACAACCATCCTTTCATTATCTTGTGACATACTTTGTTAGGGCTTGATAAATATAGCATATGAGATTGATAATGAGACCTGGTTCAAGGCTCCAGAGAGCAACGCCTGCATTACCAGGCTATAACTCATACCACACTTTTCGGCCATGTAACCTGGACCGGAACACCAAAGGCGGAGGTGTGTCCATATTCATTAAGGATATCCACACCTCCAGGCTAGTTGCTCAGCATAATGCAGCCGAGGTTATCCAAGTGCAATTAACTCTGGGAAAAACTGCAATCCAAATTGTAGCTTGCTACAAATCACCCACCATGCCCCAGAATTTCCACTCCTCTTTTCTTGATGGTTCAACCAAACACCCTAATAATGGGTGATTTCAACTACCCCACCATTAACTGGAAAAACTCATGTACCAACTCCTTTGCTCAACGCTTTCTGGAATTCATAAACTTCAATGCCCTGGATCTACTTATCCACACCCCCACCAGGGGCAACAATATCCTAGATCTAGTCATTACCAACATGAGTAACTGGTGTTCCACACCTGAAGTCAACACCTCATTGGTCCGATCCGACCATAAGCTAATTGCCCTAGATATCCACATCCTGCCCCCACCCCCCATTAAGAAAACCATGGTAAAAATTTCTTCAAAGCCAACTTCATGCTTCTTAAGACAGAAGTGGTGAACTTCATGAAACCCTTGCAGATGGACAATACAGTTATGACTACTGAATCCTACACAATTGCACTTTATAAGCACTTACATGAGTGCATGGATCGTGCTATCCCAAACAGAACCAAGACGCTATCCTCCAAAAAAGGAAGCCAATCTGGTGGTCCACTGCCATAAACAAACTGTACAACAGAAGGTAGAAACTGTTGCAAAAGAGAGTAAAATCCCACGAGTGGAGGAGCTCCATGGTCAGCCTTAGTAAGAAGCTGTGATCACTGATAAAATCCTCCAAAGCTAGTTACGAAAAAAAAAATCGCCAGTGATTCTAAAGACAACCACAAAGCATTCTATAGCTATGTCAAAAATCTCAATGGTAACACTCAGATCTGCTTTGGTTACAGCACAATGGCACTAAATATACAGACCCAACTGATATTGCCAACATCCTGGCAGATAGGTTCAGTGCTAACTTTACCCCCCTCTCACCCCCTAAAGAGCCCATCTCTATACCGGAAGAATGCAAAGTTCCTGTAATCACAGCTGCACAGGTAAAAACCACACTCTCCAAAGCCAAGAACACAGCATCCATGGGACCAGACAAGATCCCAGGCCACGTTCTACATGAACTACAGAACGAACTGGCACCCCACCTAAGTACCATGTTCAATCATAGCCTCACCTCAGGCTTTGTGCCTGCTGAATGGTGCACAGCGACGGTTAACCCACTACACAATGGAGGAGTCACCACGGACCCCGGGAACTACCACTCCATTAGCCTGACGAGCCTGGACTGCAAGGTCATGGAATGAATCATCATGGAACTTATAAACAAAGACATTGGTAATCTCCAAACTCTGGACCCCACCCAGTTCAAGTTTGTAAAAGGCAGATCATGTCTCCTAAACCTGATAGACTTCTTTGAAGCAGTCACCAAAGCCGTAGACAAGGGTAAGGTGATTCACACAGCGCATCTAGATGTTGCCAAGGCTTTTGACACCATCCCCCACTCTGGAATTATAGATAAACTCACTAAACTATGTATAAATCCCTATGTCACAAGATGGGTTACCAAATGGCTCACTGACAGAACTCACACTGTGAAAGTAGCAGACTCCAAATCCGACTTCAGACCAGTGACGAGTGGAGTACCACAAGGTTCAGTCCTGGGTCTTCTCCTGTTTGGCATCTACTTCTCTGAAGTACAGGCTAACACAGAAGGTCTTTGGCTAATGACGTTCGCAGATGATGGCAAACTAGGAGCCATAATCGAAACTCCTAACGATGAGGACATCCTACAAAAGGGCCTCACTGAGACAGATGCCTGTTGTCTAAGCCATGGCCTCAAGCTCAATGCCAAAAAGTGCATTGTCATCCCCTTTGGTAAAAACTCTGTACCCATGAGCTACAACATAGGCGGTAGTATACTTAACACCAAAAGTGTGATAAGAGACCTTGGGACACAGGTGGACAATAGTCTCTCCTTTGATAATCACATCACCACAGTAGTCAGGAAATCCTTCTACATGGCACACCTCATCACAAAAGGTTTCTCATCCAGAAAAAAAGAGGTCATTGTTCTCCTCTACTCATCACTCATTAAACCCATTATAGAGTACAACGCCTCTTTTGGTATGTACCTCACAAGACATCTACAACAACTGGAAAGGCTGCAGAAATACCTCACAAAGAGGATTACCGGCCTCAAACAGATGCCCTATGCAGACCGTCTCAAAAAACTCCAGCTTTACTCCGTCTCATATTGCCTACTCAGAGGTGCGGAACTTTTTGTATTTTGAATATCCAAGCACAGGAAATATCTTTTGAAGTGTGTTGTATCGCTCAGCTTGCTGTCACGTCTAGTTAATATTACTAACAAAGATGAAAGACTAGGAACTGTCCTTTTGTTGAGATGTAATTGCTATAATGTCTAATGAGCTTAATGCCTTCATATAATTATGACACCAGGATGGAATAAAAGGGGAAACAAGCAGATGTGGATATGTATTGACAATATTCCAATGGTTGCTGTGATTAGCAAAATAATTGATTTTACTACTTGTTCTCTCCAGCAACAGAACAATGATGTTATGGACATTGTGGCTGATAAAAATGTATTATATATAACTAGGCTATGTAAAAACTGATGTTGTCTTGTTTGTGTGGAACCATCTGTGAGTACTAATTATTAATTTAAAGTTAGGACTAGTATTTTTGTAGTAATGGCTATGGCTATAGCCAGGAAGTTGAGATATCCGGATCTTATTTTTTTCTGTTTGTATCCGAGCTGTTTTTATTGCCTTTATTTTATCTCTGCATGTGTGCATTTGTACTAGTCTGTTTATTATTTAAGTAAAGTTAGTTTATTAATCTTTAAGCTATTGTGGTTGGCATTTATTTATTATTATAAAAATATGTATGCACTGTTGTTTATCTGAGAAGAGAGTAATCCTTATTTGCACTGTTGATTAACAAGCTGTGTGACACATATCTGCCATGAAATTGCTTAGGCCTACTAGTATCAGTGAAGGAGATATTAATATGCATGATTTCATATTTGACTTCATTTAAGAACAGCAAGCAATCAAGATATAATTTTAGAAAAACTTTAAAAGAATTTCTGCTTAACTCCAGGATCTGTTCCTGTAAAGACCCCCACCTGAAAGTCACCACCTCTAACTTTACTCATTTCTCTCTACCTTTGTGGTCCCATCTTCTAATTCCCCTGTTCTTCTGTGTAACAATACCTTCTGCCCACTCAATTTCCTTTACTACTTATTGTCCCCAGTACATCACACCTGATCTCATAACACTGTCACACTTCTAGAACCTAAGTCTTCTTTTCTAGATTAATTATGGTTAGGACTGCTATGCTGACTTCCTTCCTCCATAACTTCTCTGTAATTTACATCTCCACAATTTTTGTATTATGTTACCTTTGACATTATTATGCATGTCTTTAATATGTATATGTTGTTTTTCTTTTTCAGTTTTTGCTAAGCAAAATGACAAAGTGTTCATTCCTCTAAATGTTTAATTTTAATTGTATTTTTTAACTTTAAGTAATCTGGAGCATTTCTCTTCACATCTCTGCTGAAAAAGGGCATGCTGCCCAGCCAGACTAACCTAGTTAACAAATGTGAAATGAATGAATAAATAAATAAATAAATAAATAAATAAATAAATAAATAAAATCTGCCCCTAATCCAGGGTGGTGAAAGCAGTACTTTACCAAGAGGAAGGCTGTAGAGATTTGAAGAATCCTGCCAGCCTTCTTTGGGAACTCTGTGTGTGTGTGTGTGTGTGTGTGTGTGTGTGTGTGTGTGTGTGTGTGTGTGTGTGTGTGTGTGTGTGTGTGTGTGTGTGTGTGTGTGTGTGTGTGTGTGTGTGTGTGTGTGTGTGAAAATACTAATTTCTGTGAAATGCAGTTACCATAAATAAAGGGGCAATGGAAGATATTGATTCACACATTGAGTGGTGTGATGGCACCTGAAAGTGCTTGGCCAAAAGCTCAGCTCTGTAAGTGGCCCATATGCAGTCCACTCTACGTGTAGAGATTGGAAGCCCATGCCAGGACAGCAGTGCAAATTCCTTTTATGCTCTTGAGGACAGGTTGCATTTTGTAAATTAGCTATTGAAAATGTCTTTCCTTCTATTACTTCATTCTTGATTGGCAGTTGTAGGATTCATTCCTACCTGTGCCCCAATCTTGACAAAAGTGACTAATATCCTGTCATCTGTGTCACATTAGTGGCGGTGGTGCATTTGTGCCATCACATTTAAGGATTTAGTGAGCAGCCCACTGTCACACACGCGCACACACACACACACACACACACACACACACACACACACACACACACACACACACACACACACACACGTGTGTATCTGTGTGCATGTGCGTGTCTGTTTGTTTTTGTGTAGTTGTGCATTTGTATGTGTATATTATGCTTTGGACTGTAGTACTGCTTAATCCATTAAAAAAGACACAATTTTGATGCTGCAAGTTCAGAAAAGTAATGCAGGGTTTCTAATTAAAATCATTAGCAAAAATGTTAGTTCTGGTTTATTGGGTAGTGCATTGATCATTCTAAGAACTACTGTTAGTATTCTGTCCAATGGCAAGTCATACTAGGTGCATGTGTATGAATTTGTCCTTTGAATTCTGACAGGTATTTTTCCATAATTTTGTAGAATTACAAAAAAATACAAATAGCTACTGATCTCAGCATGGGGGTTATATTCACATAATCACAGATGTTACACTTTACTGCTGCACAGTATAACTAAACAGTTGTACTTAGTGTTAGCTTGGTACTGCCTATTAAGCCATGATCTGCTTTGTATTAAATTTGAATTTTTATATTTGATACATACACACACACACACACACACATGTGTATATATATATATATATATATATATATATATATATATATGTGTGTGTGTGTGTATATGTATAATGATTTTTATATTTTATATTGTATATGTTTGAGTTCTGTTATCTAGTTATCTGATATTTCTGGGTTTGTCAGCAGAGTTCCATACCATACTTGTTGTTCTTCTTCTTTCGGCTTTTTCCCGGTTAGGGGTCACCACAACGGATCATCTGTCTGCTCATAATTGGCAGTGGAGTTTTACAGTGTTGAGTTCCAGCCCAGCGCCCAACCTTCCATAGAAGGCACACACACACACACACACACACACACACACACACACACACACACACACACACACACACACACACACACACACACACACACACACACACACCTAGGGCCAATTTAGAGTGTCCAATCCACTGTTAATGCTCCTATAAGCAGTCAGTACCATCAGAAGTACTTGTTAATGATCCTATAAGCAGTCAGTACCATCAGAAGCACTTGTTAATGCTCCTGTAAGCAGTCAGTACCATCAGAAATACTTGTTAATGCTCCTATCGGCAGTCAGTACCATCAGAAGTACTTGTTAATGCTCTTCTCAGCAGTCAATACCTTCAGAATACTCTTAACATCACAGGCACTTCCTGTAATAGATTTGCCTGAAGCTGTCCTGCTGCACTACTTATACCGTAGCAACACAGTAGGCTTAGTGGCTGCTCTTTTATGCCTGAAATGTTAACACTTGCCATAGAAAAGGGGCAGTGCTACAAGAAGCTAGACTGCCTACTGAATTGTTCAGTATGAAAATACTGATTTCTTTTAAAGGTAAGGTCACAAAAGAGTATATGATGTAAATCAGCACTCTGTTTACTTAAGTAACTGTGCATTCTAGGCTGTAATTAAATGTGAAACTGACCCTACACAGTTAGCACAAAATATGTGCATATAAAGTATAGCTTGGATTTGCAGAGATCACAGCGCACTGTGAGCAGCATATATGGCAAGCAACTAAAAGACACACACATACTTTCCCATGCTGCTGTGCAGAAAGCAATGTTTTGAATGACTACAAGACACACACATACTTTCCCATGCTGCTGTGCAGAAAGCAATGTTTTGAATGACTACAAGACACACACATACTTTCCCATGCTGCTGTGCAGAAAGCAATGTTTTGAGTAACTACCGGACACACACACTTTCCCATGCTGCTGTGCAGAAAGCAATGTTTTGAGTAACAACTACCTGATGCACACACTTTCCCATGCTGCTGTGCAGAAACCATTGTTTCAAACCATTTGTCAGCTGCCTGTAGGGAAGGGCAGCAACAGCTCAGCCTGAAGTGTGGGCAGAGAAGGTAATTGCATCTCAAACTAGGGAAAAGTTGCCAGCCAGGTTTTATGTGCAGTCATCTTAATAGAAATCAAGCTTCTCACTGCTGTAAATGATTAATTACCACACCCATACACAGCAAAGATAGTTTTCATGCCAGAGCTTCAATAATACCATGGTTTTTGCAGTTGCTGTGGACACAGAGGAATTCAAATTATGAAAGTATAGCAGCTTTCATCAGAGAGCAGAATGGTTGGAAACATTTACATCTGTATGCACTGAGCTCATAGAAGTAAGCTAACGTAACAGAAGACTGACAAGTGGAGCTCCATTCTGCACTGATAATCACTCTAAGCTTGTGGACCCTATTTATTTTTTATTGACATTTGATTACTGGGAAAGTCCAACTGGGTAGGAGCCCATTTTCAGCGGAGGCCTGGGAAGAAAAGCTCTGAAGTATTACAAAACATTTTAAGAAGAATAATTTTACAGTCTTCAAAAATAATGTAAAACATCTACAGTTTAAATAATTATACCAAATTAGACATAATATGAAAACTTTGGTTAAGAATAGATCTGAGTTAATATGTAGAGAAATTTTAGCCAGATTATACAGAAATTAAAGTTAAGTTAGTATAATATGAACAGGAATTGCAATATGAAGTGAGTGGAAAAGCAGGCTTCTGGTATATTTAGAGAGAAAGCCAGGGAAGAGAAATTGAAAGAAATAAGGAAGTGAGTGAAGAAGGGAGGGTAAGGAAGTGTAAGGTAGTAATAAGTAATTGTTCACATTTAGGGATATAGTTAGGGTTGCCACACCCCTTGCACCTCCCATAAACCCAAGCATCTCCTCCCATCTCCCCAGCCACTTTCCATCCATATTGTGATGTCATTGTCACATCAGATGAGGGGAACAACGTCTTTTTACCATTAGCTTTTTTCTGACAATTACTATGCTTTTCTGTATAAAAGCATAGTAAATCTGCCAATTTAACAAACTCTGATACACTCCTTATTTTTATTAAATGGAATACCAGAGCTTGTACAATGTTTTCTGGACTACTGATCAATTGGTTTGATTTCCAGATAGTCTGGAAAAAATGTATAGGTGGCAACACTAGATATGGTTTATCCTGGTGCTGAGCAAGAACAGAGACAGATTTTGGCTAGGAAGTCTTTCAGTATGGTTTCGAAGGATGGGAAGGGGGGTATTGACCTGATGGATACAGGTAAAGAGTGCCAGGCCTTAGCAATATAGTACAAGTACAGACAATACCTACCAGATTTGATAGGTTTATGGACCTAATATGTGACATTAACAAAACCTTCTGGAGACACAGGTTTGTCTCCCAGAGGCTGCCCCGTCTCTGGAATTGACTTCCCATACATGTCAAACAGAGAACTTGCTGACCCTTTTCAAGTGCAACCTTGATGAGTGGATGGGAAAACACAAATTTGTCCTAGGGTTTCCACCTTTGTCCCTCAATGACAGGGGAGACAGGTGCTGACTGAGATTTCTTTTTTGAGGATAAACTCAGCTAGGCTTGTAAGGGCCCCAGGGCCATTAGCCTACTAACTTCCTATGATCCTATAACAGACAGGAGTTTTTGGTCATTGGATTGTAATAACTGACTGGGG
The DNA here is from genome assembly GCF_019279795.1 of Protopterus annectens. Classification (NCBI taxonomy): domain Eukaryota; kingdom Metazoa; phylum Chordata; order Ceratodontiformes; family Protopteridae; genus Protopterus; species Protopterus annectens. Next base: position 416,511,294 of record NC_056726.1, on the reverse strand, counting down.
ACATAGTTGTGTAGAATGATATTTAGTGCTGGACAAGCAGAAGGATGCTGGATAATTCTATTAGCAGTAAGAAGCTGTGTATATGTTAGTTAATGGGTCCTGCTAACCAACTTAGGCATTTTAGTGCTATACAGTGGTGGGTTCTGAAAAGTGTATTTGCTGCAAATTTAGCAACATCATTATAGCATTTTTCAAGTTTTGATTTTTGTTATGCCTGGAGGTTAGTAAAGTAGTGCAAGTGTAGTTTTAGTTACATCAGTGAGAAAGTTTTTGGCTCTGTAAAAATCCCTCTTTTTGATGAGTTTGTATTATGCAATTTTATATATCCAGGTCAAATTTAAGGTTATAATCCACTATCATCCCTAATAATTTGCTATGAGAAGTGACTTCAGTGGTTATATTATCAAGAAAGATGACTTTAAATGTTGCTTTTCATCATAGAGGGTTTAGGGGGAAAAGAAGTAGTTTGTATTTTTTTTGACTGAGCATGAGTTGTGAGTTACAAAGCCATGTTTCAGTGGCTGTTAAAGCTTCCTCAATAATTTTTTGGAGGTGTGCCATGTTGCCAGATGTACAAATGAATGTGGAGTCATCTGCGTGTTGTATTTGGGAGACCTGTTGTATGGATGTGTGGAGGGTGTTGATGACAATGTTAAAGAGAAGGGGACCAAAGGTAAAGCCTTATGGTACACCAGTGGTGACTGAGATGTATGAGGAATGACTGGAGTGCCATTTTACTGACACCAGTGGTGACTGAGCTGTATGGAAAATGACTGGAGTACCATTTTACTGACACCAGTGGTGACTGAGATGTATGGGGAATGACTAGAGTGCCATTTTACTTACTGATAGCTATTGGATGAGTAGCTTTTGAACTATAGAAAGGTGGGTTGAGACCTAGTTAGGACATTTAAAGTAAAGTTTGCTGTGACAAACTGTGTTGAAGGCTTTAGACAAGTCAAGTCTAGAAATAAGGAGCAGACTAGTTTATTTTTTATTGATTTTTGTTTACTGAAAAAGTCCAAATGGGGCACAAGAACCCATTTTAAGTGGAGGCCTGGGGAGAAAAGCTCTATAAATTAGTTTGCTAGTGTCTTTAGCTTTATTGACAGTACCTATGTAGGTTAGATGTGCATCGTTAGTACTGTGGGAAGGATGGGAGACATGTCGTGTAGGGGATAGGAGCTCTTCCTGCAGGAGATATTTTAGCAATTGTTTTTGAAAGCATTTTTGAAGTATTTTGGAGAGGTTGGATATGATTTGCTATAGGCCTAAAGTTAGCAATATCTGTTGAATTTCCTCCTTTGTGCAGAGGGATAATGTGTGACATTTTCCAGAGAGAGGGAACATGGGATTCCTGGATTGACCTATTCATAAAAATTAAGACAGGACAGGCAAGGCTATCAGCTGCTATTTTAATGCTCTCACTTGGAACATCATTGGCTGAAGTAGAGCATGGTTTGAGTTTATTTAAGAGTAGTTTTATGTAGTATGTGGACACAGGTTTGAAGGTGAAACTGGATGTGGTGATACATGGCTGCTGGGCAGGGCTGGTATTAGATGTTGGGGAATCTTTGTTTAGAGATGCTTTAATATCTATAAAACAGAAGTTGAACTGTATTGTAGTTTTAAATGATGAGTTATTGCGTGAGGGGTTAGGGCTAAATTTTGTCCAGGATGCAAGATTTCTTTAATCCCTGTCCAGAATTTTTTACAATTGTGTTTACTATTGTTCTGAAAGTTATTACAGTATAGTTTTTTGTTTTAATTTATTTGCCTTTTAGTACAACTGTGAAGCATTCTGAAGTTGGCAAGATATTGTGGTGTTTTATATTTTTGCCATTCTTTTTCTGTGGCCTACATTACCATTCTATTCTTTTTAAATAGCCAAATTGCATTATTTGTTTTTGGTCTCTTCCTTTTAGGAGGTGTAAGACTATTTGGGATATTAAGGAAAGCTGTATTGAGTTCAGTTACAGCATCATCTAAGGGGAGGATTTTTAGGCAGTTCCATTTAATGGATGATAGGGTAGTAATGAACATTTCTGGGTTAAATTTGGAAAGGTTGTGCGTTGTTTTATAAACATTTAACCAGAAAATGTAAAAACAAGTTCGCCAGAAAGAAACAAACCAAAAGAGCACAACACTCATGGTGCTTGTTGAATTAGAAAAACAAAAGAGTGAGCCAAATGATAAAGTGGAGTCAACAAGCAAATATCCAAATAGAGAAGAAAAAGCAAACTCCACAGCATTGTACAAACTTTTTAAATAAAATAACAAAGCTTTCAGACAACAAGTCCTTCTTCAGTGTTAATAAAATTCATCCTTTATACTAAAAAATTCAAAACACATGACACAGCCCTAACCTATCAAGCACTAACAATTAATTTATCAATTAATGGTTCTAAAAGGAACTTTTTAAAGCAATATTCCATACATTAAAGAACACATTACATCACACAGATTATTTCAACTCATACAGAAATTCCTGTTGTTTAGTGGGTTTGCTGCTGTTTCTTTCTTAATATAGATTTCAGTGTAACCTGTTTATTCAAACCAGGGTTGAATCCGCTTGTAAGTGGATAATCCTCTCATATTCTTTGATATCTAATCTATTTATCAAATCACCACGTCTAATACTTGAAATTAAGACATCTATTACACAAAACAGGAACTGATGTGAATTATCAGTCTCCTGTACATGCAGAGCTAAGGAGTTGGTAACAACCTTCCTCCGCATCTCTGACCTATGCTCTACAATCCTATCTCGTAGCCTTCTTGCAGATTTACCAACATAAAAACAGGGGCATTGTTGGCATAATGCCAAATAGATCACGTGTGTAGCATTACATGTAGCTGTGCAACGCAAAGTAAACTTTCTGCCATTCAAGGGATTCAGTTGATGTAATTATAGTAGAACAACATATACAGCTGTAGCAAGGATAAGTGCCTTTTTTGTTATAAGAAATAGAACTAGCCCTATTTAAAGTAAAATCCTTGTAGCATAAATGCTTTTTCAAGCTATTGCAATTCCTATAAGTGAAACATGGTTTATCAGAAAGCCATTTTTCATGGCCAGGTATTGCTTTTAAAATATGCCAGTTGTTCCTGATAACTTGTTCAACAGATTTACTTACTCTGCTATAAGTCATTAAATATCTCAAGGTATTATCAGAATGGGGGCAGATCATATCCACATCATCATTATTAGAAAAATATGGCCTAGCCTTTCTTTCTCTCAATAAGACTACTTCATTTCTAATCCCATCCAACTCATCCTGATTATAACCCCTTGCTGATAGTTCGTCAGTCATATCCTGCATCTATTTATAACATGTTTCCTCTTGGGTGTTTAATCTGCTCGCAAGCAAATATTGACTCTTCGGAATACCCTTAAAGACATGTCTAGCATGCATGCTGGTCTTGTGTAGATATTTATTTACATGTACATCTTTTTTGTAAATGCTAGTATCTAACATGCCTCCAGTTTTAGAAAGGGTGACATCCTAAAAAATTTAAATTAGATTTTCAGTACTTCATTCCAAACTTCAAAAAGTCATTTACATTGTTCAAATAGTTGAAGAAATTTTCAAGCTCATCACTAGTACCATGCCATGCCAAAAAAAGTCATCCACGAAACACTTATAGAACAGAATCCTGGATGCATAAATATTTTCCTGGCCAAATACATTCATCGCTTCCCACTTACTCAGTGTTATGTTAGCATAGGTGTTCGCTATTGCAGTACCCATAGCTATACCTGATACTTCTTGGTATAGTTGCTTATTAAACACAAAAACATTATTTTGCAGTACTAATTCTAACAGCTCACAGAGTGTCCCAATATGTCTAGCTGACAAATGGCCACATTCCTGGAGTATTTCCCTTATTTGTTTCTATCCCAAACTCATTAGGGATCACAGTAAAAAGAGACTTGATATCTAAAGTCACCAGCAGAAAATTATTTTCTGTATTCCTATTATACCAAGTGTATAACTGAGTAAGGAAGTCTCCAGTGTCCTTGATATAACTAGGGACACCCTGTAAAAAGACTTTAAGAGCTTTCTGTAAATATACAGAGAAAGGCTCTGTGGCCCACCCACGGCCAGACACTATAGGTCTCATTGGTGGTTTTCTCACTGACTTGTGTATTTATGGCAGACCATATAAAATTGGTATTGTGGGGCAAGGTACAGTGAAGAAGTTGAATGTATCTACATCTATATCATTCATTAGCTGCAGATCAAAAATAGCCATATTTATCCTATTAACAATTTTATTAATATCCCTGTCGTATATTAGTTTAAACATATGTGAATCAGATATCAGTTTGTTCATTGCTGCAAGGTAATCATCAGTGTTCATTAGCACTATACTACCACCTTTATCTGCCTCTTTTAGTATTATGTTGGTATTACTTTGTAGAGCTTGAAGTGCAGCATATTCTTCCCTAAAAATGTATAACCTCACTAGGGAAGAATCTGCTGCACTTAAAGCTCTACATATACTAATAATACTAATTTAACTGAGGCTCAGTTTTTGACTTTGGAGAGAGCATTTACTACCTGCTCCTTGGAGATACTAAATGGAGGGCAGGTGTCAGAGATGCTTTGGGGAATATGTGGCAGGGACAGGGGAGAGAAGTTTTCACTGAACCTGTCAGCTAGCAGGTTGGTTATTTCTGCGGGTTCAGTATATGTGGTGCTGTTAGCAACCAGTTCTGCTCATATGTGAGTATTTCCTTTAAGGTTTCTGGCACAGCTAAAGAAGGCCTGAATGTGTGGAAGGCATTATAATCCAGTATGGCTGGGGTACTTTCAGTGACCTTAAACCAAGTCTCTGTGCCTTCACAGAGGTCAGCATCTTCTAAGGTAAGGGATGCTTCCAGTGAGTGCAGTTTTAGGTTTAGACTCCAGTGTTTAGTAGCACAACCTTGAGGTTGCTTTCTGAATATATTTTTATGTTAGGAATTTTGTTGTTGTGACATTGCCTAAAAAAGGCACTATGAGGGAGGCAAGAGCCTTAGCCAATAACTGAAATCCCAGAGGTGACAGATGAAGAACATCTCTGGCAAAGCAGTGTGGTCTATCTACCATGTCAACCCAGACTGGCAGGTACTGGATCCCCTTAGAATAATACCAGAAATTAAGCCAATTGTTGAAGTCAGTCATTTTTTGTTTATATTGTGGTATCATCTTAGGTGAAAGTAGCATGCTGCTCAAGGCTGCCTGAGACACATATTCAGAGAGCTCAGTCATGTCTCCCTTCATATATAGCCCAGTGAGGTACGTCTGAAGTCATTCACACCAACATGAACTGTGACAGAATCATAACATTACTTGTTGTGGCGAGACTTGAGTGTGTGTGTGATCTGGCTGATCCTAGCACCCAACAGACAGCTGACTGTAACCTTCTCCTTGTCCAGCCTGGTGAGTGGGACATCTGTGTGTCTCACTATAGAGTCACCTATGACCAAAACATTTGGTTTAGATGTACTTTGCCTTAGGAGCTTGTTTGGTGAGACACTTGTGCTTGTGGTTTTATGTGTACTGAGTGCTGTAGGTATGTAGGTGTAGCATGTTTATGTTTTGGAGGTCTCTGGTGTTTAGATACATTTCTGGTGAGTATCTCCAAATATGATGGTTTATGTGTTGAGTGCATGGTTTGTGCATGAGGTATAGTATGTGGGTTGACAACCTGTTCAGTGCCTCTGTTCTGTGAACAAGAGAGCAAGGATTCCAAATTCTTAGTTTATATGCATCTCTCACAAGTTTATTGTGGTGGTGCAGCGGTAGTGTTGTTGCCTCACAGCAAGAGGTTCTCCCGTTCGATTCTCGGGTTGGGTTGGGAATGCCTTCTGTGTGGAGTCTGCATGTCCTCCCCACGGTCGAGTGGGTGTTCAAAAGACATGCATTGAATGGGCATGCCTTCGTTAAAGGTTGGGCGTCGGGCTGGCAACTTGACACCATAAAAACTAACTGCCAATCATTAGCAGACCGGAGTTCCGCTGTGGCGATCCCTAACCGGGAAAAGCCGAAAGTCAAACAACAACATATGCATCTCTCACAAATTGAGCTTGAGTGGTTTAGGAGTAGTGGGTTGTCAGTGTACGAGACAATTGCTTCACTGCCTCAGGATACCCATGTCTATCAGGCTGCCAGGAGAAATAGAGGAGAACTGACCATCCATAATACTAGGTGCAAATTTACTTACTTTAATAAGGAAGGATGTGGTTTAACTGGGGTCTTATTGCTGGGTCTATACTATTGGTACTTTCAAGGGGTATGAGACTATTTGGGATTAGCAGATTTCAGTTAAAGTGGAAAATGCTGTAGAAAACCCAGCTGAGGTGCTCACCAAGCAGCTAAGTGCAATTTAAGGGACTCCTCAATTGGAACACGGGCAGCTTCTAAGGGAAAATAAATCTGCTTTAGCTTTTGCATCTATAATCGCCAATATTTACCACTACTGCATGATGCTGCATGAAGGTGAGCTAAGAGCAAACAGATGCCTTGGATTGCTCAGACCAAACTCTGTGGAGCTGTGTTAAAACAGGCACAAACCCACACAAATGTAAGGCTTATGTAGCATCTGTGAGAACCCTTTTTAAAACAAGTTAAGCAATTTTCAAACAAGCTGGCCAGTGGAAATGCTTAGCCTTATTCCAACAATCTCCAACTCTGATGGGTCCTTTGCTTTACTCTTCTACATCAAGAGTGCAGGGGGGTCTCTTAATGTAAGATGGCTGGTTTTAGTGCTCAGATAATGCCAAACAGTCTAGATTCAGCAAATCTGAATCTAGCCTATACTATAAAATACACAAGTACTGTAAAATACAAAGTGCAGGAAAAACAGTCTCAAACAGCAAACAGTTGAAACAGTGAAACAGCAAAACAGTTAATACAGCTAAAAACAGTTAAACGTAGGTGGCAAATCAGTCAGTGACACACAGCTTAAAAGTGCAGTACAGTGAATAAAAATGCTTGTTTTTCTGTAGATTTCAAAGTATGTCTTAGATTTCATTTGGATTCACTCCGGAAATCAGAGAGAGCACACCAATCCTAGAGCAGCTTCTGTAAAATGAGCACAGGCCTTCCAAATGTGCTTCCTAAATACAAGCTAAGTTAATTCATTCCCTCCAGCAGAGCTCTTTTGAGCTTGTATCTTTAACTCCCAGTGGGAGTGGCTTCACCATTTAAAAAGTGAAGTTATCACCTTATGTTTTTAACAAATACCCATTGACAGAGGTGATAAATCAATACAATTGTGTTTGCTATCATGTATGCTTCAAGATAATTTTTTCTGATACCTTGTATGTAACATGGTTTTGGAATTATTAATGCAAATATGAGCAGGCAATATTTGACGCCTAGAGGTGCAGTAGAAGGTAACTGCAGAAACGCCTGGAGACGTCACTCGGCTGTAATGAGCAAGCTGACCAATGGAAATGTTCAATACTGAGCCTTATTCCAACAATCTCCAACTCAGATACGTCCTTTGCTATACTCTTCTGCCACAAGGGTGCAGGGGACTCTTTTAAAGGAAAACTCCACCCTCTCATACAGTTTAACTCAATCATTAGGTTTCTCTTCTCCCTACAGTATGGTTCTAGCATTGTGTATGTACCAGAAACCTGCTTGTAGTTTTTAAAACTTGTATTTCCTTGCATTGGAGTCAAAGGAAGGAAAAGCCCACCTACTTTTTTTTAAAAATCAGCTTCTCACATACTTTGCAAAGAAATTAATCTCCACCTGCATGACATATCATAGATACAGTTAAATCTGTAGTTTACCCTGTCAGGTACTGCTGTCAATCTTAGATGGGTAATTTAATCCTGTTAATGTCAGGAACACAGCAGCTGATATAAACAAAGACAGAAAGCTGTGGAATTGTTCCCACTGTTTATTGCAGAGGGAAGGAAAACTTAACACCCCCCTTTCATAGTGAAACAAAGCGATTAGATCAGTTAGGGGTTTAAAGGCAGTTGTTACCTCTTCTGACAAATTTACATAAGCAGCAACACAGTATTGAAATTCTAAGCTTTAAATGTTATTTATAATAGTTTGTCTTAAGATAACTTAACAGTAGTAGCAAATATTTCTGTGTCATTTAGAGAAAAGTCAGTAAATATTTTTTCTTGTAAAATATAAATGGCATTTACCATTTTCAAGCCCCCCCACACACACACACACAGGTCAGAACTGCAGAAAGAGAGTAAGGTGGTAACCCTATCAACTAGGTGCACTGATACGTTCATAAAAAAAGTCTTTTATGCTTTGTGTGACATCCTTCCAGAGCGGGATGCATATCTGGTACATGCAGATCCATTGTATGAGATTCCCACTGACTTTGAGTCAGTCCTTGCATTGTCAGAGAGCAACCATAATATACAGCTGAATTTACTTTAACATACATTTACTATGTGCCCTTTCATTAAGAACACTAAGAAAAGGAAATCAGAAGTACTTAACTGTGTTTAAATGTATACACACACACACACACACACACACACACACACACACACACACACGCGTGCTTTTGTACACATGTACTTTACATACATACACATATACAGACACACATACACACACACTATATATATATATATATATATATATATATATATATATATATATATATATATATGAGTGTGTGTGCATGTGTGTGTGTATGTGTTTGTGTGTGTATGTGCAATATGGGTGCATAAAATGAATTATTTATAATAAACATAGTACAGTTAAGCATTATTAATGTATACATTCTAGTAAATGTTGCTCAATGATTTACTTGGTCACTGTCACACACTGGCTATGTGTTCCACATGCAATCTTGGTCAATGTATTTCTGTCAGTATTTTTTTTTCCTTGTATTGATAAGTGCTTTTAATAATTGTTATTATCTTTACCAGTGTAGCTTATGTTGTGGCTGAAAAGGGTCCTGGGACCAGTTCACTTTCCTTGTTACCAAAGTATAAATAAATAAATGAAATAGAAAAAAGGAGGGGGAACATGACAGAAATAATTGAGTAACTAGTAAAGCACAATTTATGTCTGCATCATTCATGACATCACTGAAGGCATTGGGAAGTAGCAGACAGACAAGTTTAGAGTCCTACTACTTGTCGCTTGTAAATGTACAGCAAGGACTATTTAATGCAGTGAGAGTTTTCACACCTCAGCATTAGAGTATGGGGGAGGGTTTATCAAGTTTGTTAGGACTACAAAAGACTCCTTACAAAAAACTGTTTTTATCTGCTTTCTTTTGCTGCAAGTAGGTAACAGCTATTTATAGCATAGAACAAGCTCTGGCAGACAGATAAATGAGGCTCAGTCAGGTAAACAGAGAAGCAGCTCTTTTACAGAAGGTGTGTTTAGATGACAGTGCTTCACAGTCCTGCCATTATATTTTAATGGCATGAGAAAACAGCACCACTTCCTTATGTCTGGCATGAGTCATATAAAGAGGACATGAAATGTATTCTGGGAAGAAGGAAGAAAATCAAAAAAATAAGATCACATTACCAAGGCATGCCCCATCATCCACCATTTTGACATAAACGCATTAAAATTGTAAAAGAAGCACTTGGAGTGATTTTGAGGCATTAAAATAGCTGAAAAACAAAGATACAATGAAAAAATATGTTTTTTGAGTTCTAAGGTGGAGTTTTCCTTTAATGTAAGATGGCTGGTTTTAGTGCTCAGATAGTGTCAAACAGTGTAGATTCAGCAAATCTGAACCTAGCCTATGCTATAAAATACACAAGTACTAGAAAATACAAAGTTTTGTTTATTTTTTTTTTTTATGTAACATTTGTTGACCGGGAAAGTCCGACTAGGTTCCACAGATCCTGTTTTCAGCGGAGGCCTGGGGAGAAATGCTCCAGAAGCATGTCTTTAGAATGTTTGAGGAAACCAGAGTACCCAGAGGAAACTCACATGAACACAGGGAGAAGATGCAAACTCTGCACAGAAGGCACCCCAGCCGAGAATCAAACTAGAGAACCTCTTGCTGTGAGGCAACAGCATTAACTGCTGCACCACTGCAGGAAAAAAAGTCTCAAACAGCAAACAGCAGGTGAAATCTTCAGACATGTATCATAAATCTGACTGCTGCAGTAAGATTATCTGGAAAACAGAAAACAGATGCAAGGGCCATTTACTACATTTTTTCCTCATACCCTTTAATCACCCCTCCTTGCTATGTATTTTTCATCCACAGCACATTGACAAACAACAGCCATTTCTGTTAAGCGACAAGTGCGTAGTACTTCCAAGGTACTTCCCCTGAAAGTTTTACTTCCCCTAAGGGCAAACAGAAAAGTACCTAGCACTAACACAGTAGAAACATTATATAAAATTAAATTAGCAAAATAAATCAAGGTCAAAGGCTATAAATTAAATTCTTGTTATTTATTGAGCATGCATGTTGCTTCGTCCTGTGTTAATGCAGACTTGGCCAGAGTGAAGTCCACAGGATGAGAGTAATATCTATATTCAATAAATAATAGGTGTGTCATTTGCAGTGTTTTACTTTCATTCTGTTACTTCCACTAAAGAGTCAGGCTATGGCTCTGTTATATTTAGTCTACTACTGAAAAAAACACGATCAATATCAAATTACAACTGGGATTTTTTTTCTCAGCTGTTTATGGATCCCAATGGCATGCAGACCATTTTTCTACTTATTTTACATTTGTTAACTAGGATAGAACAGTGATTCATATGGACCATTTTCAGGTTCAGCCCTGGGACAAATAGAAATAACAAGTAGACAGACAGTATTCACAAAGCTATGAAGTACAAGAACAGAAACATTAACATAAGAAACCTTACAAACCTGTAATACTGTAACTGACCCAGAAATGTTTACAGAGGGTTTGTTAGAAAGTTTGTTTTACCTGTCAGGTAGGAAAAGAAAAACAGTGGGTACAGAAAGTTTGGAGACTGAGGTGTAGATATGGTTATTTGAAAGAGGAGGTTATCTGGAGGGAAAATAAGAGAATAACAAAGTTGAGAGCAGAAAAAAAGAGTGAACAAATGTGAATGAAGATTACACAGTAAGGATGTCACAATTTGTATGAGGTGGATTTTGTCTTCTGCTGAAATAGCTCAAAGTATTGACTATGAACAATGGATGGTTGCTCTCACTGGTAAGATAGGATTATAATCAGGCAACTATATATTTTAGGCAACATATGTATAATGTTTGTTTAAAAAGATGCTTTTCTTTAGTTCATAGCAGCATTTAAGGTAAGAATGTATGGATTTTAAATGTGCTTGGAGGATTCCCATATTTTGAGATTCAGCCTTACCTACCAGGACACCTCTGCTGCCTATGGCCTGGCTGCAGTCCTCCAGTCTGGACAGTCTGCTTTTAAGGATAGTCCCTAATAGTGTCCAGGCTAGAGGAACTACAGGGTGGTCCTAGCATGACAACATTCTCAGTTCTCTCATTGGAAGATTTTTTTAGTGTCTCAGGTGCCCCTAGTTTATGTGCATACAACTCAGGCAAGACTTTCAGTGCTGTCTATTGACATGTTCAGTTTCCATGGATATGCCTTTTCTGGTTTTAGAGCAACCTAGCACAAGTCATGATCCTGAGCCTCCTGTTTATCTATTTATTATGTTTGTTGACCTGGAAGGTGTGATGGTCCCCAAATAATTTTCAGCCATCACCCTGGCTAGTTAGTCATTCACAAGTCTCAACAATTAGTTATAATTATTTATGTGTACAGTTCAAAGAGTTTGACAATTCATTTGCAGAGCAATAGTGGTGTGATATGGGGAAGATGCAATTAAAGACAGATGATATATTATGAGGCAGTTTACAGTCTGCAAGTGAGTAACACATAGCTTCATAGCCTCTCAGCCTTTTGGCTAAGATAAGAGTAGTGCAGCAACAAGGGCTGATAGTGATTAAAGAAGGGACAGAAAACAGTGTTTACATATACATAAGTATCAAACATGTACCAAAACTGGTTTAGAGCTAAAAGAGTGGTTACTTGTACAAAACGTTAGATAATGATAGAAGTGCATTTTAGGCATTGTGGAAGCACTGGCATTTGTATTCATTATAGAAAACTGTTATGTGTGGTATAAGGCAGATGTAACTAATGTCAGCTATGTCAACAATTAAGAGTACAACAGAAGTTAAAGTTGAAATAAACATGGCATATTGTCTTTAAGGGTGCCATCTCTCCCTAAAGTTTGTCACTAGGTGATCATTTCTATATTTTAACATGGTTTTGGTCCCCTCCATCACAGATGACTCTCTGACCCTCCTCCAGCATATTCAGTCAGAACCAAAGAAGGGGACATCATATAGCAACTTTTGAAGAAGATTTTTCGTACACAGGGGACAAAAGGTGAAGAGAACTGCTTTTACAGGGAAGATGACGTAATGATACATGGCAGATTTCACTTCATACACCTCTGCAATTACCTAAGACATTTGTTTTCTCCCCATTGATAAGACTTAGCAGCATGCATGTGACCATGACATATTCACTTTCTGCTCAGTCTTGATGATGCTCCAGTAGCTGCAAAAATCCACATCCTTCATTCAAGGGAGGAGACATATCAACCACTCAGTCTCCCCTCTTCTCTGACTGTCTCACCAGTGTTTCAGCTACTAGCCAATCACAGGTCACTGGCAACAAAAATGGATGCCCTGCCACTTGGGCTGGCTGCCATTTTTTGTTTGCTGTAATATGTGAATATTTTATGCTTTTTTTTAATATTCTTGTTTTTGTACTATAGGGAGCCATGTTTTGCTTAATGTATTTCTTTTTTTTTTTGTATTTATATTTTTCAGGATGTCCAGGGCCATATGAGTGTATTATTTATCCTTCAGTATTATCACTGTGATGATTTTTTTTTGTTGCATTTCTCACTTTTAGGTAGAAACATGATAATATCTGCTTGGTCCTTTTAGAATGAAAATGGGGTATGAACACTTTATAAAATAAATAAAATTATATTTTTATGTAAGAAAAGGGTATAACAGATTATACTGTTGCAAGAGATTCATTAATTGTAGACTGATTTATTGCATGCTTAAGAACATAAACAAATTGCAGAGACTGGTTATAATACTGGCTGTGCAAGAAAAAGGGGCATTGACATAATCATTATGAAGGCTTATATTCTTTGACTGGAGAACGATGTATATCAGATTTATCTGGTAGAACACTAATCATAGCTTGTCATATTAATACACTTATGTCAACAATTACTTTCATTGATTCTCTCAGTCTTGTCTTCACAAGCATTTCCCACAATTGTGCCATCTATGTTGTTATCCCCACCCTAGTCAAATCTGACCATCTTGCTGTGACTCTTTCATGAAAACCAGCTTTGTGCTCCCAAATAACTCCTCTACATTCAGGGATTACCCCAGAGCCAATTACTTAATATTCATTGATCTTATTGCTAATCACAAACAGTGCTGCTCCCTAGCAAACCATATAACTGAGGCTGCTGCCTACTGCTCTGATATTTACTCCCTCTTGGATAGATGCATTGAGACATCTGTACAAATACAGCAAAAGCAAATGGCAAGTTTGGAACCAAACCCATATGGTGTGACTAACACACCAATAAACTCTAAAATAAAAAGAAAAAGCTCCTATCCATCCCTGAAAGTTGTTCACTGCATCATTGTAAAAGGGATTTGAAAATGGTTAGTAAATATCTCAAACTTACCATCAGGAAAGGTAAGGCTGACTATAAATGTAGGATTGCAAGTAATTCAAAAGGCAAACATAAGGCCTTCTTCAGTTGTATTAGGAAGCTTAGAAGTAACGTACAATTATGCACTGAACTTATGTCTAGTGGTACCTACTTCTCTGACTTCAAGGACATTGCTAATGTTTTTGTGAATAAATTCCCTTCAGCTTCACTCTATCCATTCTATCTTTTCTCCTCTGCCCCCTGAGATCAATTGGATTTAGCCCTTTTGGTACTTTCCAAAATTAAATACACTATTTCTATGGGTCTTGACAGTATCCTTGGGTATCTGCTGAGAAGTGTGAAGTCCTCCATTGCAAAACCCGTCCATCAAACCTTCATCTCAAGTCTCTCCATTGGCTTTGTCCCTAAGGAGTAGAGAACAGTAGTTGTGGTGCCTTTGCATAAAGGTGGCCACTCTACTGACCCTGGGAATTGCAGACATATTAGTCTTACCAGCATTATTTGAAATGCTATGGAACATATTATAGCTGAAATAATAAACAATTATGTAGGTGACCTTAATTCCCAACTACACACCAGTTTGGCTTTGTTATAGGCAGATCATGCCTGCTGAAACTGGTTGAGTTCTTTGAAAGGGTTACTAAAACCATGGATAAGAGGCATACAGTCCATACTGCTTATTCAGACCTTGCCAGGACTTTTGACACTATCCTCCATGCTGGGATTATTGACACACTTTCCCAACTCATCAATAACCCATACATAGTTTTCTGGATTAGTAATTGGCTGTCTGAGAGAATCCACACTGTTAAGATAGGAAGCGTTTGCTCTAGACCAAACAATGTCACCACTGGAGTCCCACAGCACTCTGTCCTGTGTCTTCTCCTTTTTGGTATATATTTGTGTGACACAAAAGCAGGTATTAAGGGGCTATTGCTAACCAGGTTTACTGATGATTGCAAGCTGGGGGTGGTTATAAATTCCTTTTCTGATGCTCAAATTCTCCAGCAAGGGGTGATCCAAACAAATGCTGGGTGTGTTAATCATGTGTTTACCCTAAACAATAAGAAATACAGTGTAGCTTATTTTGCTAATTTAGAATCACTGCTGCTTACCATACAGATAACATTCTATGTAAATCTGACAAGTCATCAACCACTTGGGTACTCATGCTGATAAACTCTCCTTTAATCAACACATCTCTGTGGTGGTAAGAAAATACTTCTACCTTGCACAACTTATCCTTTGTGGTATCTCACCAAGGTCCAAAAAAGTAGTAGTTCTATTTTATCCATCGCTTATTATGCCCATCACTGAAAATAATGCAGCCTTCAGCATGAACCTCACTGAGTACCTAAACCAGCTTGAAAGAGCTCAGTATTTCCACACCAAAGTGATCTCAGGTCTTGGTACACATAGCTATTCTGATCGATTCAAATCCCTGTCTCTTTACTCATTGTCATACAAATTCCTGAGAGGTGATCTTTGCTTAGCCTTCTTGGCTATAAATGACCCATTTTTCTTTGAAATTCTTTACTTTACTAGAAACAGTGGTAAAGCAAACACCTGGTATAGAAACCTAAACCTGTACTACCACATCAACAATACTGAATGACGTGACGAATACCTAACCCAACATATACCCCAGTTCTGGAATAGGCTGCCCTTAGTTAACAAGCAGAGTACTTATCCTAGCAAATAACCACAAAAAAATAATAACGCCAAGGGAAAGGGGTCCAAAAGGGATTCAAACAACAAATATTCCACACTGTATAGTTTACTAAGTGCTTTTGTCCCAAAACATGGGACTTCATCAGAATACAAACAATTAAAAACATTCTTCCTTTTATGCAATCATACAACTGAATCACTGGAAAATGAGGTAATTGATAAAGAACTTTTAAAGAACCCAGTGTATTAAAATGACTTTACAACACAACAAAAATGTAAAAACTAATATGAATATATAAGGTTAAATATTAAATAATATAATGCTAACTCCTGAAAAGTTAGTTATAGTTTCATAGTTTTCAATCAAAGTAGGGTTTGAATAGAATGTACTCATTCAAACCAGGTGCACTGTTTTTGTTTTTATTCGATAACACCATAAAGGTGGTCATAGATTCTCTTATGTAGGCACCACTCAGTTTTGCTGAGTGCAGTGGGCACATGAGTACGTATGTGTGTGGGTTTGTACCTGTGCTTGTGTATGTGTGAATGTCTTGTGAGATGATGGCCTGTGAAGGATTCCTTTTTCTACCTTTTGCCCATGAAGAGCTGGGAGACTCCAGCCCCTCAACAGTCCTGATCAGGATTAAAAGGATACTCTAAAAATGAATAGAATATGATATTAGATTCATTAAATGATAGATCTAATGAAACATCAAGGCACACGTATCACGTTAGAATAAAATACTTTCAATACTTTTATGACTAAGGAAAGGTTATTCAGTTTATGGGGAATTAAGAATTGTGATTTACATATATTTTAATAGAAATAAATCTTTTAGAACTCATTTTTTTCTTAACCCTCAAGCCCTCAAGATGGTAATGAAATTGACTAACGAGTCATTTATCATCTGTTCTAATTCAGATCACATATCTTTATATGTGAGTATGAAATCTGGATGGTTTAAAGTATGAAATATGTTAATAATACTAGGATGGCTCTCTATCCTAATTCTGAGACTTGTAAGTATGATTCCAGGAATTACAAAAAAAAAAATGAAAATACAGGAGAACAGCGACTGCTGATTGTCACTGTTCCCCTTTAACGATGTATACCCTCCAACCATCCAGATTTATATATACCGACTCCAAGATCTCCATACATTGGATTGGATGAAATAGAATACTCTTTTAAGTCCACATTTTCAGTCACTCTTTCTTTAGGTATGTTTAAATAACAGAGCAGCAGTAGTGTAGGTGCACTGGGGTTTAGGTCTTTTCCAAGTGGGAGGTTGTGTTGAATTTGAGGGTTCTTTTAATGTCTGTTGTGGCAGATGTGATATATATATATATATATATATATATATATATATATATATATATATATATATATATATATATATATGTATATATATATATATATATATATATATATATATATATATATATATATATATATATATATATATATATATATTCTCAGAATAGTGCAAAAATTGCAATTTCCCTTTACTTTCCCTGTATTTCCCTTTACTTGCATTGTTGTGTGATCTTAGAGGCAGTATATATAAAAGGTTGTGGGGGTGCAGGGAGATTTGCACCTGCAAAAAACTCGCTTTAATGCATTTGATAGTTCAGGAGTCAATATTTGTTTTCCAGCACATCAGCTCCAGATAAAGTTGCAGTTCGATATTATGTGATATACTCACATGCATAGTCCTCTATAGTTTCTAGGCTAAGTTGTTTCAAATCAGACCTAATAATCCTTATGAAGATTACATTTTCTGCCACTGGTTATTACCCAAGGATACTGTTTTCCAGGTGTTTTGCATTTGTTGGCAACGTTTTCTCTCCTGAACTTTGATAAATGATTCTCTTCTGATAATATTACTTTTTGTAATTAGTATTGTATAGTTGAGTACCAGTAAGAGTGAAAGGGAAGGTCTACAAGAGGGTAGTGAGACCAGCTATGTTATATGGGTTGGAGACAGTGGCATTGACAAAAAGGCAGGAGTCAGAGCTTGACGTGGCAGAGTTGAAGATGTTAAGATTTGCACTGGGTGTGACAAGGATGGACAGGATTAGGAATAAGTATATTAGAGGGTCAGCCCAGGTTGGAATGTTTGGAGAGAAAGCCAGAGAGGCAAGATTACATTGGTTTGGACATGTGCTGAGGAGGGATGCAGAGTATATTGGGAAAAAGATGCTAAGGATGAAGCTGCCAGGTAACAGGAAAACAGGAAGGCCTAAGATAAGGTTTATGCATGTGGTGAGAGAGGACATGCAGGTGGTTGGTGTGACAGAGCAAGATACAGAGGACGGGAAAAAATGGAAACAGTTGATCTGCTGTGGTGACCCCTAATGGGAGCAGCCGAAAAAAGAAGACGATAGTTTGTGGTGTCTCTGTAATGACTTAATTGTACATGGTCAGTGTCCTCTTGTTTGTCTTCTACCCTGATCCTGTCTGAAAAGATTCTTTCCAGCCATCCCATCTACCCAGTTACCAAATGAATATAATAAACAAAGAAATAAATCAAATAAATAAGGATGTATGACCAGGAAAAGAAACATAACAGAAAAAAAGATTTAGAAGTCAGACAGTTAGTGCAGTAGATTAGCCATGAGATATAAATGAGTTACCTCCTGTTGTTAAAAGTTTGGTTTCCTTAGCTTCCACTTGTCTTCATGAGTGGCTGTCTGAGCAAGTCACTTAGACAGTCTTCTGGGAAATTGTGATAGGTTCCATAATGGTCTCCGGGAATGCATGCCTAATAACTACCTAGTAACTACCTATGTACCTATGACAAGTTCTTCTCTGAAATCACTTAGAACAGTGGAAACGAGTGATATGGAAATGGTGAGAATGATTGGATGCATTGGTGCAAACAGTTGATTCTAGGGATCTTGGAGGACTTTTGCCAATGTATAGATTCCAACTTAAGTTAGCAAACTATATTGCATGCCTTAAAGTGATGCCAAAAGCAGAAGGAGTTAAGAGTAATAGTTATGAGGAAGGAATCAGAATTTGTAATTATTCAATAATCCAGAAAAATATAATACATCTGTGATAAGAATATGTGGAAAAGTTTGTGTCTGCTTTCTGCTTTCTGCACTGGTCAGAGCCATCTAATTAATGATTCATCTGTCTGTTAGAATTGTAATTTGTGTTTAAGCTGAGGTTGGACAGCTTGGCCCAGACAACCACTGAGCTCCTAGGTTTGTTTTTATTAATTCATCCCTGTCTCTACCTCTTTCAAGTTTTAACCCCTTCCCCATGAAACATGCCCTAAATTGTCATTAAAAACAATGTCCATTATGCAAACCAGAGTTCTCACTGTCTCTCTATGTGTAGCTAATGCAAACTATAGCAACATAAACATATCTTTCATTGGGTAATTATAATCTGAATCTGAGTTCTGTGAAAACACTGATTACAGATATGGGGGAAATTTAATAAAGCCTACACATTTTTTCCGTGTAGGCATTGAGCCACACTGCTTAAATGGACGCGAACATTTTGAGATTCAGTAAGCGCTGCTAAGCGGCACACACGCACATGCAAAAATGGAAACGTCTGTGGCATGCAAATGGCCTTATAAGCAGGTGAATCTCATGGAAATGAGGCAGGTAGAGTGATCCAGCAAGCAGAGAGAGACAACTGTTCAGACCCTGTGTTAGTGTCTATAGTGTATACGGAAAAATTCCGCATACAGGAGTGTAGACAGACAAAAGGGAGTGTAAAACTGTAGATATATGCACAGTAATCCTCTGAAAATTAAATACCACATACACATATGAGCGAAACCATTATCCTGTATGTCGGAAAATTAAATGAAATAAGTTCAATTAATTTTTTTTAATAATCTCAGCATGTTTGTGCTGCATGCCACAGTGCTCAAACAAGCTTTATAGAAAAAAAAAAAGAAATTAATATTATGTGACAGACATTTATTGCAGGACCTTGTATGGGGTCCCTACAGTGATGCATTGGTGCTGTTGCTAACATGGTAGGGGTTGAAGCATGTAGTTTCTAGGCTGTGAGCACAGATATGTATGCAAATGAGGTGGAGTTACTGAATAGCAGAAAGGAGTAATCGTGTCCGCATATCCCCTTCATGTAGGCTTAGACTCATTTTGATATTTACACAAGATGTATCTGCCATCGTGGGGTGCGTCCACTGATTTCTAAGTTCTTTTAAGCTATGGTGCACCACCTTGCTGAGCGTGTCTCAAAATCGGATGCATGCGATTAGAAGTTTTGACTTGTTTAAGCTATGCTGTGCAGCGCTGCACTGTGCATGGCATCGTGCACTGAAATAGGACCGTTAAATGATGTTAATGTTATTGTAGCCAGGTGGAATGCATTATAGTTAGCCAATCACACATTCTGCACCTACAGCAGAGCTGTATAAAGTATGCATACTCTCTACATTCTTATTTTCCTCCAATACTCTGTGTCATTTGAGTACAGACTTGGGAATTTTAACTGAGATAATACTAGGGGCTGCTGCAGGTCTGCAACATTTGTATGTGCTAGATGCTGAAGTCAATGCTGTTGGTGTTGCTGACAATAGGCCTAGACAGAGAAGGAGATGAGTGTTCAGGCCCAGAGTAACCTACCAGGAGCTACATGAGCTGGAGATTGTAGAGGGCTACAGGGTGGACAGGGACATACTACAAGAACTCACTGAGCTCTGCCACTCTCAACTCAGACCCAGATCCAACAAAGGGGAACCCATCCCAGTGGAAACAAAGGTATGTGTTGCCTTTAGGATACTAGCTACAGGTACTTTCCAAAGACCAACTGGGGACATGATAGGGCTCTCACAGGCATCTGCATCCAGGGTACTCCACCAGTTCATGGATGTCATGCTACCTCATGCCAGTGAGCACATTTCTTTTCCCCACACCACTGAGGCGAGGGCCAGCAGTATGCAACACTTCTACCATGTAGCGCACTACCCTGAAGTACTGGGTGCCATAGATTGCACTCATGTACACATCAAGGCACCACCAGGTGAGGAAGGTAGAATCTACATCAACCTCAAGGGTTTTTTTATTACAGACAATCAGTCTGTGTGTGGTGTAACATTATTATGCTCTGTCACATATTAATTACATCAGGCAGCTGGAGAATGCCTTGGAAATTTTGAGTTAAGTGCAGTACTGCAGAAACAGAGACAGATGTCATTGTCTGTAACACAAAAAATTCCTGGATTGGAGTACAGATAGGTGCGGGCTGGAGTCACTTTATAAGTACTGACAATCAAACTGGGCATGCTCACACACTTAGTTAAATTGAGCACAATTCTGTTGCCCCTTTGATCAAAATGATATGTTATGTATAGATATGTATATACATGCATACATATATGTAGATAAATCCATCTGTCACTATCTGTCTCTCACATAGATAGCATATCTATCTTTATGTATTTACAAATACATATATACCTATATATATATATATATATATATATATATATATATATATATATATATATATATCGGGTCTATATTATATCATCACACACTTACAAAAGCGAACGATGATTAATCGACCCCATGTAAGCGAAAGCTTACAATGTCGAAACCTCAGAACAGCGATTTTTTTCCAAGGGAAAAAAAATCACTGTTCCAATTAAAAAAAAAAAAAAAAACAAACAATCTTTAAAACATTACATAAAGTGGGGGGCTTCGCACCCCACACCCTCCTACTTAAATATACCAACTCTGAGATCGCACTACAGTGCCAAAAAGGGAAAGTAATGGAAACGGCCAAGCAAATTCTTTCCCAGGGAAAGAATTTGCTTAAAAGCCGCTTTGCTATTTTGCCTTTTCATTCTTTTACTGTCGATTAAGATACATTCGAAAAAATGAGTCTGTGATCATGTAATAAGAACCCTATATATCAATATATAAACACACACACACAAAACTATATATATATATATATATATATATATATATATATATATATATATATATATATATATATGTGTGTGTGTATATATATATATATATATATATATATATATATATATATATATATATATATATAAAACATACATCTCAGTCTCTTCCCATATATCTACATAACACATATACATATCATGCACACACACAGCTACATTTATATATACATCCCTGCTATATGCATAAATATGTGTGTGGATGTCTGCATTGTCCTACATACCCAAATAATGGTGAGTAAAGCTGCACTGTCACACATCTATAATGCTGCTCAAAGGATCCAAAGTAAGGGCTCAACAGTACATAATGCACTTACCTACAGACCCCTGTGCCTGCTGGATGACACCACGCATACAGCAACAGGTGAGCAGGTGTTGTAATGTGTAATTATGTCTATGCACCCATGGACAGGGCACATTGTTTCTGCCCACAGGCTTGCCCATCCAAGTGCAAACAGCCATATATAGCCATACAGGTAACTGCAGATACATAGCTAGGATAACTAACAGTTATCTGACTGCTAGGATACTAGATGCAGATAACAGTACAAAGCAATATCACTCTGCAGGCCACAGATGCTGTTTAACACAAGCATAGTGTGAGTAATCCACAAGTAGTTTGCTGGCAATCATACATAAAACAGATGTCTGGTGTGCAATAAGTGCTGTGATCTATAGTGTGTAAGACTAGATAGATAGGGGTTCTAATCTCAATCCAGGCTGCTCGGTGTGTGTGTGTGTGTGTGTGTGTGTGTGTGTGTGTGTGTGTGATATCCACCTGCACAGCAACTGTGAATCCCTCATTGGCTATCAAACTGCAATGGTATGCATTTTGGCTCTGTAAGTTGCTGCTGGCTTCCAATCTGCCCTCTTCTACAAGGCCTGATGATATCATCTACCCTAAGACTACCAGTTGCCATTGTACTATCAGATGTAAGCTGTGGCACGTGTGATAAGTGCTGTGATCTATAGTGTGTAAGACTAGATATGTAGGGGTCCTAATCTCACTCCGGGAAACTTGCTCTGTGTGTGTGTGTGTGTGTGTGTGTGTGTGTGTGTGTGTGTGTGTGTGTGTGTGTGTGTGTGTGTGTGTATGTGTGTGTGTCTACGGTGTAAATATGATCACCTCATTAACTTAGAAAGATGAAGGGATTTGCAGTATTTTATTTGTAGCAGGTGATGTTGGCCTCCAAATACCTGATTACAACTAGGCCTGTTGATGTCATCAAGCATAATATGTCCTAAAATAGCAGGTGATGTGGGCCTCCAAATGCCTGACTACAACTAGGCCTGTTGATGCCATCAAGCATAATATGTCCTAAAGAGATAGTAATAGCAGACATGAGGTGTGTTGTGTGCATCATGTACTGTTATCTGTACTGTGCATCATTAGATAGGTAAGTGTTCTAATCTACATATAGCTAACTTGCACTATGTGTGTGCCATGTCCTGTAAGCAGTAATTGGAAGTTGTGCTATCCTCAGTGTAGCCAGGTTTGTGTGTGACTTTTGGAGCATTTTACATCAGCGTTTGGAACCATAGGACGTTTGAACTTCCCTAACATAATGGTCATCCAGCCCTCACAATCCTAGATAACTTTATATCCTTATTTACATGATCAGCACATATTGCCCCAGTTGTAGAGGAACACAGGCAAAAGCCCTGTGGTGAAATGACGGTCACCCAGCCAATCATACAGATGGCATGTGATGAGGTGCACTGATGTGCATATTTGCCATTAGGCAGGGTTCTGTTTCAAAGGTGTGTTAACGTCTGCTAGACAGATCTCTCCCACCAACATGTATTATTAATGTCACATACTAGTTTAATGTCCTTAGAGTGATTAATCCATGTACTATGCCACCTACAGATATGCAGCATTTACAATCAAGCAGGGTCACACACTGGCCCATATGAAAGGCAGAGATCACCTCTGAATAGTCTATATGCCACAGGCTACAATAACACTGATGTCAGACAATCCCTACTGAACAGATACTGAAGATGTGAAGTTCCCTTGTGAGGGACCATACTGTTGTGTGCAATTGCTAGTAGTACTTGGTAAGGTACATTAGCAAATGGCCATTGCACTTAGATATTGGCATGCTGAGGAAAGAGTACATGGAGGTTATGAGCATATCACTTATGGGTGACTGTGCCCTTAGTTATGACATATGATTCTCATCATACCACTGGGGAGACATGGAGATCTCAGGCACATTAGGTGTAAACATGTGTGGCCAGGCCTGTGTGCCCAGTTGTATCCCCCCTGAATATGTACACCACATGTTGCAACTCATGTGCTACTTACCAGGTACATATGTGTTAGAAATGATACTACATATGTATTTGCATGGAGTTTATGGCCATTAATATGTCAACAGGCATTTGTTCTCAATACCCTCTTGTAGGATATTGACATAACTCTATGAGTGCTTACAGTTTGCAGGCATCAGCCAACATTGTTATCCAGAGACATTCAGTGTCTGCTTGTATCATGGTTAAATGGATTCCAAGCAGTAGAGGACCAAGGAATGAGCCATATTAAACACTGCTGCTCACAGATCAGTTATTGGAGGAGGATGTCCCTATGTTGAGTATGGGTGTCATCAATGGGCCACTTAGTGACCCCTATGATGATATTACTGTGGATGCTTAAGTGGATGGTTTTGTAAATGATGCCTGAGTGGGGGATATAGTCAAATGGCTTGGCTAAGTCCAGGGGGTTGTATGCCCTGATGTTCCCTCACCCAGGTCCTTGGTGACTGCCTCAGAAATTTCCACCACGTTTAACATGATCCTCCTGTCAGACATCCAAACTGTGTACAGTCAACTGTGTGTAGATCACATATGTGTGCTGATCAGCTCCATTATGATTGGCTCCATGGGCATACAGATATGGACACTCCAGCAAAGAGGTCTATAGCTCTAGTGGTCAGTGGATGCACCACCTCTGTGCATGGGTATAACAGTTGCTGTTGTCCAGTCAGCTGGGGGTGCAGTGAGTGGTTTCAGTATGATTGCAAGGTGTTCTCAATGGTGTTAGCAATCCCTGTCAGATCCCATGTAGGATGCAGCCTGGGATGTTAGCATGTACAATGGATGCTGTGTATCCCCCATAGAGAGGCCAGTTATGACCTGCTCTGTAGACATGGAAGGCATAGTACAGGTTGTAGGAATGTCATGTGGCACATGTGGTGGGGACGGGGGAGGTGAAGCTGATGAAGAACCTGTAGGACTACAGATTACCTATGAGGATAGACCCATTATATGTGGCATCATTATGTACAAGTTCAGTGACAATCTGGGCCTGTCCTTTGAGGTTACACATGTAACTACAATGTGCGTTGTGGTTTTGCTTTGTGTAGGTGGCTAATTTTGTCATTTCCTGTGTCCAAACAATGTCACAACAACACTATGTGCTTGTTTTAGCTGAAAAGGTTGTGCCTCCATTTTAAGGGGCACCCTCACCCCAGCTGTCACACAGCAATGTCAACCTGTTATTGTACAGCCTGTTAATGGCAATTATCCAAAAGGCAGGTTTGCTGTGTCATGAGGAGCATGTGTTCCTCCTGTCAGGTACAGCTGAGTCCATGCACTTGTAATGCAGCTTGCATAATGCATGGGTGTAGAGCTCTACATACTTGCCTGACCCATCTGAGGGGGGAGGTGCAGTCAAGCTATGTAAACCATCCCACAGGAGGTAATAAATTGCTTTGTTGAAATATATGCCTGTATTGTCTGCGGGGGGCTAGTTCTGGTAGTTTTCATGAGAATGATCTGTGGTCAGAGCCCACCAGGGAGGACCTCACATTTGGGGGCTGCAGTGGTCACCCATATTGGTAAACACATGATGCATTATTTTGAATCCCCTTGTGGGTATGTCACGGTACTGCTCCAGGGCATTGTAGTTAAGGGCATGGACTGTGAATGGCACCTGCAGTGTCTCCGGGAAATCACAGTGTTTCACTAAAGCGATCCTTAATGAGCATGTAAACACCACCTGTATTACCTTGCACACTGTCATTTTGAGGTCTGAACATGTGGAAGGCCGTGTAGTCTGGTATAGCTGTGGTTCTGTCCACAGCCTTGAACCTGATGCCCTTGACTCCACACATGTCTGCATATTACAAGATGGGGACACATTCCACAGTGTGGGGTTCAGTATTGCCATTCCCAGTGTGTAGCAGCATAACCATGATGTTGTACAAAGATGGTGTTCTCATTGCAAAGTTGTCCCTCCAGACAGTGCATATACGATGCATTGTGGGGAGTCAGCAACCCTGGCTAGCACTTCGAATCTCAGGGGTGAGAGATGAAGACCATCACAGGTGAAACACAAATGTCTGTTGAGAAAAGCATCCCAGGCACACATGTAGTAGATCCCTTTACAATGACACCACACGCTAAGGCAATTATTGACTTCCATCAATTTCCATGTGTATGGGGCCATCATCCTAAGTGAGGATCAATTGCAGCTGAAAGGTATGCGCATACCCGCCAGAGACACAGACTGGCTAAGCTCATCCATGTGTCTGCATATAGTCCAGTGACATATATCCTTAGTTGTACACATCTGCAGGAACTATGATATCAACATTATGTTACCTGATATTCCTTGATTTGCGGCAATGTGTGGTATGGTGTATTGTGTCAACCCACAGACAGCTAACTGTGATCTTTCCCATATGTAGCCTGTTGACACAGAATTGATGTGTCTCACGATGTAATCACCTATGATTAAAAGGTGTCATTTTGTGTTTTGCCTCAGGTGTTTGACCGGTGAGAGAGTGGTGCATGCAGTATTATGTGTACTGAGCTCTCCAGAGGCAGAATTTTCTGAGGTGCCAGCTGTTTGGCAATGTGTCTGGTAAGGAGCTGCCCACATACAGGTGTGTGTGATGTGGGTGTAGGTGGTGCAGGATGTGAGCTGTGCATGTTGGCAAAACAGCACAATGGTGCAGCAGTAGCATTGTCACCTCACAGCAATAGGTTCTCCGGTTTGATTTTTGGCTGGAGTGCCTTCTGTGCGAAGTCTGCATGTCCTCCCTGCATTCGTATGGGTTTTCTCTGGGTACTCCGGTTTCCTTCCATGTTACAAAGACATGCATCTGGAGTGTTTCTTCCCGGGCCGCCACTGAATATTGGCTTTGTTCCAAGTTGGACCTTCCCAGTAAAATGCTAAAATAAAATAAAATGCTCATTGACATATGTAATGACTGCTGTTGAAGACACCACGGAAGCAAGGTTTGAAATGCAATCACATCTGTCACACATTATGTTTGTGTGTCATAGGAGTAGAGGGGTGCGGACACTTTGCACATCTCATCAGCAGGTCCTGCAATATTAGGGTCATGGTGCCATACCCTTGGGGTTCACAGTCTGATATACAGTTTTTATAGGCATTCCTTGCATTGAAGATGTGGATGCCCATGCATGCATGGAGGACTTGTTCAACTTTGCTGAAATTACGTTGGCCTCACAAGCATATGATGCCTGTCAAGCAACCAGACAGCACATTGGTTGTTGTGTGACATGATGTGGGAACACAGACGTGTTTCAGGTACATAACTGTACAGTATGACATGCCTAGGACATGTGGGAGGTGGACACACATTGGCCAACTGCGGCCAGTCTGCAGCAGTAGACCTCACAGCCATGTCATGCAGATATCCACCATTAATCTGTTGAAGGGCAGGATGCACGACTTACTGTGAAATTGTCACCTATGATGTGCTGTTTGTTTCAGCAAGCCTTGACATCTATGTCACTGGACATTGCACATTATATTGTGATGCTGCAGCAGTGCTCCTAATCACCATCTTGTCAGTTCCCTAGTGGCACACCACCATCCCTAAAACAGAAGGCATAATACATGCAAAAGCCAACTGAGTGCCGAGGTTGCTAATCAAGACATCTACCTGGAGAAGGGCATGTGAAGCCCATAGAGCCTTTCATAATGTGGGACAGCTATGTAGATGAACAAGCAGGCTGTGTTCTGCTTCTCATCATAAGTGTCATAGTAACATTTTGTGTGTGATGACAGAAAATGTATTGGAGCATGGTATCCTATGTGAGAGCATTTGTGGTGAGACTAGCATTAGTAGTTGTCAGGCACCAGCAATTCTATGAACTCCCCTGCTTTTCACAGTCTTCACAAGGTAATTGTGTCCTTCCAGTACATGCCACTTGGGTAGTGTCCAGCTGCAGAATACCTGTGTAAAAGCCCTCCTCACCTTCACAGGGTATACATACTACACTTTCCAAACATGTTTGTCTGTGCTCTGTACAAACTCTTTGGATGACTCTCTTCTTGGAACATGATGGAAGTAACTGCAATACTTAGCGCTTTCTCCCTTTACAGTGTAGGGCATCTTCTACTCCTACACTGTAAAGGGAGAAAGCGCTTAGTATTGTCTTTGTTGGTCTCATCAGTTTCATTAAAGGGATTGTGACGGTCTACCCTGGCTCAGTCTATTGTTACCAGTTCATCATCTTTTTGTGTTTTTTAACTGCAATACTTACTTGCACAAAGGACAACTGGCATGCAGTGCCAAGCAGTATCGCCCGATCTCTGAGTTGTGTGATATGAAATGGCATGAAAGGAGTTAGCATGGATAGAAGCAGTAACAATGTAATGCACCTACTGACAGTGGACCACACACCATTTTCTTTGCTCAAGGCCAGATCATGCCCACCTATCCTAACCGGTGGACCTCAGTGAGTGTTAAACTATGCAATGAATGAAGGGAATATAACGCACTCTACCTACCATGGCCTAATAAGGTGTTTGATAATATTAGGCTAGCAGGCCTTGCTGAAAACTGTGTAGGTTATTTACAGAGTGGTATGTCAGCTGGTGGATGGGTTAGTGTCTGATAGCCATATTCTGGGAAGATGGGATTGGGAGACCTACGCTACAATGACACCAGTCAACAGTGGATTTCCCTAGAAATCATTAATGGAGTACCCCTTCTAGCCATTCCCTTCTCTGCAGTTACAGCCACTGTCAGTGACCTCTGACTACATTAGCAGGTGATTGCATATTAGGAGCTGTCACTTAATCCCACACAGAACCACCAGTTATCCAGGATGGCCTTAGACACATATTTAGTTGTTGTCAGAGCCACTGACAAATAGTAAATGCCAACGACTGTACAATGCTATTCTTTGGGAAGTCATCCACTCCTGGAAAATATGGTAGTGTCTGCACGCCACACACAGTCGAGCCATTACATAGGGAGTTATGGACTCAGAGAATAATGTAGCCTTTAACTTTCACTGGTCGGTAAGATGTGGGGATCCATTCAATTTTGTACAACCTATACAGAAAGGTATGGCATGTAAATGCCAGACTGTCATTGTTATACTGAATTTGGCACTCGTCACACCTATTATTGAGTGCAATGGAACCTTTGCTAAGTCACTACACAGGCATATTTTACAACTGTAGCAGCCACACAGGTTCCATGGTAAACCAATACACATTGTAGATAACATGTTCTATGCAGTCCATGTCAAGACCGTACATGTGTATTCTGACTCTTACATGCTTTGGAGGGGATGTGCATGGCTGCCATACAGGGAGTTGTCAGATCCCACTTGTTCCTCCCATGTATCCAAGACAGGACTAACACATAACTTACCTGTTCTACACACCTACATCATTACTGTAGTATAAATAGTACATGATGGAGAGACAGGTATGCAACACAGACACTACACCCTATATATAACATGTCCCCCATGCATGTGAAGCACACATCTGCTGTAACACACATCATGTGCAAGTTACACAATGGGATGCAGAACAAGACATTCATAACTGGTGTAGGACAAATGTCTGTAATGGACACAGGAAATTTGTAGATGTGTCATCTCCATCACCACAGCTTGTACATGTGGTAGCTCCTGAAACCCTGGTGACACTTATCAAGGGAATCAGACCTTTACGTATATTAATGATGAATAAGTAGGCTGGATGATGCTATTGTCCTTGTTAGCCTGTTATACACATATGGACCTATGGAGCCATGCACCTATAGTGCTGTAACTTGCCGAAGACAGAGTTCTTCTGTGGTGACATTCCATCCTGTGCTGTGACGTCTATGGGTTTATTGCCACTGTGTATCCATAGGTGACCCCTGCAGACTTCTGAAACTGAAACATAAACAGGTTCATGCCACACCTTTTATTGTGTAAGTATACAACCATTACAACATCATACAAAATAAGGTACACAAAATTATGTGGCGTACTCATTACAAATGTCATCATACAGTCTCTGTCAGTGATCAGTACAAGTGGCATGGCAAAGCAACACTGCATTACACAAGTATATATTTATATAGTCACCCTGTGCATCAGACACATAGCTTCATTTCCCTGCATTGATGACAAGGCTGACAGGGATGTGGCACAGGTGTCATCACTTGCACAGGGTGTTGTGTGGAGGTGCAGGAGGCCTAGGTTGACCCAATAGATTGAAAGCATGTGTGTGAGTCAGGAAGGAAAGTAGGCATGATGGACCATGGAAATGTGCTGTGTGTGTCTCTAGGTGACCTGATTTTGACAGTGGTGTGTGTGTGAACACAGTCAAGCTCAGTGCTAACCCTACATGTGTGTATGTTGAACAGCTTTGAACCATGCATGGTAGAGATGACAGCTCACTGTCTCTGCCCCCAAACATGGGAACTGGCTCTGCCAGGAGTTGCACTGGCACCTCCATAGCCAAGGTCAGAAATAGTGCTAGTACTGATGGTGACTGCTGGGACCATTTCCTCCATGGGAATGCCCAGGACCATGTGCCCATGGCCTGCCATGTCTTGGTGTGGACAGCACACTCCCCTCTGTAACACTGAATGTACTGCCACTATGAGACCATGATTGTGACAGCCACGAGGACTCTCAGCAGATGGGGTTGCTGACCTACATCCACAAGTCTGATGCTCAACTCCAACCAGATGTTCCAGCACAGACAATGTGCATTCCAAGACAGATATTCTGTGATCTGTCTCAGACCACCTTCTTTCCACTGCATCAGTGAAACGATGCAGGGTGTCACCAGTGTGGTGGAGGCAGTCATGGATGTCAGACTGTGCTGCATCCATAACCCTGGGCATACAGCAGGAATTCCTTTCAGAATGTGCCTATGGCTCCATGATGGCCCAAAACATACGCTGAGTGATCCATGATGTGACACCTGCAACAGGTGGTGGAAGGACAGCAGGCCTCCTATGAACACTTCTATCCATCTGCCTGTGTGAAACCTTGCCAGATCTTTGGCTATGGCCAGTGTCTACACTCACTGGAGCCATAGTTGCCACACTTTCCTGTTCAATGTCCCCAACCTCTGACTGTCCACTATCTGTGGCCTCCGGGGACTGGTATGTGTAGGCATACTGACTGTATGTGGTGACAATAAGGGCAGAATAGGGATGTCAGCCTCTGGAATCAATTCAGCACCTGAAACCCCCACCTGTGCCTCACTGTAGCCACCATTGTCATCAGACTCTGAAGAGACACTGACATCAGGTTGTGTAGGGGACAGACACTAACCCCCCTGGTCACCTGTGATAAGAAAGGAAAAAGCAGTACATTAATGCCAGCACTATTATGGTCTGCAGTACTATGTTGCAATATATGTAAAGCTCTATACACTGTTGTCACTAATACAGACCTTTTTAAAACCCAACCACATATAGTAGGACATGAAGACACTACTTTTTTCGCAAACAGCTGTAATTACTTGTAAATAAAAGCCCTTTACACAGCAATTCCATCAGCAACAATGAGGTACACTGCTGACATTTGTGAAGACTCTGCACAGTTGACACATATGGCAATCTGTAATGTCCTGATAATACTGTCACATCTATCAGTGTGGTCAGACCTACAAGGCATAGGTATGACTCTAACATGATTACAGTCAGAAAATAGCTGTGCAGTTGGCAATCATGCTGACAGTACAGCAATCCAGGCAGCATGCCTGGGATGACACTTTGGGGAGTACATTGCTGTCAATCTACATATGTTACAAAACAATGTCATGCTTACCAGGAGCAGGACCATGGCCTTGTCCAATACCTGATGGACCTGTGAAAAGTTGAGGGGAGGTAATGTAAGTATCACTGCATGTTGTACTATAACAAGGTAATACGTCCACATATCTCACATTAACAGGAGCTACTGTGTTAATTATTTTGATCAAAATCTGAGCATGTGATTCAAACTGCAGATAAATCCCTCCCCCCAAAGAACAAAGACCTGACACCGACGTAACAGTATGTACACCCTGACATACTAAATGCTACTGTATTCCAATGCTGATCAAACTAAGCTTATCTGGATGCTTCTCTGCCGTGGCAACTGTGGCACCCACATCCACGATGTGGGGTGTGATGGATGCCTGTGAGCTGTAGTGTGTTCCTAGGTTTGCCAGGAATTCCTCAGTGGC
This sequence comes from Protopterus annectens, assembly GCF_019279795.1. Classification (NCBI taxonomy): domain Eukaryota; kingdom Metazoa; phylum Chordata; order Ceratodontiformes; family Protopteridae; genus Protopterus; species Protopterus annectens. The sequence continues at coordinate 416,479,507 of NC_056726.1, read as the reverse complement.
TGAGAGTGGTTGTTCTGCTGCAGGCCCTCCACTGGTGATGCCGTGATCCCTGGCTACATCTGCTGTTCTTCTGCATGCAGCATTAATCATGTCTGTTGTATGGTGTCAAACCTGCTCATATTTCCTGTTCTGATGACCTATGGCATTCACGTTATGGACAAGGTCAGCCTACAATGCTGCCCATTGTTCCCTGTTTTGCCTCCTTCTGGACAGTAAGAGTTCATGGTGTTGACAAAGGCCTTCCAGTATTATGTCATTCTCTGGATCTGTGAAAGGGGCACAGCATCTGGGATACATGTTTCCTGAAAGACAACAAAATGGGAACACATGTCAGGATCACATACATTTAAATACACAATGTAGAGATACAATGAGAACATAATGGCTGGCAGTATCTACTGCTTGTCACAAATGTCATATTCCATAATATACAAACAAACTAAGCATGTGGATACGGGTCTATATTAGAACATCGAAGTTTCAAAACTTCGAATGTTCTAATATCGAATCCTATTCAGTGAAAGCTGAAAATATTGAAGCAACAGAAAACCGAATTTTTTCCTAGGGAAAGAATTCAGTTGTCCATTTCTGTTGCTTCGGTATTTTCAGCACTGTGGTGGAAAGTTACGGGTTGGGTTCAGGTAAGTGTGCGATTGAGTGTGGGTTAGGTTAGTTAGGGTTAGGGTGTGGGTTAGGTATGTGTGCGATTGTGTTGACGTGAGGGTTAGGGTGGGTTAGGTGAGTTAGGGTTAGGGCGTGGGTCAGGTAAGTGTGTGATTGTGTGGACGTGAGGGTTAGGGTGGGGTAGGTGAGTTAGGGTTAGGGTGTGGGTGAGGTGAGTGTGCGATAGTGACAGACCTTAGGGTTAGGGTTTGGGTTAAGGTAAGTGGATAGTTAGTGGTGTGTGCATAGTTTTGTGTAGGGTTAGGTGTAAGATTTTAGGTGTATGTGTGTGGATTGCTGTTTGTTTGGTGTGCTTGTGTTGTGTGTATATGTTTTGGAACAGCAAATTTTTTCCCTAGGAAAAAATTCGCTGTTCTGCATGTTCGATGTTTTCAGCTTTCGCTGAATAGGGTTTGATATTAGAACATTCTAAGTTTTGAAACTTCGATGTTCTAATATAGACCCGTAGATACAACTAAGATACTAGCAAGAGTCAGCTATTCCTATGTGTGCCATGACAGATACTGCTGTATGATCATACACCCAATGCTGGAGTCCATTGTAGTGTGTCCCCTAGGGGCAACCCCGCTGATAATATGTCAAAACAACAGTGCCAAAAAATAGCAGTGTGCTATTACAACCACTATAAAGGGCAATCACATGAGAGCAGTGTGCCACATTGACAAAACACATTCCACCCTTGATGTATTGTACATCCTCTGTAGGTGTAACAAATGTGGAGATCAATGACATGTCATTATCACAGTTCTAAGAAAGGCTTAATGTCATAATCCCCCTTCCCCCTAAGTATATTCACACATATGCATCATGTTGTAAACAAAAAGGTTACACACCTGATGGAGTACAATACTCATCTGTTGATATGTGCAGATGTATAAAGTCTTTGGCAACACATTTACTGTGTGAAGATAGTCTAATACAGACTGGTTCCCCCATAGCCAGCTGTTTGCCTTTTTAACATACTTCCCATTACCAGGTGATTGTCTCTTAACCAATATGTAGTTCTGAAATGCTAATTGCAGCCAACACAGCTGATCTGCAGTATCATCAGCCAATGACATGCAACCACTGAACAAGATATAAGGCCTTCATGTAGATTAGAAGCCCTTTCTGATATGTTGTGTTGGACATTACTGGGGTGATGAGACTACGTCATCACAGAGGGTAGGTCTGTAGCAGCTACTTTTACATCTGATGTGTGTGCTACAGGCTGCAGCTGCTGCTGCAGGCAATAGGCATAGGCAGAGAGTGTGAACACTTTGGAGGACAACAAGCTGTAGAGTAACTCTGGGAGCTGTGTCAGCCTTGTTGTAGAGACAGAGCCAGAGCGAGGGTACCCCTTCTACTCAAATTAAGGCATGTGTTTAAGGTAAGTATGTTAGGCCATGGTATCACTAACAGAGTACTAGACAACATGTTTGTTGCATCCTTGAGCAACATAGGGGCTAAATATAACATTAAGTCAACCATTAGGGCAACTGTCAGGCCCTGTGTTACAGTCTGATACTCATTTGGAATGTGTATGCTGACACTCCTTGTTACTAGCAGGGGGTTCATATGTATATGTTGGTTGTGCAGCTGTGCTAATCTATAATGTGATTATGAAAGGATTGTGTGCTGTGCTCTGATATTAGTGGGCCTCATTTGCATTACCTGAGTTAAAATCCTCAGTGAATGCATATTTATTTATTTTATTGCCATTTGTTAACCGGGTTGGTCCAGCTGAGCCAAAGGCTCATTTTCAGTGGAGACCCAAGGAGAAAAGTTCCAGTTACAATTGCAGTCATTCAAGACAAACGTTTATATCACAGATGGCATATAACAAGAAAAATATACAACAAAGTGAAATAATCAATTTAACAGTTATGTACAGGTTTCAGTGTGTATCTATACAGTAGCAGCAAGTTAATCTGGATGTAAATGTTTAATTAGAAGAAACAGGGTGTTGGTGTGTTGCAGTATTAGTGGTATGGAGAGGAGCAGGAACTGAGGAAAGAGAAAGGTATGAGAGAAGAGAGTAGATTTAAGAGGAAACTGAAAAAAGAGAAAGATGTGAGAGAAGAGAGTAGATTTAGGAGGGGGTAGCTAGAATCAAGTAGGAGTTTAACAGGGACAGGACCAGGAGTTTAGAAGATAGTGTTTAAGTTTCAAGTTTGAACTGGGACTTATGAGGGATGTTTTTTATATTATGTGAGAGGGAGTTCCAGGAGTGGGCTACTGAGTATTTGTATAGTGACTTCCCGATAATTTTTGTGGGTTTGTAGATGTTCAGAAGATGTTTGCCAGATGTACGAAGCTGACGTCAGGGGTTATATAGTGCTACAATGTTAGAGATAGAGGGGCAGGAAGTGGGGTTATAAAGTACAGAAATGAAAGAGCAGTTGTTTGGGGAAGTCTGGCCATTGCAAAGACTTAAGGGCAAGGTAGTGGTGGGATTTATAGGGGAGATTGGAGGCAAACTTAGCTATTTTATTGTAGGGTTGCTCTAGTTTGCTGAGAAGAGATGATTGGAGGTTAGTAAGGACAGCAGCAGCATACAGAAGACAGGGTAAAAGGAGAGATGTGGCCAGGGAAGGCTTGGAGGAGGGACAAAGAAATTTATGATTACGATACAGGAGGTCAAGTTTTTGGTGGGTTTTCTTTATGCATTGATTGATATGTAAACCGTATTTTAATTCATCATCGATGGTAACACCAAGTAATTTAGTATGTGGTTCTGGTCTGATAATGGTATTGTTAAGGGAGGTGATGGAGAAAGAGGATTTATATTGTGCTAGTGTTTTATGAAGAAAAAGTAGAAGTTTAGTTGATTATCAGTCAGCCAGGTTTCAATGGAAGAGAAAGTGTTTTGAGTAAGAGAAAGGAGTTTAGGGATACTGTGGGTAGTGGTAATAAGGGTGGACTCATCAGTATTAATGCATGCATATTAATGCATAACCTGGCACTTTATGCATTTAGGGTGTTGCTATAGGGATATGTGAAGTATGTTTCCATTTGCAGGCCTGTGACTTCCATCAGTGAAAAGCAGACATTTGATTTGGAATGCATAGTGTGGCGAAAGAGTGCATGACTCAGTTATTAATTGCTCTCTTCACAATAATGTAATTTAAATGCTACATACCACTGGATTTGAACCCAGGACTGTGTGTGTGGCAACAGTTACCAATTGCACAACATTTAACAGACTGAGCTACTGAGTCATTGTTATAGCAGCTGTATTTGTCAAGATGTAAGTGCACACATACAGGCTGTGACATACTTTTTTTGCATCCATCATTATGTGAATGGCTTTATATGGATGCATTTCTCCACCAGAGTCCCAGTTGAACATGTATGTTGCCATTAATGTTTTAGCAGGTGCATTTCTAAATAGTGCTGATAAATGTGCACATTTACCTGCTATTAGAGACCTCAATTACATCCATTATTGTGTGTCTGGCTTTCTACTTGTGTACTCTGGTACCAGACTCCAAGTTACACTCCCATTTTTTCCATTACTCTTTCAGCAAGTTTGCACGATGAGGAGCAATGCGCAGTTCTGCTTAAACTCGCTTAAAGATTGTAACTTGCAGTTATTATATTTTGCTTAAACCACCTGTTTTAATTAACAGCTGTGTGGTGTGGCAGGTTAATGCAGTGGTCTGCAGGTGTGATGATCTTGGGTTTGAAACAGGGTAAAGTTGTTTATTTTGTATGTGTTTATTATCATTTAAAATGCATATATCAATATAGCTCAATTTAGCTGAGCTTAGCAAAGCTGCACAATGTGTTGCATTGTAGAGCATTGCACCAAAAATTTTTAAAGAAAAGAAAAAACAGGGGGCTAGGCAAGTGGTGAAATGGGGTGCAAGCAGGGGGCAAAACATAGTGAAAGGCAGATGGGTATGTGCAGGAAGGGTATAGGAAAGGACGATAGCTATCCCTTTCTTGTACAAGCAACAACTGTGCACTTTGACAGAATTTTAGATGAATTTGGACTCTCACCCCAGAGACAGGGGTGAGGACAACCTAACTGTGTTGTCAATTGAAAAGGACAAAATTACATGTGTCCAGTGGACACGTGTGTGAAATGGAGAGCTATGTATGGGACAATATTTTTTTGGGACATGTGCCCATTTTTTTTAAGGTGAGAGTAGAATGTTGGGGAATGGACATAGGTACATGTGGGGGAGGTAAGTTGGATATGTGAAAAAGGTTTTGCACAGACAAGACAGCAGACAGGGGTGGTGTGTGAAACAAGAGGGGGTGTACACCTTGGATGGGGAGGTTGTTGTGGAATCACAGTCCCATGTGCCTACACAAGGTAGCAGTGTGACTCATGTCCTCACCCATGGGGTGGTTGACACTGCTCTGTCACTGCCCCAGGAGTGACAGTGGTTGAGGCTGGGGCTAGCCTCCCCCACCAGGTGGCCAGCATACTCTCCATCTGGTGCAGGTGTTGTCCAATCCCACAGTACACGATCCTGCACACCAAAACTGGCAGTTCATCATGGGTGACAACTCCCCCTCAACTACCGCTCTCAGAGTGGGGCTCTTCCCTGTCCCATAGGATGGAACTATCTGACACCGCAGGTAATGGCAGAGGCAGCAGAGAGGGCTCCACCGGTCTGGGTCCCAGATGTGCTGGGGCCCAGTGCCATGGCTGTAGGAAGCAAGGTAGGCAGATCACTGAGAAACAGCCTACCTTGACATGTTATAGTACATTAGTTATAACAATAAGTTAAGGTTAGTAATAACCAAACCAATGTTAGTATTAACATAATGCAGCATAATATTGATCAATTCAAATACATATTAAGGCATATTATGTGGAAAACATCATTAAGTAACACAACAGTAAGTATAATAACAGCAAGCCAGTATGAAATAACCCAGAAGGCCAACAAAAACAGTTAGTTTAACAAAATATATTAATAGTTTGTTTGTTTGTGTCTTTCTGATTTTCCCAGTTAGGGGTCGCCACAGCGGAATTCCGGTCCGCTAATGATTGGCAGTAGAGTTTTACGTGCTGGCTTGCCGGGCCTAATGCACAACCTTCAATGAAGGAATGCCCGTTCATGCATGTCGCCACACAGCAGACGTTCTAACTGAGAATCGAATGGGCAGCATCTAACTGTGAGGCGACAATGCTACCGCAGCACCACCACCGCAGTTAACAAAATATATTAATAGTAAATCATAATAATAAATAATAATAAATTAAAGTTTAAGAAAATATAGTTAGTTTGACAAAATAAATTAATATTAAATCATAATAAAAATAATAAATTAAAGTTTAACAAAATATATTAATAGTAAATCATAATAATAAGTTAAAGAAGATAAGGGGTGGAGAAAAAGAGAAGAGTATACCATTAGCGATGTTGCAGATGATATTCCTAAAAAGACCCATAATACATAGTTCTACAGGTGTGCAGTGTCAGTTGTGAGTACAGTGACTACAATTCCTCTCTAGATGATGTAGCACGTACATACCTCTCAAGCTGTTAGCACAGGACCGTGTGGGCCAAGCACTAAAAAATGCAGGTACACAACTACATGGAACTGTTTCACATAATGTACATGTACATGACTACCAAGGTGTTCTGTAAATGGATTTGACAATACAATGCATTCCAGGTAATCATTTATCTGGTAATCATGGACTAGAAAGATTGCGCAGTTGTAATTACATTATGAAAAATCATGACAGTTGAGAGCTATGTTTGTGTACATTAAGTAGACTAAACAGCCATCGTGTCTTAGTTGGCAGGCATGGGAGTAGAACTCCAAAGCTGTGACTGCAGGGGACATCTACAAATAATGCAACAATTGACTGTAGCAACTTATTACATACATGCAATGAATACAGCCCTACTGCAAGTATTAAGACACATTTTGTTATCCTGCTTTACACTTTATTGGTATTGCTGCTAAGTATCTGTTAAGTATACACATGATATCTGCCCATAAAGTGGACTACCTCTCCCTTATACTTTCTGTTCCAGGAGTGGGAGGAAAAGGGCTCATTATGTGACTGAAAGTGGCCTGGAGACAGCCTTGAAGCATACTGTGGGCTGTGCAATACATTTTTCAAGAAATTACTTTTGCATTCTACAGTCATTACAGTTTTACAGTTGACTGCAGCAACATTACAATAGACATGGAATGCATACAGCTTTACTGAAATTATGTTATGACACCACAATCTTGCTTTACACCTTATTGCTTACTGTTACTGGTATTGTTTGTTGGTTATTGCATTACAGTTTTTATTGTTTATTTATTGTACTACAGTTTTTATTGTTTATTGTTTATTGCACTACAGTTATCATAATATATCCGTACTTACCACACTCACAGTGCATCCTGGTCAGGTGCCCGACATGGGATTGCGTGTTACGAGCCCTCTCATCTGCAGCTATTGGAAGAGAAGCACACCATTATGCGTACCAGTTTTGCAGAGATTCAGCTTGTATTGTAGTAAAGTACTGGTAGAAATACTTACATATGTCTGCGGCATGCCCATCCCTGGCCTCTTGGACCAAGGTATCCAATGTTCTCCTCTTTCTATGCTTCAGGTCATCATAGTGGTGACAACACTGCTCACTAGTGCAGGGGATAAATTCCCTGGCCAACTGATCCTAGGTCTCAGCCTTACATTCTGAGCCCTGGTAACTGCCCTGCAACAGCCTAGGTTCATAATTGTCTACCAGTAGCCCAACAAAAACCCTGGACTCCAGCACACCTGTCTCTGTGCCCGAAATGCACACCCTCTCCAACACTGCCTGGCATACCAACAGTTAGACAAACTCTAACAAATGGTGCAGATTTACCACCTATTGGACTTAATATAAGCTGTTTTCTTGCACTTACACATTATACTGCAACAGTCAAAAAAGCACCATGTTGCTTAGCATCGTGCAAACCCGCTTAGTGGAGCTGAGCATTGTGGAAACTATCACAACCGTGATTTTAGTGAAGCTTAGCAATGTGCAAATAGTAGTAACCATTAACCATGTTTAAGCAGTGCTTAGCATCACAAAGCTCTTCTTAATGTGACAATTTTGTTTTTAAATTAAACAAAAAATTAAATTACATTAAAAAATGCTGTGAGTGCTACGGACTCAAACCCAGGACCTATTAAACTTTAAGCCATGACTCTACCCATTTAGCTACTTGGATAGTATGCAAACTAGTATATCTTCACATATACTACTAAGCTACCTGTTAATGTTGCTAAGCACCATGCCACACAAATAGGCTTGAATAAAACAAGACATAAGTAATTAATTACATCTATTTGTATTTTTAGATGTCTGCCAGGTGTCAATAGTATATGTGTAAGCATGGCTCAGCTCTGCTGTGCTCCCCACCGTGCAAACAGACATTAAAAAAATATATAATTATTAATTACATCCGGTTTCTATTTTTAGATGTCTAGCAGGTATCAACTGTATATATCTAAGCACAGCTTGGCACTGCTGCACTCCTTGCCATGCTGCACAAAAAGACATAAAAAAAATCAAAAATCAAAACATAAAATATTAATGTACAGCACATTTCAACAGTAGCAGGGTACATTACAGGGAGCCTCACCCTGTACATAACATCTATCCAGGAATTCCCTGGACAATCCACAACCATGGGATAGCCTCTATACTTCTGCCTACACAGATTCAATATCCCTGTTACTATGCTCTCCCTCAGCAGGCCACGGTGTCTACACAGATTTTATTGATTCCTGGGGATAGTCTTTTTTCTTTTTGTCTGGATTTATAATTGTTACAATTGTAAAGAAAACTGAACCCAAACCTCACACCACTGTTTTCTTCTGTTCTTAAGGCAGGTCTGAAGGATGTTGTAACAGTGTATTAATGGCTGGTATTCATAAGTGCAAGGCCATATATACATTTGGAGAATGAGTTAATTTATACATGCCTAACGTGTTCTGCTGACATATTTGTAAATTAAATTATTTTTCATTCATTTTTACATGCTAAAAGAAGAAGTTAAAAACATCTAAACAGCAGACTACATGTTAACACTATTGAGAGAGAAAAACTGAATGAACTAGGTTATACCAACTACAAGCGAAGAGCCACCAGGCTGGAAAGACAAATCCTTTATTAAACACTGATATTTCGGTTAAAATAACAAATCAATTAATCCATAAGTAAGCACTTTCGTTTAACATATATTAAACTTCATCAGACAAAATATCTATCATGACTTCACTTCCTTTTATACTACAGGTTCATTCATTAAGGAAAATCAACACCATGTGACTCTCCATAACTACGGTTCAACATGCCCCTAACACAGCATATATACATAAAAAAATCTATGTTAATAACCAGTGTTGAAGTGCACTTAATGCTTCACATGAAACAAATAGAAACGATATTAATGAAAAAATAATAACATTACAAAAGTGATAACATGATAAAATATATGACAGCAAAAAAAGTATATATATTAATATGTATGTGTTCACCTATAAAAATGTTAAAAAATGTTAAAAACTAGCATAATGTATTAAAATTTTGATTATCTCATTATACAACACTAGATAATCACATTTAATAATTTATATATATATATATATATATATATATATATATATATATATATATATATATATATACACATATGTGTGTGTGTGTGTGTATATATATATATATATATATATATATATATATATATATATATATATGTGCATATTATAAACAAATCAATAATCAATATGTTGAACTTAAATGAAACACTTCCATGATCCATCAGTATCAAAATGAACTTTTACACTTACTTAAAAATATTGAAATATTGAAGTAAATATTATGTTAAAAATGTGTGTATATATACTTTTAATATAAATATGTATAAATAAATAAATAAATAAATACACACACACACACACACACATATATATATATATATATATATATATATATATATATATATATATATATATACTCGCTATATTATATTGTATTATGGTTGCAAATGCTCTATATTCATATATAAGAAAATTATATTGTAATTTTAAAAATGTATAGTATATTTCATTCTACTATTTTATTCCTATTTAATGCTTTTAATTTCAAAACAGGGGTAATTGAGCTACTCTCATTAATCCTAGGCCATGTATCAGCTTGTGTTCTAATTTGCCATTGCAATTCCTTGTGTTCTAAATATAGGCCCCAAGGTCTTTTATCTTCGATTTCTACATGATCTAGTGCTGTAAAAGAAAACTGATGGTCATTATATTCACTAATGTGTTTTGCTAACGCATTGTTACATCTCTGTTTTCCCTATGTAAAAAATAGGGCAGGAATTGCATGTGGCTAGGTATACCACTGCCTTAGATTTACAATTATATTTACCATGCAAATAAAAATTATTTTTCCTAAATTGAAAAGATTCTCCTATTTTGATTTTATAACACCAGTGGCAAGCTCCACATCTATTCATACCTCTGTTTTTGTTAATAGCTGAGTGCATGCCTGTTCCCAAAATCTTTTTAAAACTTTTACCTTTTCTATAAACTATTTTAGGTAATTCTCCGATCTGTTTTTTACAATGCGGGTCATCCATTAATATAGCCCAGTTATTAATGATGATTTCTCTAATTATATGATGTTCTTGGGAAAAAGTAAGCACCAAAGCTTTTGAAAAATCCTTATTTTTATCTTTATTTATAATTTAATTTATTATTATATAATTTTGACTATCATTTCTAATGATAAGTGTATTATTAACATCATATGTTTTGTTTTGCTTATATAAAATAGGTTTAAAGTGTCCACTTACTCGTAACTTCATGTATTAAGGAGTCAACTAATTTTGCTGGATAATTTCTATTAAGGAACATATCCCATAAAAAATTGCACTCCAGCTCAAATTGTTCTAATTTAGTCACCATCTGGGCAGTTCTTACTACTTGTCCCTTAATTACAGATCTTTTCTGGTGTTCTGGATGGGAACTATTATAGTGCAAAAAACTATTAGAGTAAGACTCCTTTCTGTGAATAATTGCAATGTAAGCTTCATTTTCCATATCTTTCATGAGATGTATGTCTAAATAATTAATACTATTATTATTAACATTCCATGTAAATTAAAAAAAAAATAGTTGTTTTATTAATATATGCTAAAAATTCATTCAAACTATCCAATGTGCCAGTCCAAATGATACTGATGTCATCCTGGAACCAATGATAAGACTTAATGTAAATATTATATTTACTATTAAAAACATAATTTTTCTCCTAGAACGCCATAACTAAATTTGCATAAGCACCCCCACACGGTGACCCCATAGCAATGCCCTTTTTCTGCAAAAAATATTTTTTATTGAATGTTATGAAGTTATTACTTAAAACTATTTCTAATAATTCCATTACAAGATTTATTAGTTCATGATTAACATGATGATATATTGATAACTCATTTACCCATTCCAATCCTAAAGATTGTGGGATGACTGTGTATAAATCACAGACATCTATCGTTACTAAAATCTCATTATTATTAAATTCCACTTCATTCATGTGCTCTAAAAAGGCCAGGAATCTTTACACATATGTATTTCCTTCCCAATAATCTTTTTTAATTCATAATCAACATATTTGGCACATGCTGAAGTGATGGAATCTCTTCCATCAACCAAAGGGTGCATGGGGGGGGGTCTTCTATACTTCTGTGTATTTTGGGGGTCCCAAAAAACACCGGAATTCTGGGAGTTGTAATATTAAGATAATTAAACAATTATATGTTAATACGTTCTTCAAGAAAAAGGTCATTAATTTGTTCATACACTTTTCTATAAGCTGTATTCAGCTCATTCAGGGATATTTACTTATAAGTATCAGTGTCCAAAATAGCATTTAATTTGTAATTATACATATCTTGACTCATAATAACAGCCCCACCACCTTTATCCGGTTTCATGATTCTAACTTTTTCTTTAACTAATGCTTTTAAAATTCTTTGTTCATCATTATTTAAGTTCGATGGAAAGTTTGTCTCCTTTTTAAATTTATCTAAGCACTTCAATTGGTGCTCACACATCTTCTCATATACTAATAGTTTCAGATGTAGTGGTGGGTTGAAAATGCTGCTAATATTGAATTTACTAGTCCCTTTATATATGCTGTCATGATACATTAAACTAAAGTTAATTTTCTTTAAAAATATTTTCATATCAATCATTGTAGTAGTGAAATCAAAAGACCTCGATGGAACAAAAGTATAGCCTTTAGCTAAAACATTTGCTACTTGTTAATCAACTTCAATTTCTGAAAAATGTAAAACTTTAAAATCACCTCCTGAATTCACAATAACATGTTCATTATGTTTATGTAATATATTACTACATTGTTGAACTTCATTCATAACATATGCTTCTTTTGCACAAAAATAATCATCATGTTTTAAGTCCTCCATTGTTTGTCTTTGGGCCTGGCCCCTTGAAACCTCACTCCTTGGTGGTTAGGGTAGGAATTTTTATTCTTCAACCTTTCCGACCTTCTCACTTCAGGAAACTCTTGATCATATATCGGATCGATTTGTTGACCAAATTCTCTTAGTTCATTATGTCTATTGTCTTTATCTAAGTTATTATTATTATTATAGGGCCTATATTTTCTTTGGCTTCCAGGAGGGTTAGGGTATGCTATTCCGTTTGCATGCTGATTCAAATCCCTTTCCAGTTTATTCATTTTTCCGGTTTTTAATTTTGAGATTTGCTGTTCGATGCTATTATATATTCTTAACATTTCAAATTTTATGCTGTCATAACATGTATCGGCTCTAATTTCCTTGTCAAGCCAATCAAGCTCACTCATCAGTGCTTCAATGTCAAATTAAGGGAGAGAAACAGAAAACAAAAACAGCTGGTACATACAGAAGCACAAACTTTGCAGTGCTATTAATTATGTAGCACATCACCGTACCTCTCAACTTCTTTGTTCAAAATTTCTGGACAAAGCCAACAATAATGGATAGACAGAGACCCAAATCAGGGACACTTTTTAAATGTAACCCTAATTCACTTAAAAAGTTAACAAAACAAAATGTTTTCAATCAACATGTATTATCTGAATAATGAGAAGTAAGGTTCTATAACATATGACTTATTCACTGACTATAATCTTCAGTGATTTACCAGAAAAATCAAACATTTTTCTAGGGGCAGAACAAAACATTATGCAAAATCAGTGATGTTCTGCAAAATCAAAGGTTGTTGAAAGGTATATGCGTATCCTAATGTACATATCTGGTCCTCTTTATAAAGCAGTGCACAGATCTGGTCTTCTGTACTACCCATAGCCAAGATTTGTTCTTCTTTACACAGGACCTTTTGAGGAACCCATTTTCCAGTGTTCACCTGAATAAACTGCAAATTCCAATTGTAAGATTCTTTGTTAGTTCTTTTATATTACTATCCTAATACAGGACTTGGGCTACACTTTTTATGACCATCTAACCTCATAAATCATTAGCTAACCTGTCATATAGTAAGCCTCCAGTGATATTCATAGGTTCATAGGTAGGTAAGGTAAGTACTAGGCTAGCTGCCATTGTGGGCCTTTTAAGCTTAGCTAATTTCCCTTCCAAAGGTGAGAATCAAACACTGTACCTTGTGCCTCTGAGGTAAACACTTTAACCATTGTAACAACACCCACCCCCTATAGTCAAGTACTTGCTAGCTGCCACTGTGGGCTATTTTAAGCCTAGCCAATTTCTCTTCCAAAGGTGAGAATTAAACCCTGTACCTTGTGACTATGAGGTAAACATCTCAACCATTATACCTACCCTCAGATGTATTGTTGACATCTATAATTATTATTCAAGTACAGAATAGCACATTTTAAACAGAACTGTTAAAGCTGCTTCTCATAGCTCTCTTTCAGTATTAGACTATGTCTACTGACAGTAGTACAACCTTTAAATTTGGCAGCATTAGAATCCATGCAACCCAAAGGTCTACTCAACTACCAGGACTATGGGAGAGCACAAATTTGTAAGATGCACATTCCGTCTAGCTAAGACAAAAAAAAAAATAAAAACAATACAACTCATTTATTTGTGATATGTATCCAAAAGCAGAACTGAAGCAATACTGCAAGGTCATTTTATGAACCTTCTGTCATCAGATTCCCAAAGTTTTCTATGTGTAGGGGATATGATAACATTTGTAGAACTTGTGTTAGCCACATTTTAAAGCAGTGATGCTGTGCAGCTGGTAAAGGAGACCTGGCTTTTCCTTTTTAGCAGCAAAATACTCTTGAGGTCTGTCACAGTTATCTGCTTGGGTGACGTGCTGGTTCAACCAAGTATTCCTGGCAAACAGTCACAAGTCCTCCAAGCACAGGTCTTCATTTTCAGGGTTATCTGAATTGCCACATATCTGATAAACTGGGCAGCTATCTTAAGGCACCCCTTGACCCCTCTTCAGAGTTTGCATAATACCAGAAGCACAGAGATTCATAAAATAATCTGATCAAGGCTTCTCCAAACTCCACTTGCCACACAACTATACATGTTTTCATTTCACAGGATTAAAATGAGTGAAGGATTAGATATTGGGAACCACCACTAGATATATACTTTACAGCTCTTCTTTCCCCTCACTTTGGAACATATTGTAGAGGTAAGAAAAAATAGTAATTGTTCAGCCCACTTCAGAAGCAACTAATAGTTCACATCTGCATCAGAGTTCATCGCTGGTTCTAACATTATAAAGGTTAGTTCAGCTCTAATGGTCTGAAATATAGCTTTTATGGGGAACTAGTTTCATAAATAAGTCTTGTTAAGGCATAGTAAAAGGAAAGGGGAAGGACCTAAAGTCCTCCCAGTCTGTGTTCAAAGTTTTTTTATAGATTAAAATTATTTTTAATCTGATTTTCTGAATAGACTGCTTTTTTCATGAGCAGAAAAGCTGATTCAGATATTAATAACAATATAAGGTCATGCATGGCATAGCAGACAAGAGGGGGCAGAATTATATAATAATAATTGCTGAAAGATATGCTGGTTTAGGTACTTGCATCATAACATACAATGTGTTATAGGCAATATTCAATGCATAATAATTATATAAAGGTAAAGTATGACTATGGTGTTGTATAGAGATAAAAAAAAAACACCCTAACCCAGACCCTTGAACATGCAACCAGACCAACCTCTGATTCTGTAATAATACAACTACTAAGAAACAGGTAAGATAACAAAAGTTGATGGAATGCGTGTGCACAGCACAACAGATATGCAGACTGAAGTAGATTATAAAGCGGTAGTTTGCAAAAATTTGACATGTAAAAGCCTTCATTGGCATAGAATGTGGAGAAGGAGACAATGGAAGTCGAATTTTTAAAATAGATAAGGTATACAAACTACTGGGCATGTTGCTGAGAGAGTTAACATACTTGCATTTCATTATAGACCTGCAGTTCTATTTCCATGCTTTGCTTTTTCCTATTTTTGGAGAGATGCTATATCCTGATGTTTCCAGTCTTTGTACAACAAAAAGTAGAGTGTGTAGTAAAGAGAGAGTGCAAACACAGTTTTGGTCCTGGTTTCGTTCTGAAGGAATAAGATCAAATGATCTATGTAATGTTTGAGTGAGAAAGACTGGGTAGATTATAAGTGATGCATGATGTTTGCAACTGGGAGTGTGTCAGTATGGTGTGTGATGTAAAATACTTGAGACTAGGATTGTGTCGGTGTGGTTTGTTTTCATTAATATAAATGTATGATTGCCTATGTACTAAGTGATGGCTTAATTAAGATGTTTTTGTTTAAAAAAAATCAGGAATTGAATAATTTATGTAATATTGCTAATGTTATATGTATATGATATATGATATGCGATACCTATTGCAAAACAGTCTTTTAACCAAAACCCAACATGGCTTCTGACCCAACCACAGCACAGCTACAGCTCAATTATCTTTTGCAGACACCACGAACAAGGCCAGAGATGCAGGATGCTATACAGCTTCAGTTTTTCTTGATCTCTCCAGGGCCTTTGACACAGTGTCTCACCCATTAGTATTGACCACACTGTTTAACTTAGGCTTCTCAGGTAGCACAGTAAAATGGTTTCAGAGCTACCTCAGGTATTGTAAACAAGCCGTGAAATGGTCCAATGAACTCTCGCCCTTTCTGCATAACCCTACTGAAGTCCCTCAAGGCTCCATCCTCGGATCCCTACTTTTCAACACTTTCACAAACAACCTTCACACTGCTTCTCACCCTGGAACCCTCATTCAATACGCTGATGATTTCACCATAATCTGTACTGCTCAATCACTACCAGAACTACTTTCAAAAACTCAACAGTCCTTTACTGCAGTTGAATACTGGCTATGAAATGCCCAACTTTTTCTTAACCCAAAAAAGACTAAACTAGTACTCTTTCACCCTAAAGACACCTTCCTTGTCACTGATCATTTTAACATCCTTGCATCTGACAACACTGTCATAGAAATAGTGCAGGAAACCAAACTTCTAGGAGTTATCATTGACAATAAACTTTCATTCGGCCCTCTTATACAGCAAAATGTAAAGAAAACTTTTCAAAAACTTGGGCTCTTGTATAGAAACAAACATTTCTTTACTGCAGCAACCGAAACTACCCCTGCAAAAACATTTTCCTTCCCTCCCTTGTTTACGCTGCTCCTATCCTAATTAACTTACAAACTTTGACCTTAAGTAAGATGGAACAGTGCCGAAACAAAGTTGCAAAGTTTGCCACAAACTCTAAATATCACACACACCACTGTAAACCGCTACTAGAACTAAACTGGCTTGAACTCCCCAACCAACTTGCCTTTATTCAGCTATCCACCTTGCACAACCTTATTTTCACGCCTACTGCCTGCCCTTCACTAGCCGGTCTAGGCATACCTTACATATCAAATCGATCCCTACAATCAGATGACAAAAATCTCTTAGCTATCTCAAAACCTACAAGAAAACCAGATCACTCTCTATATTCATACTCTATCTCTATACTACGGAATTCACTACCTCTAGCTACCAGGTCTATGTCTGGCCTGACCCATTTAAAAGCCTCTTTAAAAAAAAATCATCTCAGAAATACATGGCTCTGCTCCTGCAGAAAGCCTGCCTAATGCTCAGTTCTTCTGCTTCCTCCACACTAGCCTCATCCTCCTCTTCACATTTCACTGCTCTGCAAGATCCTAAGGCTCTCCTAACTCCTTTTCTATTTCCATATCATATCCTTAAGCTACTGCTCAGACTGTAATGCCTCTATTCTTCTTAACTCTCTCACTATCTTTCTGCATCCTAACTTTCTGGCTATTATTTTCCTTACTGAAACCAGCATTTTATTATTTCATGTATTATAATAGTCAATGTCACACATTGCACTGCCTACATACTAGTTCTGGAGAGTAACTACTCATAGGCTATGTATATGGTGAGAGTGACTATTATTGTCTATAATGTTTTAATTCTGTAGAACTGTCCTAGATATGTAGTATATATTGAAATATCTTGTACCATAGTTTATGTTCTTTCAGTTTATTTGTGCATTGTATTTCTGATGTCATTTGTATTGTATCGGATTATACTGTATTTGTATTGTACTGTATGTGGAGCTTTTCTCCCCGTGCCTCTGCTGAAAACGAGTTCTGTAGACCCAGTCAGACCACCCTGGTAAACAAATTTCAAATTAAATAAATGAAATAAATTATATATATATATATATATATCAATATTTGTGAAGTATAATATTTGTTATGTTAATATAGTTTGATTACTTTTATATGAATGTAAATTTGCCTATGTTACAAGTGACAATTCAATAAAGGTGTTTGAAAAAAAAAATAAAACAAACATGCTCCTAGTAAGTTTACTGGAAAATTCTTAACACAGTCAGTCTTGAACTGAATTTTGTCCCAGAAGTTGATGCACTCAGGGCAGGACCATAATATATGTATAATATCAACAAATTTGTCTACACATTTGTTAGAGCAACTGCTTTCACCTGAGATACGTTTCGTTTAATGAAAGTGGGTGTGAAATATGCTTTATTCCAGATTTTAAAGCAGACTGTTTTGCGCCTTGTTGAACAAGTAATGGTTATAACAGAAGACCAACATTCAGACAGTTCACAAGAGTCAAGTGACAGAAAAGCATGATATATCAAAAATGTAAAGTTTAGTGACTTCATTAGGGAGAAGGCTATATAAAGCTTGCTCTAAAGGCTTGCCACTCCAAAAAGGGACCAAAATGTCAAGGCATTCTGACAAGAGAGCTGACACTGAGTAGGGGTGATGCCAATTATTTCAGCAAGCTACACTGAAATTGTTAGATCAGAGTAACGTTTCCCTCTGAGACATAAAGGTAGCTGCATAAAATACACAATTTGACAAGATATCCATTTAATAAAAGATCAGAGGCTTTGCCATTCTTTAATTTGGACTGGGTTAGAAGTATACTGACCTTAGGGGATAAAGATAAAAATGGATTAGGCAGCTGTGGTAAATCATTGTCTACTCTAGGACTGAAATCTACAGAATAATTTGTTTAAACTCAAATTTGAATACCAATTAATAGGGAGGGCATGCCTCTTTTGAGATGGTTTGTGATTCAGAGTTAAAAAGGAGAGAGACCAATATTTATGTGAAGGTTGGGCAAAATTGTATACTTAATGGGCCGGATTCACGAAGGCTTGCACGGAGTCTAAGAGTAGTGTAAGACTTCAGACAGGCAATATGTCTGCCGAGCGATTCAGCAATAGCCGGCAGGGGCGTGCATGAGAGCTCCTAAAACTACTCTTGCACAGACAGTGTTATGATATGAAAATTACCTCATTTGCTGCTGAAAGCTATGCAAATGAGGTAAATTTGTGATCCAGGAAACACTAACCTGTCCATTGAAGAGTAGAGTTATTTGCAGAAATGTACTCTGTTGGTAACAGAGTACCGTTCTGCAAATAGCAAAACAGAGCTATGACAGCTCCAAATAAAGAATGCATTCAGGTGTGGAAGCATGCCAATGGCCAAATATAAGGCCATTGGCATTTTTATATGTTGAAAATGAATAACATTCAAATTTTTTTCCCCGATCTCCGATGTTTAAGCATAGAGCAGCGCCGTGCAAACATGTGGCTCTTTAAAAAACAGAAAATAATTAAAAAATAGCCAAAACTAGGCATGTTTAATGAAAAGATTATTCTGCCATGCAGGTGAATGGCAGGCTGAAGACAACATGGCTACTGAGTAGTGGTTGCTAAGGGGGGAAGCTCAGTTTGAGAGATGTAACCAAGCATTAGTAGGCAATCCTATGCAAATGAAGATAAGGATAGTGAATCCCAAATTTCCCTGGCATGTGAGCCATGTCCCTAGACTGTAAGTGTAGGAGTAGGGGAGTAGTAGAGTAGAA
Source organism: Protopterus annectens (assembly GCF_019279795.1). Taxonomy (NCBI): domain Eukaryota; kingdom Metazoa; phylum Chordata; order Ceratodontiformes; family Protopteridae; genus Protopterus; species Protopterus annectens. The sequence goes on along the minus strand of NC_056726.1, from coordinate 416,460,424 downwards.
GATAGGTGACATCATGAGGGGGTATATCTAAAAGACTGTAAGCTTATTGGAGCAGAGTGGCTTGTGTTTGACATGAGCTGCTCAGGATTGCAAAAGGCGTGTCTATAGTTGTCCTAGCTGAAACCCAGAAACCGAAGGTGTATGCTGCTGATATATCTGACATTTCTTGCAAACGTGCTTACACCGGGTGCGTGCATGTGCGCGGCTGTAAGCCTGGGTGCGCGCATGTGCACCCGTCTAAGCCTGTGTAAGCTTGTGTAAGCCTGTGTGCGTGCGTGTGCACCCATCTAAGCCTGTGTAAGCCTGTGTAAGCGTGTTTGCGCTTGTTTGCGGGTGCTGCCCCCTGTGGAAACAGAAAGGGAAAAGGAAGGAAAAGAAGTAGTAGGAAGTTAACCAAGGAGAACTAGCAGAGCTGCCAGGTGAAATAAATCAGAATCAGCCAATTACACAGGCAGTACACTAGCCCAGACCAGCCCAGCACTTAAAACTCTGCAAACAACATTCCCCCATGTTTTTCTCAAAAACACTGCAACACTGCAGTATACAAAGAGTGAAAACTTAAAAAGCTTAACTCAGACAAAAAAATGTTAGGGGCTGCCATTGCTATTATAAGCCAACATGTGCAAGATGCTGAGGGTGGTGCCATTGTGAATGCTGCTGAGCAACCCACAGTGAGGAGACGGAGAAGAGTGTACAGACCCAGGGTAACCTACCAGGGGCTACATGAGCTGGAGATAGTGGAGTGCTATAGAGTGGACAGAGACCTCCTGCAGCAAATTGTTGAGCTGTGCAGGCCATGTCTCACACACAGAACCAACAGAGGGAAACCCATCCCAGTGGAAACCAAGGTATGTGTTGGCCTAAGAATACTAGCAACAGGTACCTTCCAGAGACCAACTGGTGATATGATGGGGATTTCACAGGCATCAGCATCCAGGGTACTGCACCAGTTCCTGAATGCCATGTCAGCACATGTCAATGATCATGTATATTTCCCCAATTCCCATGAGGCATTGGCCATCAATATGCGTCTCTTCCAGCAAATAGTGGAATACACTGAGGTAGTGGGTGCAATTGACTGCACACACATACACATCAAAGCACCAGCCAGTGAGTGGGGTAGGGCCTACATCAACCGCAAGGGCTTCCCCTCCATCAACTTCCAGGTCGTGTGCGATGCCCAGGGCATAATACTGAATGTGTGTGCTGGCTGCCCTGGAAGCTACCTCGATTCCCATATCTGGCATCTGACACAGCTGTACCAGACATTTGTCAATGGGGACATCCCTGACAGTCACCTAGTGGGGGATGCTGGATACGCACTGGAGCCGTGGCTGATGACACCCATCAGAAATGCACACACACACCTGAACAAAAACTCCATAATGAGGCACACGCACAAACACGAAATGTGATTGAGCATGTGTTTGGGATGTTCAAGTCACAGTTCCGGTGCCTGGACACATCTGGTGGAGCCTTGCAGTACTCACCAACTACATGTACCCAAATTGTCATGGTATGTGCCATGCTACACAATATGATCCTGCAAAAACAGCTGCAGCAGGAACAGCATGGGGCAGGGCCAAACAGCCCCCCACCATTGCCAAGGTCATCACAGGTAGAGCGTGACTTGGGGGAGGAACAACCTGAGCCTGCCCCAGTAGGCAGAAGGAGGTGTGCCCAGTATGCCTTGGCCTTGGCAAAGAGGCAATGCATAGCACATACACTGACTCAGTAGGAACCCTGGAAGTGATACCTCTCTCTGACTCGCACATAAAATAAAAGGGATGCCTAACTTGACACTACCTGTTTTCAAACATGTATAGGGAGTGTACTATGTGCATCTGACATTGGCAGCCCTGCAGCACCACCTGAGGCATGATTGCCATGTTTCAAGCAACATAAAGCAGTGCTAAGCAGCTTTTACCACTATTTAGTATATGTAAACAAAATTGCCCACGCTAACTAGTGCAACGTCGGGCAACGTTGAGCAATGTTGGGCAAGGTCGGGCAAAGTCGGGCAAAGTTGAGCAAAGTCAGGTAAACATGCTCATATTTGCTTTACTGTTCCTTAAGCAGTCTGGTCTGCCCAGCATGAAAATAAAAAGCAGTGACAGGGCTCAAACCCAGGATACTGTGCACTATAGTCACAGTACTGAACCACTAAGCCATGACAGCATTTCACTGGCACAGACACAGCAGGACAATTGTACACTAATGCAAACACAAAGAAATGCTGTATCATGCCCCTAAAGAGGCATATGGGTAACCTCCCCCACAGGCCTATGCAGACAGAGAACAGCAGGCCAGGCGGTGTGATGTGGGTTGGGTAGGCTATGAAGTTGCAATCTAATATACGTGACATTGGACGCTAAGATCTGTAGTACAGTAGTATGCCTCAAGCCAGTACGATAGGCAACAGTACAGACTGAAATGGTGTACCTTGCATAGCAGTGTAGGGCTAGCAAATGTGTATAAGTGTCAGGTGAACCCCTCATCCTATGTACACCCACAGCAACAATCAGGTGTGCCCCCCGGGTAGAAATGTACAAAGAATAGCTGTCCCCCCTGTATGTAGAAATGTTGATAAGTCTATGCAAAGTGTCTCATGGAAGACCTGCAGGCACAACATGATCCCTGTTGATTTACGACACAAAGGTGAACCCTGCAGTAAAAATACAACTTGATTTTCCACACACATATAGTATAAATGTCTATACCGGGCGTGCTCACACACTTCAACAAATGTAGTGGATTTCATTCAGCAACACACTGAAAGGTCATACTGGGCATGCTCACACACTTAAATAAACAAAGGAAATGTCAGGCAACAACATACTGAAAGGTCATACTGGGCATGGTCACACACTTAAGCCATGTCTGAGTACAGCAGTGGGACACACATATCTGGCACTTGCATGTTTTACCCCAGGAACCTGTCACTATTCACCAATCCTGCCTTGTGCACACAGTTATATGAAAACAGACAGATATAATATATTGGAACCCTGTCATAATCAAACTATGTACCACAAGTACATAGAAAGTGAAAAAGCAAAGAAGATCAATAAACCTGCAATTAGTATCATCAATAAACAATGTGCACTCCAAATATTATCCAATCCATGTTCTGGCAAAAGAATCTGTGAAGGAGGCCATAGAGAAAAATGACGCTTCCTTCCGCTATGTCATAAATAGCAATGTACACTCATATATGTCCTGAGTCAGTGCAAACTGTAAATGACTGACATTGCCAACATCCTGTCAGTCAGGCTCATACATACATACCCCCCTCTCACTGACAAAAGGCCCTATCATCATACCTGGAGATTGTGAAAGCACAGATATCACATATAGAATGGGTAAACAGCTCCTTCCAAACCTGAAAACATGGCATCTATGGGATTACATTTTTTCTCTAGCTGTGTCATAAGTGAACTCCAGAACAAACAGACCCTGCACCTGAACAGTCTGTTGAGCCTCACCCACTGTACAGGATATGAAACTGTTGAATGTGTTACAGCAACATTTGGCACACTCCACAAGTGTTGGTGCACAACAGACCATGGGAACTATTGTTTTATAAGCCTATTAAGCCTGATCTGCAAGGCCATGGAGTCCATCATGATGGAACTCATAAACAGAGCTATTGGGAGCCTACAAGCACCCAACCCTACCAATTTCGGTTTGGTCATGGGCAGATCATGGTTCCTAAACATGCTAGACTGTTTTCAAGGCAGTCACCCAGGACATACATCAATGAAATGAGCTACACACGTCCCACATACACCTTGAAAAGCCCTTTGCCAACATCCCAGACACATGTCGTATCCACAAAATCAGCAACCTGTGCATAAATATGTCTGTCATTTGATGGATTGCCAACTGGGGCACAGATAGATCACACAAGGTAAGAAGCGTGGTCTCCTTGATGAGATGGTAACAACTGCTGTCCCCCATGGCTCAGTCCTGGGATCCCTCCTGTCTGGTTTATACTTTTGAGAAATACAGTCAAACACATGAAGGCTAGGTTTAGCAAAGTTTGTGGATGACTGCCAAAAAGTTGTCATAATTGATGTTTGGGACAACAGAGACATCCTTACAAAGGGTCTCAGTCAGACAGATGTGGTATCAAAATGATGGCCTCGAGCTACAGTCATACAAATACCACATAGGTGCCAACACCCTAAATATGGAGGTGATAATAAGGGATCTATGGACAAATGTGGATAGTCATCTCTACTTCCAGAAACACATTCACAAAGTGGTCAGAAAATCATGCTATGTGTTCCCACAAACTGCCAAGGTCTTTGCATGTAGGTCAAAGGAGGTTCCCTCTACTCATCAGTCATCAGACCCGTCAGAGAGTACCACAACACACTTGCGATGAATCTGACTAGGCACCTTCAGCAGCTGGAAAGACCACTTAAGTACCTCAACAAGAGGATTACTGGCCTCAAACAATTGCCCCATGCAACAAGACTGAATTTAACTCAATCTGTACTCTGTTGCATACTGTCTACTCAGGAGATCTCTGCCCAACAGACAGGTCCATGTTATGGCAACAATCAGATCTTCTCTGAGTTACAGCTCAATGGCACTAAATATACAGACCCAACTGATATTGCCAACATCCTGGCAGATAGGATCAGTGTTAACTTTACCCCCCTCTCACCCATGAAAGAGCACATCTCTATAATGGAAGACTGCAAAGTTGCTGTCATCATGGCTGCACAGGTAAAAAACACTCTCCAAACCAGTATCACAGCATCCATGGGACCAGATAACTTCCCAGGCTGTGTTCTACACAAACTACAGAACGAACAGGCACCACACCGACATACCATGTTCAGTCATAGCCTCACCTCAGGCTTTGTGCCTGCTGAATGGTGCACAGAAACAGTTATCCCACTACACAAGGGTGGAGACACCACAGACCCCAGGAACTAGCGCCTCATTAGCCTGATGAGCCTGCTCTTTAAGGCCATGGAATGTATCATCATACAACTTATAAAAAAAGACATTGGTAATCTCCAAACTCTGGACTACAGCCATGTTGGGTTTGTAAAATGCAGATCATGTCTCCTAAACCTGATAGATGACATTGAAGCAGTGACCAGAACCGTAGACAAGGGTAAGGTGGTTCACACAGCCTATATAGATCTTGACACGGCTTTCAACACCATCCCACACTCTGGAAGTATAGATAAACCAACTAAACTAGGTATAAATTGCTATGTCACAAGATGGATTGCCAACTGGCTTACTGACAGAACACACACTGTGAAAGTAGCAGACTCCAAGTATGACTTTGGACCAATGACGAGTGCAGTACCACAGGGTCCAGTCCTGGGTCCTGTCCTGTTTTGTATCTACTTCCCTGAAGTAAACTTTAACATGGAAGGTCTGTGGCTAATGAAGTTTCCAGATGACTGCAAACTAGGAGCCATAATTGTAAATACTAAAGATGTGGACATCCTACAAAAGGGCCTCACTGAGACAGATGGCTGGTGTCAAAGCGATGGCCTCAAGCTCAATGCCAAAAAGTGCATTTTCATCCCCTTTGGTAAAAACTCTGTAGCCATAAACTACAACATAGGCAGTAGTATACTTAACACTGAAAGTGTGATAAGAGACCTTGGGTCACAGGTGGATAGTGGACACACCTGTGATAATCACATCCACACAGTAGTCAGGAAATCCTTCTATATGGCACACCTCATCACAAAAGGTGTCTCATGCAGAATAGAAGAGGACATTGTGCCCCTCTACTCATCACTCACTAGATCCATAATAGAGTACAACGCCCCTTTTGCTATGTACCTCACAAGACATCTACAACAACTGGAAAGCCTGCAGCAATACCTCACAAAGAGCATTAGCGGCCTGAAATACATGGCATACACAGACCATCTCAAAATGCTCCAGCTGTACTCTCTCGCATATCGCCTACTCAGAGGTGATCTCTGCCTAACATACAAAGCCATGTCAAACACAGAGCTGTTGGACATGCACCACGTAAAACACTCACAATCCCTCTGATCTTCGGCCCCAAAACCATGAGTGAAATACAAAAGGAAGGGGTGTATCCATTTACCTTATGGATACCCACACCTTCAGATTAGTGGCACAGCATGAGGCCTTGGAGACCATGCAAACGCAACTAACATTGGGCAAAGCTGCTTATCAGATTGTAGCCTGCTACAGATCACCTACCATGTCTCAGGAACCTCACTCAATATTCCTGAGAACAGTGGAAAATATAAAGGTCCTATCAAACACCATTATATGAGGAGATTACAACAACCCAAACATTGAGTGGGAGAATTACTCGTGTACAACGTCCTTTGCCCGATGTTTCCTAGAGTTTAAAAACTCAAACGCCCTGGAACAGTTGGTCACCACGCCCATTAGAGGTGACAACATACTGGACCGACATGGGTACCAGTGTTCCACAACAGAGATAAACCCCTCGCTGGTAATATCAGATCATAAAGTAATCACACTGGACATCCACATCCACCCCCCAGTCAAGGAAACTACTGTGAAGACATTTTCAAAAGCAAACTGCACACTTCCCAAGACCAAAGTGGAAAGTTCCAAATCCCCCTTGCTATAGGATAATGCTATACAATCTGCCGAATAATTTACAAGTGCATTCTATGAGCATCTACAGGGATGCATGGATCGAGACATCCCAAATAAAACCAAGATGCACTCCTCCAAAAATAAGAAACCAGTCTGGTGGTCATCGCCCATAAATAAGCTATACAACAGAAGGAGGAAATGAACACATGATAGAGCAAACTTCACAAAAGGAAAGGCATCACCAATCATTATTAGGAAGACACAATGATCGCTCATAAAATAATCCAAGGCCAGTTTCTAAAGACAAATTGCCAAGGAATGTAAGAATAACAACCACAAAGCCTTCGTTAGCTATACCAAACATTTAGGTGGCAACTTCCAAATATGCTGTCAGCTACTGAAAAATGGCAAGAAATACACTGAACCAACTTACATTGCCCACATCCTGGGGGACAAGTTCAGTGCAAACCCCCATCACCCCCAAAATGCCCTGTGTCCATCCCAGAAGCATGCAGAGCCCCAGACTTCATGGACATGCAGGTAAAGACAGCCCTCTGCAAAGCTAAGAACACAGCATCAATGGGACTGGATGGTGTCCCAGGCTGCGTTCTACACCAGCCCCAAAAGGAACTACACCCTCACCTACATTCACTGTCCAGACTCAACCTTACCACAGGCTATGTACCCAAAGAATGGCATACACCAACAGTCATCCAGCTCCACAAAGGGGGTGCCACAACAGAACCTGGAAACCATTGCCCTATAGGTCTACTCTGCCTGGTCTGCAAAGCTATGGAGCAAATTATCATGGAACCCATAAACAGAGACATTGGGGACCTCCAGACACTGGACTCTACCCAACTTGGCTTTGTTAAAGACAGATCCTGCCTCCTAAATCTAATTGACTTATTTGAAACAGTTACCAAGGACATAGATGGAGGTGAAAGTAGTCCACACAGCCCACCTGGACCTCACTAAGGACTTTCGAAACCATTCCCCACTCTGTCATCATGGACAAGATTACCAGCTTGAACATTAACAGCTATGTCACAGGATGGGTGGCCAACTGGCTCACACATGAAACACACATGTTCAGAGTTGCGGGTGCCATGTCCGACTCTAAATCAGTCACAAATGGCATCCCACAGGTCTTGGTCCTGGGACCCCACCTGTTCAGTAGATACTGCTCAGAGGTACAGGCAAGCACAGGAGGAGTATGGCTGAACAAGTTTGCAGATGACTGCTAACTGTGGTCCATAATCGACTCTACGGCTGACACAGACATCCTCCAGAAGGGTCTTACAGAGACAGATACCTGGTGTCAAAACAATGCCCTCAAGCAGAGTGCCAAAGAATGCATAGTCATCCCCTTTGGATAAAACAAAGTGCACACAAAGTACCACATAGGTGGTAATCCAGTATGTACGGAGAAAGTAATTATGGCCCTGGGGACCCAGGTAGATAGTAAACTCTCCTTTGATGATCACATGGCCAAAGTGTTTAGAAATTCCTTCTGTGTCGCCCACCTAATGTCACCTAATGTAACCCACTTTGTCTAGTCTGATGATGTCACCATCCTACAAATATACCTGTGGAAAGAAGAACTCACAGTAATGTGTATAGCACGTTGTGTAAATGTGTACTCCTCTAGTATCATAAAGTAGTTAGGTAGGGGTTTGAATCCTGCACCTGACAAGTGTGTTTGTGTGTATCTCCTTGGAGGGGAGCAACATTTTTGGAGACTACTAAAACACCTTAAAAGTGGTATACTTATCTTTGTCAAGTCTGATGATGTCACCATCCTACAAATTTACCTGTGGAAAAGAGAACTCCCCGTAATGTGTATAGGGTGTTGTGTTAATGTGTACTCCTAACATAGTTAGGTAGGGGTTTGAATCCTGCACATGACAACTGTGTGTTTGTGTATGATCTCCTTGGAGAGGAGCAACCTTTTTGGAGACTACTAAAACACCTTAAAAGTGGTATACTCATCTTTGTCAAGTCTGATGATGTCACTATGCTACAAATATACCTGTGGAAAAGAGACCTCCCAGTAATGTGTATAGTGTGTCGTGTTAATGCGTACTCTTCTAGTATCATAAAGTAGTTAGGTAGGGGCTTGAATCTTGCACTTGATAAGTGTGTGTTTGTCTGTGATCTCCTTGAAGAGGAGCAACCTTTTTGGAGACTACTAAAACACGTTAAAAGTGGTATACTTATCTTTGTCAAGTCTGATGACGTCACCATCCTACAAATATACCTGTGGAAATGAGAGCTCCCAGTAATGTGTATAGTGCGTCGTGTTAATGTGTACTTCTCTAATATCATAAAGTAGTTAGGTAGGGGCTTGAATCCTGCACTTGACAAGTGTGTGTTTGTGTGCATCTCCTTGGAGATGAGCAACCTTTTTGGAGACTACTAAAACACCTTAAAAGTGGTATACTTATCCTTGTCAAGTCTGTTGATGTCACCATCCTACAAATATACCTGTGGAAAGGAAATCTCCCAGTAATGTGTATAGCATGTCATGTTAATGTGTACTGCTCTATTATCATAAAGTAGATAGTTAGGGGTTTGAATCCTGCACTTGATGAGTGTGTGTGTGTACTCTTTGTGTGTGACACTACTGGTCAATGTGTTGTGGGTTTTGCTTTTACTACTGTATGACATATCACTATGACAACAGTATGTGCATTGCACATGTCAGGCAGCTGTGTGGCAAATACATATACGTACATGTGACGTCAATTATTTCATAGGTGGGTACCCTGCTTTCTCCATGAACACATCTGTTATCTTTGCCAGAGTGTGCTGCCACTTTCCAGACCTTAGGTCGCATCTGTATGCTTGTGACAAGCCCAGCCACTGCAGTGATCCCTGGCCTAGGTCATCCATGTCACACACACTCATTACGGTTTCTATTGAATAGTGTGAGTGAGGGTTTATGCCTGAGGTATATTTCAGACCTGTTCAAACACAGCAAAGTCTGTCAATGATGGCTATTCATTATAGGTGTATAACAACTTTTGTGGATATGCGTGCAGACCCCTTATTGCTTATGTGATCCATGAGGGATTTCAAAATACCTTTGGAAATGTGATTACCAAAGGAAAGATGATGTAACACTTGGCTGTATGTGCACATCAGTACCTGTTCAACATGCTGGGGGCTACTACCTATGTGGTACTGTGGGGATACTATGTTTTGTAAAAGTGTATGACTATGCTTTAGTTGGTTTATAGCTTTACAGCATGGGTTTGAAAACAGGTATCTGTCTATATGATACCCTTGTGGAGGATGTGTGTGTCATCTGGAGAATGTATTATAGGCCGGTTTACTATCAAAATTTCGAAACGAACTCCATTGACTGTACTATCGTCGAACACGGAAGTTTGAAAACGGCAATATCGATGTCAAAAAAACAATCTAGGAACGGGTTTTAACATGGGCCGAGGTAGGTGTTCAGTGTTATTCCAAACTACAAACATCTCCCCTACCTCGACCCATGTTAAAACCCGTTCCTAGATTGTTTTTTTTTTTTACATCGATATTACCGTTTTCAAACTTCCGTGTTCGACGATAGTACAGTCGATGGAGTTTGTTTCGAAATTTTGATAGTAAACCTTATAGGCCACAGTATGCATTTCCAGACGTGGAAGGACATATCCCTACTGTGTTTGCTTGTATCTAAGAGAGCTTTATGCCAAACAGGAGTGGTCCCAGGAATGGGTGCAGGTGAATACCACTGGTTACTGGCATAGTATAGTACCTGAAGGATCCAGATGTTACTGTGTGTCCTACATCTGTGCGTCAGTTGTCAAGATATCATCTAACGATTGTTTATGGTCAGGCTGTTGAGGTTATGTATACTACCAGAATGCAAACCAATGACAGATAGTAACAGTATCGCCCACAGCACAGTGTCAAACCATGTCATACACATGTGTACCCAAGTTCCAAAATGTGTGTAGTACAATGCATACTGGCCACCAACAGAAACTATGGCGTGTTAATACTGTGTAATACAGGGCATGTCACCCTGCCCATGTGTCCACTATGCACGTACATGCAGACAGTGCACCTCCACCATGTTCACAAATGTACACCTGCAAATCTGTGCTGCACACATCCTACATGTACTGTCCACTCTCTAACACATGCTGCCAACACTACACACATCAGCCAAGTGGCATGTGGGCGGATAATACACTATTGGAATTAACACTGGTGTAAACAATACTACATTGACAATCATAGCTTTAATGCATCATGCCTACTCAGCTACACCTTCAATGATATCATTACACTTTACTGCTGACAACATGCTAACATTGCTATACTGCTATAATGTCACCCTGTGCATCAGCACCATGTTAGCCTGTTCCTGCATCAATGTTACAGATGACAGGAGGTGGCACAGGTTTCATCATATGCACAGGGTGTGTTGTTGGTTTGCCAGAGTCCTACATTGAGCCATACAATCAACATGTGTGTGTGTGTGTGTGTGTGTGTGTGTGTGTGTGTGTGTGTGTGTGTGTGTGTGTGTGTGTGTGTGCGGGCCAAGACTACTGCTATGGCACAATGTTGATGTAATGTGTGTGGGTATGTGTTAGCTCTAGGTGTTTGGCTTATGTGTGTGTGTGTGTCTGCATGCACACAGTTCCACCATGTGGCTGCCATATATGGGTATTTGTGGGACAGCCACAGACTGTACCTGCCAGGCTTTACAGATCACCATCTCTGGCCATGGATATGGTACCTGTGCCTAGCAGGGGTGATACTGACAGTACCAGGTACTAAGCCAGACTGGGTACTATCCTCAGAGGTAGACAGATGTACACTGGACCCAGGTCCCTGCTGGGACTGGCCAGAGCCATGTGCACGTGGTCTTCTAGGACAGTCTGTGGACAGCTCACCCCCAACATTGCTGGGGCTGGTACTGGCACTACAGGAGCGGCTGTGACTTGAGGGATATCCATAGAAACTGCCAGCTACTGATGTTGCTGGCATATGTCCACGTCAATGTCTCAACTGTCCCACACTGTCCTGACACATGGACATGACATTGCAGAGGACATCTAATGTCTCACCATATGTCTATCAGTGACCTCAGTGTAATTACGGATGGCACCTGCTAGGTCATGGATACTGTCATTTAACGCGGTGTTATGTGCACTTAGTCCTGGTCTGGTGTACCGTTACATATGTGCCTGTGCCTCCATGACAGCCTGGAACATGCGTGAGGTTGTAAGACCTGTGGCACGTCTGCCAGGGGCATGATGACCAGCAGTGCTCCGACGAGAACCCCTGGACATCTGCCTATGTGGCACCATTCCAGACATCTGGGTATGGCTGCTGTGTCGGGATGCATGTGCCATAGATACCACACTGTCCTGGCCAATGCCGACTGTACACTGTCCCTCAGCTAAGGGCATTGGTGATGAATGTATTGGCAGTATGACTGTGTGCATGGATGGGGTGGACACTTGTGTACTGTCGATTGGTGGCCCAACGACAGACCCTGGCAAACATGCCTGTGCCTCAACACACCTATCCTCATTATCACTATTTGTGTCAGTGACATCAGGCTCCCTGCTGCAGTGAACCAGCCCAACCTCAGCACCTGTGAGAGGAAGACAGGAAACACACTTTACTACCTGTACATGATGTCGGAACACATGCACACATGCACACAAATACACTCCTCACTAAAGCAGACACACACACACACACTCACACACACACACACACACACACACACACACACACACACACACACACACACACACCACCATCACCAGCAATCCAGAACATACTCAATAGCGGTTGATGGGGAGGTAAAGTATCACAAGCCAAACAGTCATATCACATGTGTCAGCATGGAGGACGTGTGTTGCTCAACAGCATGCAGTGCCAGTGTTGACAGTCCTTGCTAATGACAGTATACATGGCTTTGATGCATGTGTGTTGTTGTTCAGTGATCGGCCTCGCCCTGGAATGCAATGTGTACATGGACACAACATTGCTGTGCAAGTATGAAAAGCTCTTCAATGTCCTGTGCACCATCACTCACAGGTATACATACCATGGCTGGATGTGTATCTGTGTGTCACATGGTGACACACAGTACCATTAACTGGGAAAACTACTCATGTACCAACTCTTGTGCTCAATGTTTTCTGGAATTCATAAATTCCAATGCCATGTATCAACTTATCCACACCCCCACCAGGGGCAGCAATATCCTAGACCTGGTTATTACCAACATGGGCAACCGGTGATCCACACCAGAGGTCAATTCCTCGTTGGTCAGATCCGACCATAAGCTAATCACCCTAGACATCCACATCCCTCCCCCACCCCCCATTAGGGAAACCACAGTAAAAAATTTCTTCAAAGCCAACTTCATGCTTCTTAAGACAGAAGTGGCAAACTTCACGACACCCATGCTGACGGACAATAGAGGTATGACTGCTGAATCCTACACAAATGCACTTTATAAGCACTTACATGAGTGCATGGATCGTGCAATCCCTAACAGAACCAAGATGCTATCCTCCAAAAAAAGGAAGCCAATCTGGTGGTCCCCTGCCATAAACAAACTCTACAACAGAAGAAAGAAACTGTTGCAAAAAGAGTAAAATCCCATGATTGGAGAAACTCCCTGGTCAGCTTCAGTAAGAAGCTGAGATCCCTCATAAAATCCACCAAAGCTAGTTATGAAAACAAAATCGCCACTGACTCTAAAGACAACCACAAAGCATTCTATAGCTATGTCAAGAATCTCAATGGCAACACTCAGATCTGCTCTGAGTTACAGCACAATGGCACTAAATATACAGAACCAACGGATATTGCCAACATCCTGGCAGATAGGTTCAGTGCTAACTTTACCCCTCTGTCATCCCCTAAAGAGCCCATCTCTATGCCAGAAGAATGCAAAGTTCCTGTAATCATGGCTGCACAGGTAAAAAACACACTATCCAAAGCCAAGAACACAGCATCCATGGGACCTGATGACATCCCAGGCTGTGTTCTACATGAACTACAGAACTAACTGGCACCCCACCTAAGTACCATGTTCAATCATAGCCTTCCTCAGGCTATGTGCCCACTGAATGGCGCACAGTGGCAGTTATCCCACTCCATAAAGGGGGAGCCACCACAGACCCCAGAAACTACTGCCCCATTAGCCTAACGAGCCTGGTCTGCAAGGCTATGGAGCGTATCATCATGGAACTTATAAACAATGACATTGGTAATCTCCAAACTCAGGACCCCACCCAGTTCGGGTTTGTAAAAGGCAGATCATGTCTCCTAAACCTGATAGACTTCTTTGAATCAGTCACCAAAGCCATAGATGAGGGTAAGGTGGTTCACACAGCCTATCTAGATCTCGCCAAGGCTTCCCCACTCTGGAATTATAGATAAACTCACTGAACTAGGTATAAATCCCTATGTCACAAGATGGATTGCCAACTGGCTCACTGACAGGAACCACACTGTGAAAGTAGCAGACTCCAAATCCAGCTTCAGACCAGTGACAAGTGGAGTACCACAGGGTTCAGTCCTGGGTCCTCTCCTGTTTGGTATCTACTTCTCTGAAGTACAGGCCAACACAGAAGGTCTTTGGCTAATGAAGTTCACAGATGACTGCAAACTAGAAGCCATAATCAAAACTCCAAAAGATGTGGACATCCTACAAAAAGGCCTTGCTGAGACAGATGCCTGGTGTCAAAGCCATGGCCTCAAGCTCAATGCCAAAAAGTGCATTGTCATTCCTTTTGGTAAAAACTCAGTACCCATGAACTACCACATAGGTGGTAGTATACTTAACACCAAAAGTGTGATAAGAGACCTTGGGACACAGGTGGACAGTAGTCTCTCCTTTGATAATCACATTGCCACAGTAGTCAGGAAATCCTTCTATGTGGCACACCTCATCACAAAAGGTTTCTCATCCAGGAAAAAAGAGGTCATTGTTCCCCACTACTCATCACTCATTAGACCCATTATAGAGTACAATGCCCCTTTTGGTATGTACCTCACAAGACATCTACAACAACTGGAAAGGCCACAGAAATACCTCACAAAGAGGATTACCGGCCTCAAAGAGATGCCCTATGCAGACCGCCTCAAAAAACTGCAGCTTTACTCCATTACATATCGCCTGCTCAGAGGCGATCTCTGCCTAACACACAAAGCTATGTCAAACCCAGAGCTTTTAGACATGCTCCACTTAAAGAAATCCCAACCCCTACGAGCTACATGCTCTAGGGACCTAAACCTCATCACCACAATAAACAGAACATGCTGGAGGGATAGATTACTGTCCCAGAGACTTCCCATACTCTGGAACAAACTACCTATCTATATCAAACAAAGCTCCTCATTAGCATTGTTCAAGAAAAATCTTGATGATTGGATGGGAGATAGGAAATTCACCCAGGGATCACTTCTGTGGCTCTGCTCGACAGTGGCACAGGAAAATAATTTTCTTGGGTGGAGAAAGCCAGGGTGCCTTTGGCTAGGCTTATATAGGCCCTAGGGCCAATAGCCTATTACCTACCTATGAACCTATGAACATAGATATCCATTTCTGATTAGAGCGTCTGTGTCTTTAGCAGATAATTGTGGACACAGGTTTAGCTCATGCATGCTATGTATACACACAGGATGAGTGGTGCATGTATACCTGATGGAATACCATTGCTTAACACAGCCATTGTACAGTGGTTATGCTGAGTGTAGAACATATTGTGGACATGCCAGTGCCAGCCATGACATGGCATGCTACAACACAACTGCAACATTAAACATCACACATACCCAATGTGTGTCATGTGACCTATACACTCAATAGCATTACAAGACATATATGTGTCACTTTGTGCAAATGGTGATTGCTATGCATATTGTGTATAGGTGCATATGTTTGCACACACACAACATTGAGGTGTATAGCAATGAATGCTATGTGTAGTACTGTGGTTACTGTAACTGGATGGGGTGTAGTACCATGAGCCATCGTCATGCAGCATCATGTGGTCACTCAAGGCTACTAATGTGTGACAGACTGGCAACTATCATGCTGTACCTGAACTGCAGTACCGTGGCTACATTCACCATTTCACAGCCAGTTGTTAAATGGGTTTGTAAGGTGCCCAATAGGGAGCATTGCCTAACATGAATGTGTTGTGTGTTGAAGAGTGTCGCACCGCCCCATGAT
Source organism: Protopterus annectens (assembly GCF_019279795.1). NCBI lineage: Eukaryota > Metazoa > Chordata > Ceratodontiformes > Protopteridae > Protopterus > Protopterus annectens. The sequence continues at coordinate 416,444,607 of NC_056726.1, read as the reverse complement.
AGGCCTCTACCCCTCAGGTATATTATGTGTGCTGTGTGGATGACATTTGGGATACTGGAGTGTAACATTACAGCAGGTGTCTGAATACGCCATGTGTAGCATATTAACATGTACTGCGTATGACAAAGTTGTGCATGTTGTATGCATGTGTATCGACTCTGCCTATCCAATGTCCACTACAGTGTAGCCACAATTGTTTGGGATGCTCTGTGTATTGCATGTGTGTTTATTGAGGTGACAAGGTTTAGGTCCCTAGAGCGTGTAGCTTGTAGGGATTGTGATCTGTTTACGTGGAGCATGTCCAGCAGCTCTGGGTTTGACATAGCTTTGTATGTTAGGCAGAGGTCAACTCTGGGTAGGCGGTATGCGACACAGTCTAGCTGTTGTCTGCATAGGGCATCTGTTCGAGGCTGGTAATACTCTTTGTGAGGTATGTCTGTGGCCTTTCCAGTTGCTGCAGATGTGAGGTACATACCAAAGGGGCATTGTACTCTATAATGGGTTTTATGAGTGATGAGTAGAGGGGAACACTGACCTCTTTTTCCCTGGATGACACACCTTTTGTGATGAGGTGTGCCACATAGACAGATTATATGACTAGTGTGGCACTGTGATTATCAAAGGGGAGACTACTGTCCACCTGTGTCCCATGGTCTCTTATCACACTTTCGGTGTTAACTAGACTACCACCTATGTGGTAGTTCATGGGTACAGAGTTTTTACCAAAAGGAATGCCAATGCATTTTCGACATTGAGCTTGAGGCCATGGCTTTGTCACCAGGCATCTGTCGCAGTAAATATGACCCTGTCTCTCTCTCTCTCTCTCTATATATATATATATATATATATATATATGTGTGTATATATATATATATATATATATATATATATATATATATATATATATATGTATATGTGTGTGTGTGTGTGTGTGTATATATATATATATATATATATATATATATATGTATATATATATATATATATATATATATATATATATATATATATATATACACACACACACACATACATATAAATATCCATTGGTGTACATTTAGATATACATATAGGCACATATACAGTTCACCTTTCATGGTGGGAATATCAATTATGCGAAGGTTGTGAGGTATACAGTTATGTAATAATATTGCACAGTCTTGTGCGGAATGCGTTGAAGGTGTTCTCAGCCCATGTAGCTTTAGCAGGCCTCACTGGCTGCAACACTGCAAACCTATCAAATCATACCCACAGCGTTTAACCACCACACATCATATACCAGCACTGTATGCTGTCTTGTTTGCCACACACTACAAACTACATAGAAATATGCACATAACAACCTTCACCAACAATATATGTCCACCCTTCACAAACAGTTGCAGTATGTCCCTTGCTCTATGCACATGTACAGATGCTAATATATCTGACACAGAAATATCTCTCCATATGTGTGTGCCATACACACACAAGGCCCACACTGTTGTAAGTCTGTGGACCTCACGGCTGACCTGTTGGGCCTTGCTGCAACATGAATAGGTGTCACATGTGAGCACACAGTAATATTAGAAGGTGTATATATAGTTGCAAATGCTAGATTAGCATCCTAGCCTGGTACTGCAGTTGCCAGTGCTAAGCTACACATTAATGTGACTATCATGCATGTGTTACTCTGTCAAATCCATGTTTATATAGCTGTATGCGCTACTCCCCCAAACAGCCATTGTACACACTACTGTACAGAACACAGATAACGTGGATCAGATGTTTGACATTTAATGCTGAGCTACATATGTCACAGTTATGTCCCACTGCACACAGCTACATACTGATTTGTCCATGGCAGTAGTTATGCATGGCATCTGTGCATTGATACGTACTGCTGCCACATATGGATGTTTCAAAGTATGTAGAGTACTCTTCAAAAACATCTACTACATGCCAGTAAATACATATCTGTTACATACCTTTCCTTTGTATGTGTTTGTAGTTTTCAGTTCCATGTGTCTTTTTTTTCTGTTGATGTTGATGTTGTTGTTGATGTGGGTGTGTGTCTGTCTGTCTCTCTCTCTCTCTCTCTCAATAGCTGCAATGGAATGATTGCATGTGTGGACAGCAAGTACAGCCTGCTTTTATAGGTATCTGCACATGTGCATGTGATGGCCTCTGCACCAATTGGTGGCCACCATTTGGCAATTGCATGCAGCCTGCTGTGTGGTAATTGCAGTACTCACTGTCATAGCAACCCAATGCTATAAATTGCTAAGTCAGGTAGGCGTAGCCCTTTCAGCTTTCCAAAGTGGGGCCCATGCTTGTTTGCTGTGGACACTGTTGTTTAAGTCAGAAGGTTGGTATACTTCTTATATCTGAAGCTAGGGGTGTAGGCAGTGATTTAAATGTTGTACTCAGACCTGAATGTTGCCACTTCCAGTACACAGTTGTCAGTGTAGAATTGTACTCACCTCTACAAATGCTAACACAAGATACATGGAAGTATGTAGTTTCTTTTCTACTTATACAATTAACTGCCATACATAAGTAGTTATTGAGATGTATTCATTTGGCACATGAACTGTTTGTGAACTGCTATACTGTGAATATTAATGTACTCACTTCTGCACAGTTTGTGCTTTTTTATTGCTGACATTAGCACAGGATGCTCAAGAACACTGGACAATTCCAGTACTCAGTATGCCTACCTACATCCTTGGTGGACCCTGAACACACAGGTATATTGCACATTTGGGTGGGGATTGTCCTGCTATGATACTGGGTGGGGGTTGTAAAGTGCTGCTGTAACATTATTTACTGCTAGAATGGCTGGTTCTCTTATCACAGTCATGTAATGCAATTCCACAACAACTGCTGGTAAAGTTTCACAGAACAGGTTTTGTGTTATGGCATTCCTATCTTTCCTTTACATTCACTCATTCTGATGTATGATATATCTATTTCAGTAACAACCTGCTGTATATCTACTGTGGCTTAGTGATACTTCATGCAGTCTAGTGTGTCCATGGTACGGGGTTCGAGACTGACAAGAGGCATTTTATTTTGCTGCTGAGCAGAACAAGGGCCCTCACATGCAGGGTGACTAAGGCACTTTTAAGCAGTTGTAAACGGGTTTGTGCATGTTTGCGCAAAGCTTAGCAATACTTAGCTAAGTGCACACTCGCTCAAACCCGCTAACTACTGCTTAAAAGTGCTTACACCCGCTAAGCCCCTGCTCATTTCTTTGAAAGAAAAGAAAATGGGGAGATAGGAAAGTGGTGAAAAAGGGGCACAAAGAGGGAAAGACAGTAGGAAAAACAGCTCGGGATGTGCAGGACGGGTGTAGGGAAGGTCCATAGCTGCCCATTTCTTTAACAGCAACAGCTGTGCATAAATTTGGAGGAAAATATGAAACCTTCCACCCCTGAGAGAGGGGTGAGGACAACAAAGTATGTTGTACTGCCAATTAAATATCAGTTTATGTGTCCAGCAGACGTGTGCAAAATGGGAAGCTATGTATGGGGTGTAATTTTTTTTTTTTGGGAGCAGATTGCCCTTTTTTTTGCAGGTGAGAGTGGAATGTGGGGTAGGGGAAGTAGGTATATTTGGGGAGGAAAGTTGGGGAGGTAAACAGACAAGACAAACAAGATGCATAAAGTGGTGGAATATGACACGTGGTGGGTGAACACCATTGACGGGGAAGGATGTTTGGAAATCGCAAGCCCATGAGCCCACAGATGGCAACAGTGGAACTGAGCTCCCCACCCATGGGCAGTCACTACTGCACCTTCACAGCCCAGAGGGCGGCTGTGTTGGGGGCTGCGTAGGAGGGGCAGGCTCACCTGTGAGTCACGCCACTCTTGCCTCAAGCTGGCATAGAGAATCAGCCACTGAACGCTCAATCTCCCTACGCACCACAGCCCGGACCATTCGGAGGGTGATAGGTGGCCCTCCTCTGGCCACTCTTGCATGGGGGGATGAGCCCCATCCCCTGCAGTGCTTCCACCCAAAGGTGGCACAGGGCCAACGGAGGAGGAGGTCCTGGGCTGGGCACCGGACCTGCTGGTGCCATCGCCAGCTGAGGTGGGACAGGTGGGTCTGCTGGGACCGGCCTTCCCATATTGTTCTATGTTTAGGAGGATTTAATGACAATATGGGTTGGTAACAGCCAACAGCATTCCAAATTAGTTGTAACAGCATGCAGTAGTATTCCCATTAACCCAGCACACCAGAGTTCCAATAGTTGAACAGCAAGCATAACACATGCATATATAGAACAACAGTGGACATTCCAACAGCATGCAGGATTGATTGGTGGCAACAGGCCACCAAGATTGTGGTATTTGAACAGGGCGCATGCATCAAAGTAAATGCAGATATTTATAAACCAATAGGACATATGTCCCAACAAATGTTTTGAGATTAGACATACCCATTGAGGTGTGGAATTGCATTGTTTATGCACATACAGTAGGGTGTAAAAAGATACCTCCATTAACAACTTATATATACTTATAGTTTACACTATATTCCTATTTACTGCAGGTATATATCCCCTACATGTATTATTACACTAGGCAATGTCCGTTAAATTGTGAAATGGGTTTTGCTAGTTCTTTATATACCTGACATGTATCTGACATACAAACTGCCCAGGATGCAGATGTTACTGCTATGTATTTATATATTTTATTTATATTTATATATCTACATATCTGGATGTGTCCAGGTGACATTATCAGTTATATTTTAACAGCCCCCTACATTTCTAGCAGCACACTGACATTTCTGGGGAACACAATAACAAGCTACTCATGTGCCAGATTAACCTGTACATGCCGGCCATGAACCAAGAGTTGAGGACTGTATATATGCTTAACAGCTACTGGCACTCCCTTCATCCACTTTATATGGGCCTACCCAAGTGTGGGTTGACAGCGCTTAATACAACAGTACTATTTCTATAATGCAAGAGTACTACAACATATCGAAGAAAGTGACACGGACACACTCCAGGAATTATACCTTTATTAATTACATTACACACTTTTCTAGAGGCTCTCTCATTTATTTGATATATCAGTGCATGCAGAAGACTTATTCAAGACATATTATACCTTTATTAATGGGTTACAACACTCTTTCTCAGGCTCTCTCACTTATTTTATATAACGGTACATGCAGAGAAATTATTCAAGACTAATTATACCTTTATTAATGGGTTACAACAGTCTTTTTCAGGCTCTCTCACTTATTTTATATAACAGTCCATGCAGAGAAGTTATTCAAGACTTATTATACCTTTATTATTGGGCTACAACACTTTTTTTCAGGCTCTCTCACTTATTTTATATAGCAATACATGCAGAATAATTACTAACCTGCCTGGTGGCGCAGCCTTAACAGCCTATCTGCGTAGGCTTGCTGATTCGCAGCACGGACACCTGCAGCTGTGAAGTAAATGATGTGATATTGAGACATACCTATCCATAATATAGACTACAATAGCAATTGTTACATACTTCATTCCATGGCTACCTACTCAGTAGTGGGGCATTTTCCATCCCACGGGCCTCCTGTATCCACTGGTTCAGTCGGTCCTCCTTGCATCTCTTCAGGTCTGAGTAGTGGTGTCTGACCTGCTCACCAGTCCGAGAGGCGCCTGTGGCACTGGTGAGATCATGAGCTAGACGGTTCTAGGCTTCCACTTTGTATTCGGTGCCCTGGAACTGGCCCTGCAGGAGTCTCTCATTATGATTATGGACGAGGAGTCAAACCATTACTTTTGACTCCTCAATGCCCCAACGTTGCACTCAAAATCGAGAGCCCTCTCCAACACCAGCCATGCTGACTGCAGATGGGAGCTACAACCAGTTATGGCAAGTATTCCCGCCTATGGAACTTAAATATGCCTTATTTCCCACATTTATTTGTGATTGGCCGGTTTTGAAAAATCTCAGCTGAAAGCACACCTGCTTAGCAATGGGTAAACTTCCATTGATATGTATGTGTGTGTTAAGAGTGCATGCATATGAAAAGCTGTCATATGCTTAGTGGTTTGTACTGTGATTATGGTGCACAGTGTCAAGGGTTCGAAGCCTGTCATTGCTTTTTATTTTACTACTGGCCAGACCGGCTAGGAGGTGTGGCTGTGTTTAGCCAACTTTGCTTAACTTTGCCCAACATTGCTCTACGTTGCTCTACGGTGCTCTACATTGCTTGACGTTGCCCGACGTTGCCCGACATTGCGCTAGTTAGTGCCGTGCGCAGCTACGCGCAAATATGTTATTTTGCGCTAGTTTGTGCGATGCGCAGCTACGTGCAAAGCCATTGCTCTAGTTAAAGCAGTGCTAAGCTATGAGCAATTATACTTAAATGTGCTTAATACTGGTAAACTTTGCTTACCAGTGCTTCACATTGCTTAAGATACGTTACTTATGCATTCATCAGTATGCATAACCATTTCACCTTCTTATATATATATATATATATAAAATATCGTTCACTACTACATAGGCCATTTCAGTGCTTTTTACTAAAATTTAAAACATAAATGTCAGGAATTATTTTTATATACAGGTTTCCAACAGTAAATAGAAAGAGGAGTGATGTGACTCGAACCGGGAATGCCTCCTCTTTGTGCGAAGGCTCTACCACTACACTATTGCTATTTGGCTTAGTTTGCATATAAGTTTCTTATTATCCTCTTTGTTGTCTAAACTGCTAACTGTAGCTAAGCAATGGGCAAACCCACGGAAACACGCGCAAATACGGGCAGCTATATTGGGAATACTAAAAAAAAAAATAAAAGTTTTACATTTTATAATTGTACAGGGGTTTAGAATGTGGGGGAGTGTAGTGTTGGGTATGTACACATTTGAGCGGACTTGCTCATGTCAGTTGACATTTCCCAATTAAGAGATTTGCAGGGGTGTGGATTTTTGGACTGCTTGGCAGTCCGACATGCCCCCTTCACTCATGCATGCTCCATCTTAGCCTTAGAGTTGGGCAGCGTGCCCTCATGAATATGCATGGTGCGCTGACGTCTTACTCTTAGGCTGCAGTTTCTGTGTAAGACTAACTTAGTCTTACATGGAAGATTAGTGAATCCTGGGGAATGTCAAGCCATATGGGTACTAAATCATGCACTATAACAAAGGAAAAGGGTTTCTAAAAAGCAGCTATAATGTAACTTGAGCAGTACATTTCCAGATCAGGAATATAGATTCTGAGTGATGCCATGGGATGACTGCGGGACTTAAAAATGATGAGAGGTTTCTTAGCTAGTCATATGAATTTAAGAAACAAACAAAAAAACATTGTCAAGGGAAGGGAATTAGGTTGGGTTGGATCCCAGAGGCAGCATACAGGTTCCATTCATTTGATTGCAATGAGAACAGTGAATGGTTGTGCTACTGAAATTTAAAACTGAAAGCACAGATTTTCAAAAAATGCCAACAACATTTTTTTCTGAAGGTTATTCATTCTGAGATTCAAAAGTGTGTCATTATTTAATGAGCTGTACAGTCAGGGGATTTGCAACAAAAATCACAAATGTTTTGAGGAACAGACAAGAAGTGTAAGGTAAAAATGAGGACTTTCTGTAAAAGGATGAGCAGTTGAAAGGTGTTGATTGTGTTATAGCAGGGAGTGGGATTTTGCCATTTCCCCTCTGTAGTTCAGTCTTAGATTTGGTATATACAAGTAGCAGGCAGTATGGGATCATGTGGGTGGGGCAAAAAAAGCTACTTTGAATTTTTTTAATGTTGCTAGTTTTGATAGTTTGAGAATCTAGTTGGGGCAAAGCTTGTTAAGTTGATAGCACTGATCTAACTCATGAAAGAGCTAGAGAGGAGAGAAGAGGTCCATCTGACAAGTTTCTAAGAAAGTGGTCTATGACTGCATCAGGAGTTGCTTTGGACTACCCAGTTACCTGAGTTCTCCAAGGTGATAATATGAGATCACAGGTATATTAGTCTAACTCTGAAAAATCTGTATATAGTGAGGAGATACAGGTTTTGCTTATGTTGATGTAGTTTGAATTCAACGAGGACTTGGTTACTTGGAGGATATACTTAACAGAAGAAGGGGAGAACTAAATGATCAAAAGAATATTGTCTGAATAAACAAGTGACTTAATGAAGATTCTTTCAACTCTTACACCTTTATGCACTAAATCAAAGGTTTCATGAATACATTGAAGAGAAAGTGGGACAGATGACATCTTTTGTCATGAACATCACTAAAGGATGAGATGGTGGGAGGACATTACTGACTTTCACCAAAGCTGAATGAAATTAATGGCTCAGAACAAACAGGCATATTTCAGATGGAAGCATATCTTTACCAAAAGGTTCTAGACAAAGCTCCAGCTTACACTATTGAAAGCCTTCACAACATCAATTGCAATCATTGCTCAGAGTCCTAAAACACCACGGGATGAAGCATGGGTTTATGTGGCATTGTGAATATGATAAGATGGGCCACACACCTTTATAAAGCTGACCTGTTTGTTGCTGAGTAGAAGGATCCACACCATTTCCATACAATGAGACAAGGTCCTAATCAGAACCTTGGCTTTACAAAGTAAGACTGGACAATAAGATGCACAGTTTTAGGGGGATCATTATCAGGTCCTAAGATGATAGTAATGAGTGCCAGTGGGTGTGAGGCCATAATTCACAAATTACAAGACCACTGTAGAAAGGAAGGAAGAAAAAAGCAATGACATTGTATAGCAATTTGTAAATTTTAGTAGACACTCCATCTAATATAGGCCATTTGCCAGATTTAAAGAAGAAACTAGCCTCTTGCACCTTGGATAGTAAGACTGGAATGTCTAAGGATTGGGAAGCTGCTTCTGGAAATCTGTCCAAACTTACATTATTAAGGTATTCGGTGACAGTGCCTGTTGATTGTAGAGAAGTGGGAGGGAAGTAAATGTTAGCATAAAAGCTTGAAAATTCTTAGACAATGGATCTGCCAGTGCTTGCCTGAATTGTGCAAGCCGCTGATCATCTTGTTTTCTCCTATTCCAATAGTTTTAATAAGAAGCAGTAAAGGACCTCAGCTGTACCACAATATCTCTCCTTATATTTTAACATATACATATTTAATTTATCTGATGTGAGGTTATTGCAATCTGACAGGGCCTGCCCAAGATAATCCTGTAAGCTCTCATTATCCTGAAGGAGATGCTCCTGTAAGTCTTTACTATATTGCAGGAGACAACAGATGGTTATCTGATATTTTTAGAATGAACAGCTCATTAACTGCCATTTCTTTGGGGGATATAGTTCAGTGCTGGTCAGAAACTACAGTAAGACTCAAGAAAGTTTGTCCTTCAACCAAGCTGCAATGTAATCAGGGTTTAGAAGTGCTGGAGAAATCTTCCTGAGATGGTCTTTCTTCCAGTTAGAGGTTAGTATAAGATCCTTTAATATTGCAGGATGGCTTGCCAAGTAGAAAAATATAATAAAAAAGCATATTTTTCTTTTAGAAGCAAGGTGAACCAGATGATGAGGTATTCATTTATTAATTTTGATAGGCTAATGCATACTGGGAAAACTTGTTTGTGAATTGCTTGCATTTCCTCTGCTAGGCACTCAAAGGATTTGCTAAATCATAGAGTTCACAGATCTTGTAGGGCTTCAGCATCTCTGACATATTTGGGAAGTATGACCCTCTACAGTCAAGCTAGGGACATAGAACAGCATTCCACTCTCTGAAATGGATGAGGAGAGAGTGCTTGGATTGATCCATAAGAGACATGAGAGAACAGTGCAGTGTAGTCTGATTTGTCAGTGTTAGGAACATTAGAGGAATTAAGTAAAGCAGACATGCCACACAGAAGACCTGAAACCATTCAATAAGGAATAGCCAGGTGCATTTCAATTGGTTCATCACCTGGGGATCCCATTGTCAGTCTAAGATGTAAGGAAAAGGCAGTTACTGTTAAACTAAAAGGACATTGTGTTGGGGGCCTACAAAAGCTTTTAGGCTACTCTTGTATTTTAAACAGCAGGTTTTGGTGGCAGCATACCATAGGAAGAGAAGCTTTATTGCACAGTTTCACCTAATGTAGCCATTTATGTTGACACCCAACAGGAGGTCCTGTGTTCAGAATTCTTCTTTTGACCTTTTCTTTCCCTTTATGGCCTAGATCTCACTTATCTAAAGGAGTTCTTGGTTTCATAGATTCCACTGAGGTCACTTCAAGGATACAGTGAAAGTTTTCTAGTTGCTTATAGCACGAGGTTGGAGATTTTTATTAGCCTGTCATCTGTACTGGGTGATGTGGCTGAGCTCCTGAATGGCCTGTTTGACTGCATACTTAGTATGAACCTATGGTAAGTGTTCCTTCACATATTTTACCCTGGTTTTGCAGAATCATCTACCCTCCTTGATTTGAATGAATGAGTATGAGGCTTCCTTTAGGATGTCCCTTAGCTATCAGTTATTTAGACAGTTTTTTAATCTCAAGAGTTGTCTTAATTTTTTTTCATTTATTTTTCACATGGTTGTTCTTAAATTCTAAAAATGTTTTGGAAATAAGATTTTTATAAAATAAAGGACATAAAAAAGAAATGAGAGCTTTAAACTTTACAATCTAATTCACAGATGTTTTCTCAAGCAGTATGCATAAAGTCAAGTTATGGAATAATGCAAATGTTCGTTGTGTACCTTGGCATGTGTTTCTGTGGGGGCTTCTTTCTAGATAATTATTAATAATAATAATTATTAATAATAGGTAACTACTTTGCTAGAAATTAAAACATTATAGCCTTCTTACAATATGAAGCTCCAAAGGAGGTGGTGTCTCCATATTCTTAAAGGATATGCATACCTCTAGACTGGTAGCCCAGCATAATGCATCTGAGATACTTCAGGTGCAACTAACACTGGATATGATGGTAATACAAGTCATAGCCTGCTACAGAACCCCAAACATGTCCCTAGACTCTCATTCCAACTTCCTAAGCACCCTGGAATCTATCAAGGTCCAACCCAATACTCTCATACTGGATGACTTCAATTACCCTTCCATCAACTGGGAAAAGTATTCAAGTACCAATGTACAGGCCCAACGCTTTCTGGAATGTATCAGTTCCAATGCCCTGAACCAGCTCATTCTGGCCCCCACTAGAGGAAGCAACATCCTCGACCTGGTTATCACCAACATGGGAGACCATTGTTCCACACCTATAGTCAATTCCTCCCTGATTAAATCTGACCACAAACTGATCACCATTGAAATCTCCATCTCACCTCACCTACACCCCCCGCTAAGGTGACCACCCTGAAAAACTTCTCTAAAGCCGACTTTGGTCCTAAAAACAGAAGTGGCCAACTTCTCGGCACCCATGCCAATGGAAAATAGCTGCATGACTGCCGAATCATGCATCAATGCACTATATAAGCATGTACACAAATGCATGGACCTTGCCATACCTAATAGAGCTAAGACCCTCTCCTCCAAAAAAAGGAAGCTGATCTGGTGGTCCTCAGCCATCAATAAACTCTACAACAGAAGGAAGAAACTGTTGCAAAAAAAAATAAAGTCACAAGACTGGAAAACATCCCTTATCAGTCTCAACAAAAAGCTGAGATCCCTTATCAAATCCTCTAAAGCCAGCTATGAAGGCAGAATTGCAGCTGACACCAAAAATAACCACAAAGCCTTCTATAGCTATATGAAAAACCTCAAAGGCAACACCCACATTTGCTCTGAGCTATTGCACAATGGCACCTCCTATACTGAGCCAACGGATATAGCCAACATACTGGCTGACAGATTCAGTGCCAACTTTACCCCCCCCAAGGGCCCTATCACAATACCAGAAGAAAGCGTGGTACCCACCATTTCTGTGGCACAGGTAAAAGCTGCATTGTCCAAAGCCAAGAATACAGTATCCATGGGACCTGGCTGTGTCCTACATGAGCTACAAAATGAACTGGCACCACATATGTGTGCCCCGTTCAATTACAGCTGTACCTCAGGCTATGTCCCTAAAGAATGGCGCACTGCTACAGTCATCCTGCTCCATAAAGGGGGGAGCAACTACAGACCCTGGTAACTATTACCCCATTAGCCTGACGAGTCTGGTATGTAAAGCTATGGAGCGCATCATCATGGACCTGCTTAACAAAGATATAGGCAATCTCCAAACTCTTGACTCCACACAGTTTGGCTTTGTCAAGGGGAAATCCTGCCTGCTGAACCTGGTTGACTTCTTCAAGGCAGTCACCAAGGCTGTGGATGAGGGTAAGGCAGTGCATACAGGCTACCTCGACCTGGCCAAGGCCTTTGATACCACTCTCCACTCATGTATCATTGATAAACTCATCAAGCTAGGCATCAATCCTTACATAACTAGGTGGGTTGCAAACTGGCTCACAGACAGGACCCACAGAGTGAAATCTGTGGATTCCAAGTCAGACTGTCAATCAGTCATGAGTGGAGTCCCACAGGGCTCAGTCCTGGACCCTCTCCTGTTTGGCATCTACTTCTCAGAAGTCCAGGCCAACACAGAAGGACTCTGGCTGACCAAGTTCACTGATGACTGCAAGCTAGGAGTCATTATCAACTCCCCAAGTGATGCAGACATCCTTCAAAAGGGCCTCTCTGAGACCAATGACTGGTGTCAGAACCATGGCCTGAAGCTTAACACCAATAAATGCGTTATCATCCCCTTTGGAAAAAACTCAGTTCCCACAAATTACTACATTGATGGGAGCTCACTGAACACTGAAGGGGCCATGAGAGATCTGGGCACCCAGGTCGACAGCCACCTCACCTTCGACCACCACATTGCCACTGTGGTCAGAAAGTCCTTCTATGTGGTACATCTTATAACTAAAGGTTTCACATCCAGGAAGAAAGAGGTCATCATCCCTCTCTACTCATCCCTCATTAGACCAGTCATCGAATATAATGCCCCATTTGGCATGTACCTGACCAGACACCTACAACAGCTGGGGAGGCCACAAAAGTACCACACAAAAAGGATCTTAGGCCTTAAACACATATCCTACATGGACAGACTCAGGAAACTTCAGCTGTTCTCAGTCTCTTATCATCTACTTAGAGGTGATCTCTGCTTGACTTACAAAGCCATGTCTGACCCAACCCCTCTTGAAATGCTACACCTAAAGAAATCTCGGTCCCCCATGCCACACGCTCCAGAGATTACAACCTCATTGCCACAATTAACAAAACATGCTGGAGGGACAGGTTCATCTCCCAAAGACTGCCCATACTCTGGAATAAGCTTCCCATTCATGTCAAGCAGGGCACCTTGCTGACCCTCTTCAAGAGAAATCTTGACGAGTGGATAGGTAACAGAAAGTTCACTCCAGGGATCATTCCAGTTGCCCTACTGGATATGGGTACTGTGATCTAAAATCAGGTGGCACGGTGCCTGGGCAATTTTTTTTTTGGGCTAGACTTGTAAAGGCTCCAGGGCCGTTTGCCTAGTACACACCTATGAGCTCATAGACAAGCCAGAGGTGTCACTTTAAAAGCAAGTCTAAAAATAACACTGTTTATTCCCTGATAATGAAATTGTTGTAACATATAGGATGTTGATTTAATGGGTTGACCATATTAATATTAGTTCTCCTTTCTCTTTAAAAAAAAAAAGTTGTTGGAGTGGAATTTTAGAGTGGTAGGTTATGAAGAAGTGGTGCAGGGGTCAAAGATGGATGAGGGAACTGGGGACAAACTGGAAAAAGCAAGCTGTGGGAATAGGTCTGGGATGCAAAACTTAGTCCTGTGGACAAAGTTTTGAGGAAGAGACTAAAAAGTGAAAAGAAACAGAAGGTGAGGCCTAGCAATTTGCATAAAGGCAAGTCATTCAAGAGTTGGAAGGCAGGTGGTGGGAAGGTGGTGGAGGCATAGTATAAAGTGAAAAGCAGAAAAGCAACAATGGGATAATGGCTGCAAAAGCACAAGCTTAAATGGGTGAACAGGAAGCACCATGGCTTGTTAAGGTATATAATACAAAGGAAAAAGGGAATGACTGACATTGTCAGGCTGAGCAAAGATTGGATAGACATCACAAAAGAATGGGGCCAAAAGCAGAGGTACTGATTGAATACTTTGTCTTGATCTTAAAGGAAATTAAGGGGAGTTTGTCATGCCTGGAGTGAGGAAGGTAGGGCAGAGTGCGACAGCAGAAGGCAGACATGGGGACAGAGGTGGAGGAGGTAGAGAGTTCTTTCCTGAGAGAAGGGTAAAGCACAGTGTCCTCAAGAATTTGATCACAGTGGTAGCAGATACTCAGAAAGAAGTTCTCAGGAGATCACTGATCACTGTGGAAGTGCATAAGACTGCAAGACAGTAGGTATGGTACCCTTTTTCAAGGGATCAGGGCAGGAAGAATTCATGGGATTATAGGTCTGTTAGGCTAACACCAGTGGCAGGGAGACTCATGGGCAGAATCCTGAGGACAAGCAGGATGCTTTCCTAGAGGATAGCAGTCCCCGATGTTAATAACTAGTGTTAGGTTACCTTAGGAGAACTTGTCAGACAAACATTATTACAATATCTGCTTTTATGACTGTCTACAGTAATTTTAGAAAGATGGTTGTGGGTAGACATGGTTTATCTGGATGTCAGCAAGGACTGAATGTCAATACAGCCTTTGACTCTGTCACAGATAGACATTTGTTACAAGTAGACATTTGTTAGAAATACTGCAGAGATTGGGAAGTAGAACCAAAATTAAGGAACTGGTCTACTGTTTGTCGGAATTTTAAGATACAGAGGGTTGCAGTGACAGGAACAGTGACTAGAATAAGGACAGTGATTAGGGCATTACTATGGTGGTTGATCCTGGATGTGGTACTTTTCAGTGTGTTCATTTCAAACATATCTGAGGGAAAAGAGTAAAAAAGACAAGCCTGCTAAGTGTAGCATGATATGATGGGAGGAAAAGGTCTAAAGAAGGTGTGATGAAAGGAGGTACTGCCAGCAAAGCTAGCTAGAATTTTGTAAATAATTATATATCATTTGTGAATATTAAACTGATTCATACAAGATGCTGGTGTTACAAATGTATTAGAAGTGTATGCCATGTTTATATCAAACTGATTTGTACAGACGTTTGTGTTGCAAAGGTATTTGTAAAGTGCTTGTGTTTGAAATGTATGCACAGTGTGCCTTACTGGAGAGAACAGAAATGTACATGCACTATTGTAACTGTTTAAATGTATATGTTTTAACAGAGGAAACTGGAGGGTTAACCTCAGTCTAGCAAACTTTAGAAAATAGCTGAAATTAAATCACTTTATAGGCTAGGCCATAAAGATGCTGTCTCACAGATTTCAGTGCAGCCAGAGACACAAAGTCTGCACTAGGAAGCTTTTTGTATTGTTTCTGAGGTGAACTAATCACTTGTCTGGAAGCATAGAGGTATGCAATTACTTTATGACTTCCAGCACATGCCAATGATATGAGCAAAAGCCCTTGTGTGTGTATTTTTATGGGTAAATGCTAAATACTGTCAGCTACCAGCAATGGGGGTTTGCACAAGAACTAGAAGTCAGATGACCAGAAATGATGTAATTCTGCAAGCTATCCCAGCAGTAGTATTTTAGGTATCATTTTGAGAAGACTGTTAGTGAAAGACAGAGCATTCTGTATTCTTCCTTGGGCCTGACAACAAGAAGAAGGACCATTCACCACATCATCTGCCTTTCTCTATTAGTGAAGTTATTAGAGTATAGTAACTCCCTTAGATGCAGTCAGGAATATTAGTGAAGTCTAGTTTAGATATTGTTTTTCTTTATTTCTCTGAGCCTGTCCTGCAATGTTATTTTACATATTTCCTGTGGTTTTGAACTCTGATGTCTCTGTGAATATATACTTAGTATTTTTCTTCTTTTGTCAATTATTATTATTAAATATATTTATACCTTTCATTGTAGCTGATCTTTGTAAAGATATTTAAGTTCTGAGAGTACATACATATTTATTTGGTGACACTGTGTGGGCCACTCCTATAGCCTTGTTGTTGGTCAAACTCCCATTTGTATTAGTATTAATATTACACAGTAAAATTGGGCACCCTTTGTTAATGGCCTTAAAGTAGCTGGTGAGAAGTTCTGGTGGCAGTGGTAACTACCTTATAGTCTGGGCAGAAGGGGGGATAGGCAGTAAAGCTGTGACAGCCATTCTCAGGTGTGTGTGTGTGTGTGTGTGTGTGTGTGTGTGTGTGTGTGTGTGTGTGTGTGTGTGTGTAAAACAAATCTCCAAGAGTGTGTGTTTGTCAGCTACTTGGGCAGGGACACAAAGCACTGGTTGGACAGAGAAGGAGTGTTGGAAGACTTGGCCTGGAACCCTGGCTAAGGACTCAACCCTATAGCTGTGCCAGTAGGGATTCTTACTGGGGATCTGGAGAGAGAGAAATCAGCCCTGGACTAACTGTGGTCTCTGTGTGCACTAAAGGGAAATTGCGCTTGATGCAGAGAGCTGCATCTGGAAATACTGTGTGTGTACCTGCTATCCTCTTAGTGAATGTCCCCCAGAGGTGCCAGTTGTGAGGGCTGAAGCTCCTTGATTACTGGTTCAGTGGTGGGCCATCACATATTTATTGGTTGACAGTGGTGGGATCACCACATCACATATTGGGATGCAGTGGTGTGGATATTGAACTCCTGCAGCCTGTAAATAGTGGTCACTAAAGCAGGTGTTTGTACTCTCAAGCAGCCACATGGTAAACATTCAGAGTTTCATATCACAATAACTTTATTTATTTATTTTTTGTTAGTGTAGTCAGGGAGAGCAGGCAAGGATGGCAGCAGAGGATTATGGCAGGCTGACAAGGAGCCAGTTGGCTGAGATGTGCCAAGCCAAAGGACTGGTGCATGCAAACCTGACTAAAGGGGAAATGATTGCAGCCTTAGTCGCAGATGCATCACAGACCAGCAACCAGGAAGACAACCAAACTGGCCTTGGGGATGTAGAACTCTCAGAAAATGGACAGTTCAACTTTGCCTCAGAGGACTTAAAAATCCATCTGGAGTTAAAGAAATGTGAAGTGGAGGCCAAACAGATGGAATTAGCATCAGCAGAGAGACCAAGACATCTGGAAGCCAAAGAAAATGAGAGGCAGAGACCACACGAAAAGGACACATTGACTCTTCGCCAGGGTCGTGGAGGTAATGGAGAAGGGAGTAACTAAACCGGAGAAACACTAAAGGTTAATAAATTTATTCCACAATTTACAGAGGGTGATACGTTTGATAGTTATTCATATATTTGAAAGGATATGTAAACAGTATAATGATGACCAAGGGCTCTGAGTATGGGTCCTGACCCCCTTACTCCATGGTAAAGCTGTAACTGTTGTTTCTAAATTGTCTGATATTGATTGTCTAGACTACAACCAAGTAAAGAAATATTTATTAGAGTGCTTTAAGTTAACACCTGAAGCTTACAGAAAAATGTTTTGTGAGCACAGATGCAAGGCAGATGAAAGTGTGTGTAATTATATTGTTGAGTTAAGCACTTATTTTCATAATGGGTGAGTGGGTGGCAGGCCACCACTTTTGAAAATCTGGCAGACTTTTTGGTGAGGGAACAAGCCCTTAGCAATTTGCCTGAGGACATGAGAATCTGCTTGACAGAGAGGGAATGCAACAGCACTGATGTGTTGGGGAAAAAGGTGACCTATAGCTAGCAAGCAGGGCATCACTGAACAGGAAAGGGATACCCAGTGCAGCACATAGGTATAAGGGAACCCATGGTTGGTAGCCTAAACAGCCCCAACAGAGTCCACCAGTAACAGGGGAAGCCACTAGTTCAGATATATGGCCAGGATCAAGGGTAAAATGTTTTAAATGTAACCAGTGGGGCCATGTAGCATATAGATGTCCACGTTGGCAAGGTGGGTAACAAAAAGTAGGGTAGCCAGCAAGTGGGGATAACAGAATGCCAGTGGTAAGTTGTCTGGAGACAACAAGGGTACCAAACTACCACAAGAGGTTATATCCTATCTTAGTCGATGGGAAACAGGCCACTGCTAAGAGACACACAGACTCTGACCTAACCATTGTGAAGCCTGAAATGGGTAAAGAGGAGAATTACTTGCTTGGGCAGTCTACTCCAGTCAGAGCTTTAGGAGGCACCCCATTCCAAATGCCTTTGGCTAGAGTTCACCTTGACTGGGAGGGTGGAAAAGGAAGCAAGGAAGTAGGTGTGTTTGAAGATATCGCTGCAGATGTCCTGATCAAAAATTATTTTGATAATGCAGCACCTTGTGTGCATCCAGTAACATGCAGTCAGGCTTGGAGACAGACATGTGGGCCTGGTGGCCTGGAAGAGACCCAGACACACTATACATTTGAAGCCAAGACTGGTAAGGTGGCTACTTCAGGGAGGCAGCTACCCTGCAGCAGTAAGACTGAAGGTGAGTCACAGCTGCTTGTGGGTTCTGATGTTTCCTTGGTGTGACTACAAGGGCAGAGGTGAGTAGTAGTACCTAGGCTGATAGTGTGGCACTGCTGTCAGAGGATACCAGACTTCCTGTGGAAGGGGAGCTGGGAAAGGTTACAAAGAGAGAGTTGAGACAGGCTCAGCTCTCAGACACTACATTACAAGCCTTGAGGGAGGTAGCTAGGGAGGCATCTGATTCACAAGGAAAAATGGATTTTGTATAGTGGAACAAAGGGTTACTGTATAGAGAATGGACCACTGAAGTTGGGCTAGAGAATGACATAATATAGCAGTTGGTAGTGCCCAGAGCCTCCCGTCTGGCACTTCTAGCCATAGCCTATGACATTCCCTTTGCAGGTCATATGGGCATAAAGCACACCAAAAGACATATTATGCAGAAGTTTTATTGGCCTGGAATTGCAAGGGATGTAACAGGGTACTGCAGGACCTGTGAGCAGTGCCAAAAGGTAGGCAAAGCAGGAGACAAGGTCAAAGCTCCTTTGATGTCTTTGCCTTTGAATGAGGAACCATTTCAGAGGGTAGCTATGGATATTATGGGCCTCTGAGTACCCAAAGTTCCACAGGAAAGAAGTATATATTAGTGGTAGTAGATTATGCTATCAGATACCCTGAAGCAGTGGCCCTGTCCACCATTGAGGCAGAAAAGGTGGCAAATGCTTTGTTAGAGATTTTCAGCATGAAACGTTTCCCAAAATAAACACTGATTGACAGAGGTGTCAATTTTCTGCTGGCTTGTCTGTGGAAGCACTGTGGGGTGAAGCACCTAAAGACCACCCCTACCAACTCCAGACTAATGGTCTGGTGGAGAGGTTAAACTCTACACTAAAGACCATGCTACAGGCATTTCCAGACCAGTTTAAAAGGGAGTGGGACAAATATTTACCCCATCTGTTTGCTTACAGAGAGATGCCCCAGGAATCCACAGGTTTCTCATGTTTTGAGTTGCTGTACAGGCATAGGGTGAGGGGACCTCTAGATTTGATTTGTTATAAGTGAGAGGGTGAGTGTGAATCCCAGAAGGAGTCTTTTGTGGCATATGTCCTAAATGTCAGGACAAGGATCAGGGATGTGGGCTTGGCCCAAGAGAACCTGGCAGGAAAGCAACAGCAAAAAAAGGTCTGGTATAATAGGAATGCTTGAGCCAGACAGTATGCTGTGGGGCAGCAGGTTATGGTTGTCATTCCTGTCAGACACAATATGCTGCAGGCAGCTTGGGAGAGACCTCCTGGTCGAACTGCTAGGCAGGAGGCAGGGGCACAAATTGTACCATATTAACATGACGAAACCTTACCATGGTAGAGAGGCCTTTGTGCTGAGTATTTGCAGTGGATGGTAAGAGGAGTCGGAGGGGGATCTGGTGACTGATCTCCTCTGTGAGGCTTGGACTGACACCTCAGTGGAAGGGGTAGCAATGTCCCAGCAGCTATCCCCTACCCAGGTTTGAGAAATCCGAGCAGTGTTACAGGAGATTGGGGGCATGTTCACTGTGAAACCTGGGTGCACCCACCTGGTGCAGCACCATGTGGATACAGGACCACAAAGGCTTATTAAGCAGGCCCCTTATAGTGTGCCCGAGAGAGTGAAGCAGTCTCTGAGGGAGGAGATAAAGGAAATGTTGGAACTGGGGGTAATCCAACAGTCCCTGGCCCTCTCCAGTGGTGCTGGTACCAAAGAAGGATGGCAGCACCAGGTTCTGTGTGGACTACAGGAAACTAAATAGTCACACAGAGTCAGATGCTTACCCCATGCCTAGGACAGATGAAGTCCTAGAGCAGCTGTGTGCGACTAAGTATCTTGCCACTATTGAGCATACCAAGGGGTACTGGCAGTTGCCTTTGATCCCAATACTAGAGTGAGGTCAGCCTTTGTGACTCCTTTCATTTTGTATGAGTTAATGAAGATGCCCTTTGGGATGAAAAATGCCCCAGAGACTTTACAGGGGCTGATAGATTGTATCCTAGCAGAAGCAGGAGATTTTGCCCTCACTTACCTGGATGATATTGCCATCTACAGCCATTCCTGGCAAGAGCACCTTCAGCATGTCAAGGAGGTGCTGGGCAGACTACAGAGGGCAGGTTTGACCATTAAGCCCAGTAATTGTTAGGTGGGTATGGCAGAGGTCTCCCCCATGGGACATTGAGTGGAGAGTGGTAAGATCAGGCTATAACCTGCCAAAGTGGAAGCCATTCAGGCATGGCTTGTCCCTGTTACCAAAAAGCAGGTGAGGGCATTTTTAGGGATAGCAGGGTACTACAGAAAGTTTGTCCCTAATTATAGTACCATAGCTGCTCCCCTCACAGGCCTGACAAGGAAAAACAGGCCAGATAAGGCAGTGTGGACCCCAGCATGTGAGCTGGCATTCCAGAAGCTTAAAGGAGCTATGAGAGGACCCCCTCTGTGTTAGCCAGTCCAGATTACAGCAAATAATTAGTTCTGAACATGAATGCTTCAAACCATGGGGTAGGGGCTGTACTCATCTAGGTTTCCTCAGAGGAAGAAGAGCGGCATATATCAGCCATAGGGTCCAACCCAGGGAGGAATGCTATGCTGCTATAGAAAAGGGAAGCCTAGCCATAATATGGTCACTGCAGAAACTTCAACCTTATCTGTATGGAAGGAAATTCACTTTAATTACAGATCACAATCCCTTAACATGGCTACAATGAGCCAGCCAGCAAAATGCCAAGCTATATGATATGACAGTACAGCATCACAGTGGGGTTAGCAATGCCAATGCAGATGGGCTCTCAAGACAGGGTATGGGTTAATGTATTCCCAGATAGGCTTATCCCTCTCAAGCAACATTTCTCAAGGGGCACTTGAAAAACTAGCTTGAGTCTTTGAAGGGGGAAGACGTATGACAAAAGGAGGTACTGCTAGCAATGCTAGCTAGAATTTTGTAAATAATTATGTGTTATTTGTGATTCATACAAGATGCTGGTGTTACAAATGTATTAGAACTGTATGTCATGTGTATATCAAACTGATTTGTACAGATGTTTGTGTTGAAAAAGTGTTGGTAAAGTGCTTGTGTTTGAAATGTACAGTATGCCTTATTGGAGAGAACAAAAATGTACATGCACTGTTTTAACGGTTTAAATGTATGTTTTAACAGAGGAAACTGGAGGGTTAACCTCAGTCAAACAAACTTTAGAAAAATGTCTGAAATTAAATGACTTTATAGGCTAGGCCATAAAGATGCTATCTTACAGGTTTCAATGCAGCCAGAGACACAAAGTCTAACTAGGAAGCTTTCTGTATTGACTTTGGAATGAGCTAATCACTACTCTGGAAGCATAGATATATGCAATTATTTTATGACTTCCAGCACACGCCAAAGATCTGAGCAAAAGCTCTTGTGTGTGTATTTTTACAGGTAGGTGCTAAATACTGCTAGCTGCCAGCAATGGGGGTTTGCATGAGAACTAGAAGTCAGATGACCAGAAATGATGTCATCCTCCAAGCTATCTCAGCAGTAATATTTTAGATATTATTTTGAGAAGTCTCTTGGTGAGAGACAGAGCATTCTCTATTCTGTCTTGGGCCTGGTAACAACAAGAAGGACCATTCACCACATCATCTGCCTTGCTCTATTAAGTAAGTTATTAGAGTATAGTAACTCTCCTAGATGCAGTCAGGCATATAGTGAAGCCTAGCTTAGATATTGTTTTTTTCATTTGTGTGAGCCTGTCCTGCAATGTTATTTTAAATATTTCCTGTGGTTTTGAACTCTGATGTCACTGTGAATATATACTTAGTATTTTCTTGTTCTTTTATAATTTATTATTAAATATATTTAAACCTTTCATTGTGGCTGATCTTTGTAGAGATATTTAAGTCCTGAGAGTATTTGCATATTTATTTGGTGACACTGTGTGGGACACTCCTAATAGCCTTGCTGTTGGTCAAACTACCATTTGTATTAGTATTAATATTACACAGTAAAATTGGACACCCTTTGTTAAGGTCCTTAAAGCAGCTGGCTACGGGTTCTGGTGGCAGTGGTTACTACCTTATAGTATGGGCAGAAGGGGACATAGCTAGTAAACCTGTGCCAGCCTTTCTCAGGTGTGTGTGTGTGTGTGTGTGTGTGTGTGTGTGTGTGTGTGTGTATGTAAAAGAAATCTCCAAGAGTGTGTGTGTGTGTGTGTGTGTGTGTGTGTGTGTGTGTGTGTGTGTGTGTCTATGTGTGAACTACTTGGGCAGGGACACAAAGCACTTGTTGGACAGAGAGAGTGTTGGAGGACTTGGCTTGCAACCCTGGCTAAGGACTCAACTCTATAGCTGTGCCAGTATGGAGTCTTATTGGGGAGCTGGAGAAAGAGAGAGAAATCAGCCCTGGATTGACTATTATCTCTGTGTGCTCTTAAGGGAAATTGCACTTGATGCAGAGATCTGCATCTGGAAATAACATGTGTGTACCTGTTATCCTCCCATTGAATGTCCCCCGAGGTGTCAGTAGTGAGGATTGAGGCTCCTTGATTCATGGTCCAGTGGTGGGTTGTCACAAAAGGATTTAGAAAACCTACCCATGTGGGCAAAATGTGGCAGCTGAAGTTCAGTGTAAAAAATACAAAGTGCTGCCCATGGACCACAAGAACCTTGCTCTAAAATATTAATCAGGAAGACAGGAACTTTTGGCAAGAGGGGAAAAATGGATCTGTGAGTTTTGATCACACTTAGAGTGACCACCAGTAGTAGAGTAAGAGGGCAGTGGCAACAACCAAGAGAATGCTGGGGTTCAGGTAGTTTTACCTCAGAAATAACATAATAATATTCTGACTATACTAGGCCCTATGCTTGCTGCATCTTGAGTATTGTGTACAGTTAAAGAGGTGGGATAAGGGAAGTGATGTCAGGTTGCTGGAACATTGTATGTACTGGAAAGAAATGGTATGACCAGAGAATAGATGAGTCAAAGCTCTTTTCATGGGACACCAAAAGAGACAGAGAAGGCATGATATGGATGGACAAAAATCTCATCAAGGATGCATGAGTGGGTTGTTCTACTGTAAAAATGGTTAAAGCTGCAGAGATTTAGGCACCTTTTTCAACTATTGCCTAAAGCAGTCAGTTGTGTAAGGCTAGATTAGTCTCAAATAGAAGACACTAGAGTATACCAGATAATATAAGACTAGTGAGTATATTGCTCTAGGAGTATGACTTCCAGGGGATGATGCTTGATCACTATCAATGAAGTGTTTTTTTTCCAAGACATAGTAGTTAGATGACAAAAGGAGGTTTGAACTTTTACTGACCAATGCTCTTATACTGACAGCTGTTGTCCAAAGTAACACTCAGGTTTTACACCTTGCTCACAGTTTTCAATTATTCATCCCTTTTTCCAGTTACTGGATAAATACAAGGAGATATTTTTAAATAAACAATTTTATTGATCAGAATAGAGCATTATTTTAGGTATGATGAAGCATTGGTTTTAAACAAAACTAACATATATTCAAACTATTTACAAAAATGACAACTTGAACTTGAGTTCAGCCATTGCTGTTACAATTACACTTACATTGTCATTTTCATTTTCCTCCATGTTTTTATTGGTTTCTGCTGCATTGTTCCCTATATAAGTATATCATAGGATCATAGGAAGTTACTAGGTTATTGGCCCTGGGACCCTTATAAGCCTAGCCAAGAGTTTAGCCCATGCATAGACAAATCAGCACCCGATGCCCCTGTTCAACAGGGACACGGGTGGAATCCCAGGGATGTATTTTCTATTTCCCATCTAGTTATCCAGGTTGCGCTTAAAAAGGGATAAAGAGGTACTCTGCTTGATGTGGATAGGGAGTCCCGTCCATAGATGGGGGAGTCTCTGGGACACAAATCTGTCCTGACAAGTCCTATTGATGTCGCAGACCAGGTTGAGACCGCATGTGCAGTTTACTCAAGTGGAGCTTGACTTACGGATATGCAGCAGTCTCATCAAGGCGGGGTGAGAGATCGCCTTGTATGCCAGACAGAGGTCACCTCTGAGGAGTCTGTATGAAACTGAGTAGAGGGATAGAGCTTTTAGCCTGTCTGTGTATGGTAGATTTTTGAGGCCCTGGATTCTCCTTGTGAGGAACCTCTGTGGTCCCTCCAGCTGCTGCATGTGGTTTGCGAGGTACATGCCAAATGGGGCATTGTACTCAATAATAGGCCTTATAAGGGAATAATACAGGGATGTCATGACCCCCTTGTCCCTGGATGAGATACCCTTACTTATGAGGTGGGCCATGTAGAAAGCTTTCCATACAATGGAAGCAACATGGTGGTTAAAAGTCAGGTTGGCTTTCAATTTGGGTGCCCCAATCCCTCATGACTGACTGCGTGCTTAGGATGTTGTTATTAATGTGATAGTTTGTGGGGACATTACTCTCCCCAAAGGGGACTGATGATGCATTTTTTGAGGCCATGTTTCTGGCACCAGTCATCTGTTTAGGTAAGACCCTCTTGGAGGATGTCCACATCACTAGGGGAATTGATGACAGCTCCCAGCTTGCAATCATCTGAAAACTTGTTCAGCCATAGCCCACTGGTTTTGGCCTGCACCCCAGAAAAGTTTATCCCAAATAACAGAGGCCCCAAGACAGAACCCTGGGGTACACCACTTGATACGGGTCTACTGCTTGATGTGGCTCCCCGTATTTTGACTAGGGTTCTATCAGTGAGCCAGTTAGCTACCCATCTGGTAACATGGATTGATGTCTAGTTGAGAGAGTATATCTATTATGCCTGAGTGGGGAATAGTGTCGAAGTCTTTGGCCAGGTCAAGGTAGGAGGTGTGCACTGTCTTTCCCTCATCCATGGCTTTGCTGGCTGTCTTTTTTCACCTTCATATCATTTTTTCTGTTCTTATCACTACCCCCTAATAAACATGTAATCTCACTGAAATACCAGTGACCAACACCATCACCAATACACCTCTACTCAATAAAATCTAACCTTCTTCGATTGTCATGATGTCATATATCATGTTCTGACAAATTCGTCCTGAAGCGTTAATACTTACTATTTTACTTTAATGGCTCACCACTTTTTACAGCCAAAGTCAATGTCAATATACCTCCTTCTGTAAAATATATTTAAATTCAAATTTTCTGTAACAAATCCTATCACTGCATGCAATCACTACTGCAGGACCTCCAGTCATAAACACAAGGCCATCATGTCATAATTGTAAAACTTCATCCCATGTCACTTTCAGTACTGATCTTTCTATGTACAACAAAAAAAAAAAAAAAAACAAATTAACATAAATTATATATATCAAACTAAATACAAAAATGATCCACTTAAATTTAGAGACATATATTTCTGGAGCACTGTTCAATGAAAAAAGATAAAATAAAAAAGGAGTGAGCAGCACTTATTCACCACAGCTGCTTACATTTAATAAAAAACTAAAGATCAGAATAATTCAGTGTAATCATTGTCAACACTATCATTCAGTTAGCCAGTATCTGTCTTATATAATATAGTATCATAGCCCTTGCAAATCATTAATAGTTCCTACCCAGATAGTGAGGCATCCCAAAACAGCACACATTTTTCTACATTGTAGCAAGCAGCCACTCTTTAATATATACCTACGTTGGTGTTACATTAACACTTACTGAAAGCAGCCATTCATTATACAGAAGACATTCTCATTCTATACAGTCCAGTGAGTTCATGAAAACGCTGTCAACATAGCAAACATCTTAATGTGTAGCACATGACTCTGTCACTTACATCAAAATATATTAGCATTGCTTTCACCTTATATTCAGACTTGTACACATCAGTAACTGACTGTACCTACCCAAGTGTGCCTAATCACTAAATTCAGCTGAGTTAAATATAACACCCTTTTATACTCCACCACTGTCTAAAAGAGGCACAGTTTCCAACAAACTGCATGAAGAATGCTATGCACTGGCTAGGTATGTCAGGTGCCAACAAGGCACTTCCTAAAATAGGCATGTAATACCATGATACCATACAACAATTTTAAATGTACTCTGTACATCATTACTTTATTTTAAAATATCTTATTATCTAATATAGGTGGGAGAACTAGAACTGGATCTGACCAAAGTGTAGCCTAAGTACAAGTTTGGCTCAGGCTTGTGGTTTGACAAATTAACTTACTGGGAATGAGCCGAGCTGCAGCTTATCTTTTTTAAGCATCTAATTTAGATGGAACAACAGAGTGTGAGGGCTCTTTTTTTGGTCCAATCACATCACATTTGCACTGTGGTAAACGCTCATTATTTTACTGAAGATGAGTAATGTGATGTGCCATTCAATATCTTGCAGGTGATCCTAATATATATTTTTAAAAAGTTTATTTTCTTTTGGGGTATAAATAATTGCAATGTGGATTATCTTAGAAAGCAAATTATGATTGTTGACTCCACATTTAAAGGGATAAAAAAAATCTTCCTAGGAATTAATAAAGATCATCACCATGTCTTGCTTAAGGGGATGTAAAATGTATGACACATTATGGGGACTGGAAAGTTTGTTTTCAAGAAGAAAATATGAGACAGTAATAGTGGTGGTGGTGGAAGGTGAATGATGTTGGCAAAAGTAATGCTCCCCTATTCAGTAGTCAAATTAAGTAAATGAACTAACTAAATAAGAAGAAGAGAATTGAGTTAAATGTGTGTGATGCAATTTCTGTGTTGATATTTAGTTATAGTCTAACAAAAATAGAAAGTTGTTTTATGAATAATATTTGAAGAATATGTTATAAGGAATCAAAAAGGTACATTACAATTTGGGAGGAGATGATAGTCTTATTTTGGATTTGTTAAAACTCATTTAAGTTATCTTGGTAATAGGTTCATGCTGAAGAAATTGTTTAAATATGTGACCCCTGCGCCCTGTTTTATAGGTGCCAAAACCAGTATAAGCAATTGTACCACAGACAGAAAGCTCTGTTTAGATTTTTTTTCATGCAGGATGATAGAAGTCTGAATAATAAATTTGTTAGTTTAGAAGCAAGAGCTAAAGGTGAAGGATATTATGTTATCCTGGTCACCAAAACCTGGTTCTCTGAGAGCAATATACCACTGAGTTTACTTGAGTACAATGTATACCATAATGTTAGACAATCTAAAGGGGGGGAGGGTCAATTAACATTTATGAGAAACTTGACTCTAACTTATTACATAATAGTAGGACATAGATTGCGGCAGTGAATATCAGCCTTAAGAAATAAATATGAATGTTTGTCTAATTTAAAGACTCCTAAACCAGAATAAAGTGGACACTAAAGGACTTTGTGAAATACTGTTGTGACGATTGGGGAGACATGGGTGAAGGCTGCCAGCCTAGTCAAATAGAATTTGATATATAATTCTGGCATTTGTAAATAAATGTAAAATACAGGCATGTTTTCTTGAATGTAAAAGAATCTGTGAAATGTGGAACTGCAAAATATGTGACAACATTGCACTCTACTGGCCCAGCGAAGCATGTTGTGACCCTTTTCATGTTAGAATTCAGCTCCAGTGCAGCTGGATGAAGGTTTCATGCCCATTCTTTTAAAACTAAAGTTTATGACCAGAATTTAGATGTGGAATGTGCTTTATTGCTCTAATTTCTGTTAGAATATACATGTGAAATGTCTTCTATTGTTGTAAGTTTCTGTGCAGGTGTTAGATTGCTAAATAACACAGTTCATGGCCTGAGAACTCAGACCAGGTGTTAAGATGATGCAATATGAATACTGGGAAAACCTAAGTGTCAAAAATTATGTAATTTGGGAGGGTCTTAGAGACATGTTAGTAATGTTTAAATACTATTTCTCACAACAGACTGAGAGCATTTTGATCTTGATATCTAACTTATAAGCACTCTGCCTTGAGCTCACATGTAAGTTTTAGCACTGTGATTTCTTGTAGGAATAGTTAAAGCTAGTAAAGATTAATTAGGTATTTTTCTTTGAAATCAGACTTGTCCTACTATATTATTTTAAGTTTCTGTGTGATCTGTGAACTCGTAGACATCTCTGTAGTGTAGTAGTTTTGTCTTGTGTTTTAATTATTTATTATTAAATATTTTAAAAACCTTTACCTGTCACTGGTTTGTGTAGAGATAAGCTCTAGAGTACATTGCATATTTATAGAGTTTATTGTAATAGGCCACTCTAATAAGCCTTAGACTGTATAGTCACATTACCAATTGGATAATAATATTGCACAGTAATAATTGGACACCCTTTTAAGGGCCTTTTAGTTGTTAATAATATTAGCTGGGTGGTGGCAGGGATTACTATCGTATGGTCTGGGTAAAGGGACACAGCTGGAGAATCTGTGTCAGCCTTTCCCAGGAGTATCTGTGAAGTTGTATAAATACTTATCTCAAAGTGTGTGTGAGTTGTTTCAGCTACTTGGGCAGGACACAAAACACTGGTTGGACAGAGAGGGTACTGGAGGTTTTAGCTTGCCCAACTAGGCTAAGACCTGGACCCTATAGCTGAGTCAGTGGGGAGTCTTATTGGGGACCTGGTGAGCAAGGGAGCAACCAGCCCCGGACGACTGTGATCTTAAGGGAAATTGTACTTTACTGTGTGTATTAGTTATCCTTTCCCCTCTTCTATGAGATAACCTCCCTGGTGTTAGTGGTCAGGATTGAGGCTCCTTGATTGCTGGGCCAGGGCACAGTCATCACAAGTGTTTGGCAGTGGTGGGATCTACTTCACATACTAATTGGCTTGTAGTGGTGTGGGTAGAGTGAATTCCTGTAGCTTATGTACAGTGATCTCTTAAAGTGTTTTGTACTCTAAAACAGCCACGCAGTGTATACTCAGAGTTCATATCACAATTGTTTTATTTCTTTTGTTAGCTTAGTGTTAGGGTGAGCAGGCAGCATGTCAGCACAAGAGTATGGAAAGCTGACAAGGAGCCAGCTTGTGGAGATGTGCCAGGCTAGGGGACTGGTGCATGGAAACCTGACTAAAGCAGACCTGATTGCAGCCTTGGTTACAGCTGCATCAGAAAACAGCAGCCTGGAGGAAAATCAGACTGACAGTGGAGATACAATATCCTCAAAGAATGGACAGCTCAGCCTTTCTGCAGTGGACTTAAAAATCCAGCTGGAGCTAAAGAGACTTGAGTTGGAGGCCAGGCATATGGAACTAGAAAGCAGCCGAGAAAATGAGGAGTCTACAAGCTGAGGAAAATGAATGGCAGAGGAGGCATAAGAGGGAAATGCTGACTCTTCGCCAGAGTCATGGAGGTAATTGGGAAGGGAGTAACCGGACCCAAGAAGCACAAAAGGTCAGTAAATTTCTTCCACAATTTAAAGAGGGGGGATCATTTTGATAGCTTCATTCATATGTTTGAGCGGGTATGTAAACAGTATGAAGTTGACCAAGGGCTCTGGGTACGGTTCCTGACCCCCTTACTCCATGGTAAAGCTGTAACTTCTTTAGCAAAAAGGCATGACACTGACTGTTTTGATTATACTGCTGTAAAAAGACATTTATTAGAATGTCTTAAGCTAACACCTGAAATGTATAGGAAAAACTTTTGTGAGCAAGGCAGATGAAAATGTATGTGAATATGTTGCTGAACTGAGCACTTATTTTCATAGCTGGGTGAGTGGATGTCAGGTCACCACTTCTGAAGTCTGGCAGACCTTTTGGTAAGGGAACAATCCCTTAGCACTTTGCCTGAGGACATGAGGATCTGGTTAGCTGATAAACAGTGTGCTACTTCAGAGGAGTTGGGGACGAAGGGAGACTTATACCTAGCAAGCAGGGCAGCCCTGCACAGGAAAGGGACCCCAGTACTGCTCATGGGTCTAAAAGAACCCATGGTGAGCAGCACAGACTGCTCCAACAGAATCCGCCAGTAGCAGGGGAAGCCACTAGTCCAGGTACATGTCCAGGACCTAGGGTGAAATGTTTTGAATGCAACCAGTGGGGCCATGTGGCATATAGGTATCCATGGAGGCAAGGTGGGGAACCAAAGGTGAGGGAGCCAGTAAGTGGGAAAGACAAAATGCCAACAGTGGGTTGTCTTGAGACAACAGAGGTATGGAACTACCATCCTGCAGATGTCCTGAGATGGAAGGATTTGGATGAGGCAGTACTATGTAGTTATGCAGTTCCATGCAGTAAGGCTAGGAGACATGCATGTGGGTCTGGTAGCCTGGGGGAGACCCAGACAGACTGCATACTTGCAGCCAGGACTGCTGAGGTGTTTACTTCAGGGAGTAAGCTATGCTGTAGCAGTGAGACTGAATGTGAGCCACAGTTGCTTGTAGGTACTGATGTTCCCTTGGACAGGGTAACTTCAAAGGTAGAGGTGAGTAGTATTACCCAGGCTGACAGTGAGGCACCACTGTCAGAGGATGCCAGACTTCCTGTGGAAGGGGAGCTGGGAAGGGTTACAAGGAGAGACTTCAGACAGGCTCAGCTCTCAGACCCTACATTGCAAGGCCTGAGGCAGGTAGCTAGGGAGGCACCTGATTCAAAAGGGAAGGGGGAATCTGTATACTGGAACAAAGGATTACTGTACAGAGAGTGGACCCCTGAGGGAGGGCTAGAAGGTGAGAGAATACAGCAGTTGGTAGCGCCTAGAGCTTACCGTCTGGTGCTTCTAGCCAAAGCCCATGATATTCCCTTGGCAGGTCATGTGGGCATAAACGTACAAAGAGCCGTATTATGCAAAACTTCTATTGGCCTGGAATTTCCAGAGATATAACAGGATACTGCAGGACCTGTGAGCAGTGCCAAAATGTAGGCAAGGCAGGAGACAAGGTGAGAGCACCTTTGACGCCTTTGCCTGTGATTGAGGAACCATTTCAGAGGGTAGCTATGGATATTGTGGGTCCTCTGAGTACCCCAAGTTCCACAGGGAAAAGTATATCCTAGTGATTGTAGATTATGCTACACGATACCTTGAGGCAGTGGCTTTGTCCTCCATTGAGGCAGAGAAGGTGGCAAATGCTTTGCTAGAGATTTTCAGTGGGGTAGGTTTCTCAAAGGAAATACTGTCTGACAGAGGTGCCAATTTTATGTCAGACCTGCTAGCTTGTCTGTGGAAGTCCTGTGGGGTAAAGCACATGCAGACCACCCCCTACCATCCCCAGACTAATGGTCTTGTTGAGAGGTTAAACTCTAGAATCAAGTCCATGCTACAGGCATTTGCAGATCAGTTTAAGAGGGAGTGGGACAAATATTTGCCCCATCTGTTGTTTGCTTACAGTGAGGTTCCCCAGAAATCCACAGGTTTTCACCCTTTGAGTTGCTGTATGGGCATAGGGTGAGGGGACCTCTAGATTTAATTCTAGATGAGTGGGAAGGTGAGTGTGAGTCTCACAAGGAGTCTTTTGTGGCATATGTCCTGAACCTCAGGACAAGGCTCAGGGAACTCATGGACCTGGCCCAGAAGAACCTGGCAGAAGCCCAACAACAGAAACAGGTGTGGTATGACAGGAATGCTCGAGCTAGAGTGTATGCTGTAGGGCAGCAGGTAATGGTTCTCATTCCTGTCAGACACAACAAGCTGCAAGCAGCTTGGGAGAGACCCTACAAGGTGGTAAGAAAGGTAAGTGATGTTAACTACATAGTGGAAGTGCTAGGCAGATGGCAGGGGCACAAATTGTACCATGTTAACATGATGAAACCTTACCATGATAGGGAGGCCCTTGTGCTGAGCATTTGCAGTGGATTGCAGAAGGAGTCTGAGGGAGATCTGGGGACTGATCTCCCCAGTGAGGTTCAGGCTGACACCTCGGTGGTAGGGGTAGCAATGTCCCAGCAGCATGTGAGCAGGCATTTCAGAAGCTAAGAAAGCTTTGGGAGGTCCCCCTGTGTTAGCCAGTCAAGACTACAGCAAAGACTTTGTTGTGTAGGTGGATGCTTCAAAGTATGGGGTGGGGGCTGTACTTAGCCAGATTTCTTCAGAGGGAGAAGAGCGCCCAGTGGTTTATCTCAGTTGTAGTCTCCAACCCAGGGAGGAATGCTATGCAGCGGTAGAAAAGGAATGCCTAGCCATAGTGTGGGCACTCCAAAAACGTCAGCCTTATCTGTATGGAAGAAAATTCACTGTGATGACAGACCACAACCCTATAACATGATTAAACAGAGCCAGTCAGCAAAATGCCAAGTTGCTAAGATGGAGTCTGGGGTTGCAAGCATATATTATGTCAGTGCAGCACCGCAGTGGGAGTAGCAATGCCAATGCAGATGGGATCTCAAGACAGGGAATGGGGTGAGGTGCACCCAGATAGACCTGACACTCTCAAGTGATGTTTCTCAAGGGGCACTTGAAAAACTTGCTTGAGTTCCCCGGGGAGGGGGGAGAGATGGGTGAAGGCTGCCAGCCTAGTCAAATAGAATTTGATATATAATTCTGGCGTTTGTAAATAAATGTAAAATACAGGCATGTTTTCTTGAATGTAAAAGAATTTGTGAAATGTGGAACTGCAAAATATGTGACAACGTTGCAATCTACTGGCCCAGTGAAGCATGTTGTGACCCTTTTCATGTTAGAATTCGGCTCCAGTGTGGCTGGATGAAGGTTTCATGCCCATTCTTTTAAGGCTAAAGTTTATGACCAGAATTTAGATGTGGAATGTGCTTTATTGCTCTAGTTTCTGTTAGAATATACATGTGAAATGTCTTTTATTGTTGTAAGTTTATGTGCAGGTGTTAGATTGCTAAATAATGCAGTTTGTGGCCTGAGAACTCAGATCAGGTGTTAAGATGATACAATATGAATACTGGGAAAACCTGTCAAAAATGATGTAATTTGGGAGGGCCTTAGAGACATGTTTGTTAGTAATGTTTAAATACTGTTTCTCACAACAGACTGAGAGCATTTTGATCTTGATATCCAACTTATCAGCACTCTGCCTTGTGCTCACATGTAAGTTGTAGCACTGTGATTTCTTGTAGGAATAGTTAAAGGTAGTAAAGATTAATTAGGTATTTTTCTTTGAAATTAGACCTGTCCTACTGTATTAAGTTTCTGTGTCATCTGTGAACTCTTAGATATCTCTGTGGTGTAGTAGTTTTGTCTTGTGTTTTAATTATTTATTATTAAATATTTTAAAAACCTTTACCTGTGGCTGGTTTATGTAGAGATAAGCTCTAGAGTACATTGCATATTTATAGAGTTTATTGTAATAGGCCACTCTAATAAGCCTTAGAATGTATAGTCACATTACCAATTGGATAATAATATTGCACAGTAATAATTGGACACCCTTTTAAGGGCCTTTTAATAGCTGATAATATTAGTTGGGTGGTGGCAGGGATTACTACCATATGGTCTGGGTAAAGGGGCACAGCTGGAGAATCTGTGTCAGCCTTTCCCAGGAGTGTCTGTAAAGTTGTATAAATACATATCTCAAAGTGTGTGTGAGTTGTATCAGCTACTTGGGCAGGGACACGAAGCACTGGTTGGACAGAGAGGGTACTGGAGGTTTGAGCTTGCCCAGCTAGGCTGAGACCTGGACCCTATAGCTGTGCCAGTGGGGAGTCTTATTGGGGACCTGGTGAGCAAGGGAGCAACCAGCCCCAGACTGACTGTGATCTCTGTATGCACTTAAGGGAAATTGTACTTTACTGTGTGTATTAGTTATCCTTTCCCCTCTTCTATGAGACAACCTCCCTGGTGTTAGTGGTGAGGACTGAGGCTCCTTGATTGCTGGGCCAGGGCACGGATGTCACAACTATCATCAAATTTCTGGATACTTTTGATATTAATGATGGTGAACTCAATGCCATAAATGTTTCATGGTATGATTTAACCTACATTAAATGGCTGTGGGTGACTTGGTAAGTCATAGTAAGGAATTTGGGTCCACTGACAATCTAACAGATCCTACAAGAAAGGTCTGTACCAAAAATGGCATAAGTGAGTGTGTCGTGGAATAAGAGTTTACTGAGTGTGATCATTTGAGTGTAATCTAGAAATATGATATTTGTAGACCTGAAGAGTATCAGAAAGAACATAGTACTAGCATCTTATAGGGCAGACTTTGTACAGATCAGGGATAAGCTGATGGTTTGGAACTGGGAGAAGATTTTGTCAGTTAATAATTAGACTGGTTAGGAGAGATTGTATATTTGTATTTATCAGTTGACAGAGGAGCACTTATCTTTGGTTATAAATAAACCACCATGTTATTTGTCACCTTGGAGGTGTAAAGTTTTAGATAAGCCTAATAAATGAACTAAGTAGTTTTTGAAAAGTTATAGGAGGCAGCCTAGTAAAGAGACTACAGAAATATTTTAAATGGCAAGAATTTACTCTAGAAGTTGCATGAGATCTAAAAGGTACAAATATGAGGATTTTTTTCTTGTCACATCTCTGATAATAAGAAACCATTTTTCAAACATCTAAATCAATGTAAGAATGACTATAAGCCAAGCCACAATATTATCATGGATGACATCTCAATTGTTGAATCCAAAGTCTTGGCTGATATTTTTTCTAAATAGGTAAAAATACAGGCTAAAATAGTGGGAATGACGTTAACTCCCTCTATGTATGAGACTCTTGTCCAACACTGTCCTTGGTTAGTGTTGAGGAGGTGCTTAAGAAGATAAAATGCCTAGGTGGTATTAATGGACTTTTCCTGAGATCTATAATAAAATATATTACCCCGTTTACTGTACCTCTTTCAAAAATCTTTGTTTATAGGGTATGTGCCTAATGTAAGGAAGGAAGTTTTCGTTATTCCAATACCCAAAGAATTATAGACACATAAGTATGACAAGTAGTTTTGGAAAATGTTTCAAAAGGATCATAACAAAACTTATTACAACTGAGCTTAAACAAAGTATGGCTTCATCACTGATCATTCTTGTATAACTAACTTGCTTTATTTTTATCATCCTTTTTGGAAAGCCATGGATGCTAGGTCATCCCTCTAAACCTTCAAACATTAAAATAATAGCATTATCAAAGGGTCAGAAAGAGGAGCATTTCCTTATTTATTTTTTAAATAGAAGGTCTTTATGAATATGACCCTATATAGTCAATGGCAGGAGTTTATATATTTAATAAAGTCTGTACTTATAAACAAGTCTGACTTTATGAGGAACATTTTAATTCTAGGAGAAGCAAGGGTAAATCCGAGGGCCAAAATTATATATACATATATATATAGATATATATATCTATATATATATATATATATATATATATATATATATATATACAAAATAGCAGTTGAAAGGTATGTGCTAGATTGTCTGTTAGGACATGGCTAAGGCTTTTGATTTAGTGCCACATTCTAGGGTACTATCCTTAATGGTTGCAAATAATATAAATAGTTATGGGATAAGATGGGTAAAAAATGATGAAATCACATTGAGAAATGGTAAAACTATTTCTTAAGAGAGGAGTTCTGTTGTTCATTATTGACCTGCTCTGGGCTCTGCTTTTTTTTTTTTTTTTTTTGGAATATTTATGTTTAGTTATCCTGTTGCCAATGAGATATGGCTGAATAAAGATGTGGACATTTCCAAAGTGGGTGCAGTTATAACTTATGTTAGGGGCCAAGAAGAAGTTCCGGTGTATTTCAATAACTTATAGTCTACTGCATTATACACCCATATGGAGTTTAATGTTAAAAAAAAATATTAGGCATTTTAGAAATGGTATTCCTTGTTATCCATATGCAATGGATGGTTTGATCTTAAAAAGATATTGACATTATCTAGTATCTGGGCATCAGAAGTGATAGCAAAATTTCTTTTGGGCCAAATCATTTGGCAGTTATTGCAAGAAATCACTGCACAATTAAACTTATTTAGAACTATAGTTAGTAAGTACAGAAAGATACTAATTTCTATTTAAAGTCAGTTGTCAGACCAGCTATGGAATGTGGGGCATCTATTTGTATGTACTAGCATTTTATAGGGCAGAGTTTGAACAGATTAGGGAAAAGCTGAAGGTTTGGAATTGGGAGAATATTTGCTTACCTACTGTTGAGGTTACATACAACTAGATAGACTTGAGATGGTGCAGATATATTTTACTAGACAAATTAGAAACCTGAATGAATTAACTCATATATGAAGGTTGAAGGTTTTGCCATTTCACTCCATTAAATATAGTCTGGTTATTGTCATTTAAAGATATCTATGGAGCAAGTGCACTTATTAATAAAACAAGTAGTCAAGTAATGATAAGAAATATTTCACTTGTGGATTCAAAAATTAGAAAAGTAAATGTTTTGAAGAGTTTGTATCACAGTATAGCTGGAAAATTGAGGGATTTAATAACACTTAGGATAAGAAAATTTGATTAATTTGCATGAAAGGTAGAACATTTGACTCTAGGTATGATGCTGGTAATCTCTTTGATGGCCTTTGTAGGCTTTGAGTTTGAAATAATAGCAATGAACATTGAACATTAATTTGTTTCTGGGTTAAAGCACATACATTATTAATGACTAAAAATTCCATCTCTTACATTTGCCTTGGATCATACTGTTCGCTTTTGCCTGATGTAACTATAAATGGAGTCTTCAGTTTTCATTCATTGCAATACTAGTTGTTTTAGTTTGATGCAGGTAGGATTGTGAGAAATCACTGACACTACCAAAATTATGCAGTGTTTCCTTCTGTTAAAGTGTTTTACAGTGATGCATTATAAATCATAAATCAACAAGAAACAAAAAGATATATATATTTTCCAGAATGTATGTACAATAACTGTTTTCAGAATAACTTAAAAGCTTGTTGGAAGAGATACATTTTTAAAGTTGTTTTAAATTGCTTAGTAGTCTGTTGACCACTTAGTAAAAAACACACTTTATTCAGCTACTTTTAATGTATTTGTGCTTCTTTCTACTTTTTTTTAGCTTTTTGCTGCATATTCTTAAAGTGTTTGGTTGCATATAATCTGCTGCATTTATTACTGCTTGTTAGTAGACTGATTGCATTGTAACTGTTATTCTAAGCCTCTTAGTTTTGATTTAACTTCTTAGTCTTCAAACTAGTTATCTTGCATAAGGAAGGTTTGTGGTCTACACTCTTGCGGCAGGAAAGGTAGCTTACATCCTTCTGAGCTGGGAATTACTGGCTGAAGGCTTATTGTGTCTGTTATCCTAAGACTGTCTTAGTTCTGGTTTAAGCACTTGGGCTCCAAACCAGCTATTTTATATTAAGAAGGTTTGTGGTCTCCACTCTTGTGAGAAGAGGGAGTAGCCGCCACCCTTCTGAGATGGGAATTGTTGGTGAAGGCTTATTGTGTCTGTTATTCTAAGTGTCT
The DNA here is from genome assembly GCF_019279795.1 of Protopterus annectens. NCBI lineage: Eukaryota > Metazoa > Chordata > Ceratodontiformes > Protopteridae > Protopterus > Protopterus annectens. Next base: position 416,406,927 of record NC_056726.1, on the reverse strand, counting down.
TTGTTCTGGATTAAGCACTTGGTCTCCAAACCAGTTATTTTACATTAGGAAGGTTTGTGGTCTATACTCCTGTGGCAGGAGAGGATTGTCTATGTCCTTCTGAGCTAGGAAATGCTGGTTGAAGGCTTATTGTGTCGGTTATTCTTAAAGTGTCTTAGTTCTGGTTTAAGCATTTTGGCTCCAAACCAGTTATTTTACATTAAGGTTTGTGGTTTACACTCTTGTGAAAGGAGAGGGTAGCCTCCACCCTTCTGTGCTGGGAATTGCTGGTGAAGGCTTATTGTGCCTGGTATTGTAAGTGTCTTTGTTCTGGTTTAAGCACTTGAGCTCCAAACCAGTTATTTTACATTAGGAAAGCTTGTGGTCTACACTCTTGCAGCATTATTGTATAGGCAGATGTTTTTTAACTACTAGACCATCTTATTTGCATGTAGCTGAGTGTCGCTCAACAAGTTCCATTGTCTTACTGATCTATTCAATATTTAAATTTCCCTCACTCCTCCCTAGTAGATCAGTAGGGAGTCTATATCACTTTATCGAAAAACCTGAACATTGAATCCCTTTTTTTGAACCCCATCCATTGAACTCTTAATGCATGGAATGATCGTTTAAGTGAAAATTTTCCCAGGGGAAAAAAATGCTTAGCTAACCAAGTGAATGTCACAAAAATCACAAATATTAAAACCCACCCTGTTGGGGGGATGCACCCCCTACCCCCCAACTAACTAACTATACCAACTCAGAGATCACACTACAGTGGAGAAAAGGGCAAATTCCTGATGATTGCCTACTGCTTGTTTTTCCTGGGAAAAATTTTGCTTAAACACTCATCGGATGGATTAAGAGTTTGACGGATAGTGCTCAACAAAAAGGTATTCAATATTTAGGTTTTTCAATAAAGAGATATAGACCCAATCAGTAGCCATGGATGTGTACTTCCTGACTCTCTCTCTGTGGCCAGTCTGGTTGAGATGAGTGTTCTGAGGCATTGTACAAATTGCCTCATGTACACTAATAAGCTAATTATTCTTAATAAAAGTGATAAAAGTATGCGAGAGGTGTAAATAAACTTTAATGATGGAGGCAAAACTCTCTCATACAACCAAAACTAGTCCTATAGAGGTTGTGAGTGAAACTTGCATCATACTTACTGTACAGGGTAAAGACCCTACACATAAAACTACTTATGCTGAGGCACTTACAGGTAGCCTTCCTAAAACACTAATACCTTCTGCACAGTACATTCAAAGAAGGGGTCCTCAGCCATCATGTAAACACTCCGTTAAAACACTACCCACAGCTACATATAGTAATACTGTATCCAGTGCCTCTATTGCTAAGCCCTTAAAGTGAACCAGTGCACAGCCAAATTTCCTGGTCATTGGTGATTCTATACTGAGGCACACTGATGTCCCCCTCACCAGGCTGAGTATGGACAGAATCACTGTTAGCTGCCTTGCTGGGGCTAGGATCTGTCAAGTCACACAGACACTGAGGTCATTGCATCACAGGTACCAGTATGACTTTGTCAGAGTCCATGTGGGTGTCAATGACCTGAGACATATCACCCTTGTCTATATGAATCGAGCCATGATAGACCTCGCTGATTATGTGTCTCAGGCAGGTATGAGCCTAGCACTGAGCAACAGACAAATGTAGGTTTTGTAAAACAGAATTGGAAACAGTGGCACATCTTGTTGCTGGTTGTGACATACTAAAGACAGAAGGATTGTATACTGAAAGGCATAATAATGTGGCAATACTGTTGCATTGGGGATTGTGCACATATTATAATACTGAAGTAGCTGAAAAACACTAGAAACATGAGACACAAAACATTATAGAAAATAATGAAGTTTATATCACATGGGATCACCCATTACCAACAGTTCAAAATTAGATTTGAGAAAACTAGATATAGTAGTCCATGAAAAAAGACAAAAGTAGCATTGATCAATAAAATTGCTACACCCAGTGACTACAGTGTCTTACATACAAAGAGACAGAAAGTCATAAAATACCAGGATTTGCAGGCAGAAACAAGGGTAATGTGGAAGAAGGATACCCGGACAGTTCCAATAGTAGCAGGAGCAACAGGTCTTATAAAAAATTATTTTAAATCATATTTAGATATGTTACTGATGCATGTAACTCTTTACAAATTGCAGAAGGAGTCACTACTGGGCACACTGCAGGTGCTGCGAAGAGCACTTCTGGATAATATCAAAGATTGAAACAATACTAATTTCATGAACTTTAGTCATGCTTTGACTTAGAAATTCCCATCATGGTATTAGCAACCCAAAAAACTTGGAGAAATAAAAAAAAAAAACACAGAGGCCATTGCCAGCCTTTTGGCTGAGAGCTTCAGCTCAAATTTCTTCCCCCACACCCCTACTCCCCCAACCCCCCCACCACGACTGTCCAAAGGAAATACCATGTATCAGAATCCCCCATCCATCACTTGGGAACAGGTCATCAATGCATTTTCTAAGGCCAAAAGAACTGTATCAGTGGGCCCCAAGAACATCTCAGGATGTTTCATAAATAGCATGAAACATGACCTCTCTGATCCACTTGAATCAATTTTCAACTGGAGCATACAGTTAGGTTTTGTACTCAAGGAATGGAGGATGGCTACAGTCATTCCCCTACACAAAGGTGGTCCAACCACTGATCCGGGTAACTACAGGCCCATAAGTCTTAACAGGCTCATATGTAAGGCCATGAGAAGAATCATCATGAACATGATAAACGAGGACATAAGTAACCTGCAAATGCTGGACCCATCACAATTCGGGTTAGTGAAGGTAAGGTCATGCCTATTAAACCTAGAAGACTTTTTTGAGAGAGTCACCAAAGCATTGGATGAAGGTAAGACTGTATACACAGCTTACTCTCAAGTGGCAAGGCTTTTGATGCAATATACCCTCACGCATTATAGACAAGCTCACTAATTTAGGGATAAACCCTTTTATCACCCTCTAAATAGCCAAATGGCTCACTGATAGGACCCAGGAGGTCTATGACTTAAACAGAACATACTGGAGAGACAGCTATGTATCCCAGAGACTGCCCCTATTATGGAACAGGCTTACCATCCATGTGAAGCTGAGTTAATCTTTTACCCAGTTTAAGCAGAACCCAGATTAATGGATGGAGAATAGAAAATGTACACCGGGCCTGGCATCCATATCCCTTATGAACAGAGGTAGCTTATAAATGCTTGGCTCTCAATGTCTTGTTCAGAAACAGGACACCAATATTATTTTGGAAAACTTGGATGGGCTTAGAAAGGGCCCACCAGGTCATTAGCATAACAATCTATGAATCTATAAATCTGTGAATAGTGTTTTGAGTACTGTTGAATACAATTTTAGAACTGTATGCCTTGAACATATATCATTAGGCAAAATATTTGTAACAGAGATAGTTTAACAGTCATATGTTCTTGGTGGGCTGCAATTTGAAGATTGTTTTGTGCAGTAAATATGTGCTCATTAAACCTAGATGCTTGACATTTTCTTAAAGAATGTGGATTCATATATCTAGCTAGGTACAAGTACAGTCTACTATATGGCCAGGTAGAACTGTAATACAGTTAGGTTTTGTAAGTCCCATGCAGGAAGAAGGCTATTAATTTCATTTTTTCATAACAACAGAGCAATGCCTAAAAATCAGGGCACCAGAAAAAGGTTAATGCATCTATTGGGCAATTGACATCTACCCATAAACACATATTCTCCAGTGCTGAGAATGAGGTTGTGCTTCAGGGCTTCTATCTACATGGCGAATCTCTCTTTGATGTGCATGCAGCTGACCAACCCTACCATGACCATGCCTGAGCTGAGATTGTCAGCAATGTAAATGCTTTGAGTGAGTAGGTTGAACCATCGGTATGAAATGGTGATTTATAGAGTGTCAGTGAACAGAATGGAGAGTTCAAATCCCTTTAGGGTGGTACGCTTTATTTTGACTTTTCTACTTCCATTTTGGAAATGTGTAACAATCACCTGCTATGTGCTTCACTGATACATTTGGAATGACTGCTGCCATAGCTCAGCTTGTAAATGCAGTGATTTATAAAGTGCCAGTGACCACAGTGGTCAGATCCCCTCGGGGTTGTATGGGTGTTTTTTCTTGACATCTGAAATATATGACAGTTACACTGAGCAGACTCTGGTGATGACATAGCTTGTTTTGTTGATAAATCTGATCCTACTCTCTTGTTACTTATCTTAATTATTTATCATCATCTTATTACTTTTCAGTTCCCTGCATAGTCTGTTTTTTTACCTTTTTACTACTTGAGAGTGATATCTGTGTGTATGTCTCAAACCCCCTTCTCCATTGTCTTCTACATCCCTGAATGTGTCACCACAGTTTTGTGTATATTATATATTTTCCAGCCTCTACCCTCCTACTTTAGGCATACTTCCCTTACTATCTTCTACATGAATGTTCTCTGCATGTATGCATCCATAGCTTACAAACATATAACAGCACACATGTATTACAAATGTGAGTGTGGTTTCATGTCATCCACCTTTGAGGGTCATGCTCGTTACATATTTCCTATAGTTGCTTGTACTTCACTGCAGCCATCCCTGTTCCTACATTATCTTCCTGTAGGTCCCCACTACAGCCATGATGAGAGGCTGCTCATCATGCACACATGCCTGGTCACATGCTTTGTTAACGGGCCTTGGGGCTCATCGAGCACCAATAGTAAACACAGCTGTGGACGCAACATTTTTGATTTGCAGAGATAGTCTGCCAGTATCAATACAGAGCTTATAAAAGGTACACTACATTTAAATATTTAGACAGTCAAGTATTCATGCTATGAAATTTTGTAGCATTGTTGCCTCACAGCAAGAGGTTTTGTGGTTCGAGTCTCAGCTCAGGATGCCTTCTGTATGAAGTCTGCATGTCCTCCCTGTGTTCGCATGAGTTTCCTCCGGGGATTCCAGTTTCCTCCCCCATTCCAAAGATATGCAGTAGGTGGATTGGATACTCTAAACTGGCCATTGGTGTGAGTGTGGTGTGGAAGAACTACTACAGAAGGGCTAGCCACCCAGAGGTGTAAACCTTGGCTCTAGATGATTGTCATTGTTGAAGTGGCATCCCGACCCCTTGTGCACAAGGGTTTATATCATAACATTGAAGTAGTAAAACTTCGAATGTTATAATATCGAACCCAAAACAGCAAACGCTGAAAATAGTGAAGCTGCAGAACATCGACTTCTTTCCTAGGGAAATAATTTGGTGGGCTGTTTCTGCCGTTTCGCTATTTTCACCACTGTGGTGCGAAGGTTACGGACCGGGTTAAGGTAAGTGTGTGAACGGACCAGGTTAAGGTGAGTGTGGGAATGGGATAGTTAGGGCCTTAGGGTTAGGGAGCGGGTAAGGTGAGTGTGTGATAGTTAGGGGCCTTAGGGTTAGGGAGCAGGTAAGGTGAGTGTGTGATAGTTAGGGACCTTAGGGTTAGGGAACGGGTAAGGTGGGTGTGCGATAGTTAGGGACTTTAGGGTTAGGGAGCAGGTAAGGTGAGTGTGCGATAGTTACGGACCTTAGGGTTAGGGTTTGGGTTAAGGAAAGTGGATAGATAGTAGTGTATGTATGGTTTAGTGTAGGGTTAGAAGTAGGATTTTAAGTGTATATGTGTGGATTACTTTTTTTGGTGTGCTTGTGTTGTGTGTGTGTTTCTCGGAACAGGGAATTTTTTCCCAGGAAAAAAATTTGCTGTTCTGAGCTTTTGATTATATCACATTTCGAAATTCCAAGTTCGAGCTTATGGTGTCCGATATTTTGGGATTTTGATTATGTGATATACACCCTGTGCAAAAGATAGGAGAAATGAGTTGTGGGTAGATGGATGGTGTCTTGTATTACTGGAAAGTATGGGAGATCAGTTGTTAAGATTCCTGCCTCACAGCTTCAGAGTTCATACAGACCTCTGGTTACTGTCTGTATGGTGCTTGCATGTTGTCTTTGTCACATTTTAATTTCTACAAGTGTTTTGGGTTTTAGGTTTCTAATACCATGACAGGAATAGACCCCATTCCTAAGTCAGGGTATGATTAGATTTCATGAAAACAGTTTTGTTTCAGTCTTTGATGTTAGCCAAGAGTGCTCTTCTCAGCTCCCACAATGTACCCAGAATTGCCTCCTGGGTTACATATATTGGTAACATATTTAAGTATGATTGCAAATTATTTTTTATTAGAGTGGTTGCTCCAACTACTGATGGAACTGTCTGGTTATAATTCTTTCATATTGCTCTTGTTTCTGCTTGCAAATCCTAGTATTTTATTACTTTGTGTCTCTATTGTCCTGTGTAAATTTTGGCTGGGGCCATCAGTTAGCTACCAAACAGGACAAACTGACTGGCTACTCTAAGATATCCATAATCTGTTGCATTTTTGTTTATCTTTGTGGTCTGAGTCATTACTAAAATAGGTTCACACTCAATCAAGTTACTATTTGGTTAAGAAATTAATATATAAAAATGCATACTTTACACATTTAGGTAAGCATACTTCAGGAGTTTGTTGTTGCACATACTTTAAACCCACATGTAGTATTACATTGCAGTTTGTGTGTATTATACTGGAGATCTGGAAATGTTCATTAATAGAACTTTGTCAGGCAATTTACCACATAATGGATACACTGCTGCATTTTGGGTTCTATGGGTTTGTTACTGGGAAAGGATTTTAGTAGAGGTTAAGAACTCAACACGTATCAAAAGCAATACTGCTAGAACATTAAAAAAAACTTATGTAAGGAATAACAGGAACTGTGTATCACTAGATGGTAACTGAGATAGACTGAAGATCTGGAGATGAGGGATATGATTCTGTAGTAACAGCTCTTTTTGTTAATTGTCTGGCAGTTAGTGCAGAGGATTAAACCTCTAAGCTATTAGTAAACTTCTCCCTTTTGTTCAGGGTTTGATGCTCATAGTCTCCATTTATCTACTGTTTGATTCTGAGCAAGTCACTTAACCAGAGGGTGATCCTGAATTTCCCCTAAAAAGGGATACTCATGGGCTTTCCCAATTAACAAATAAATGTCAAATCAACAACCGTTTACTACAGGTGTGGTATGAGAGTCGTAGGTTGTGCTTTAGCTGGTTCTTATTTACCTACCAGTGTTTGTCAATGTCTGCAGTTTCACCAGAGCATTAATCATTCACATTACTAAATACTTGTCTCTAGCAGACTACGAAGTATTGTAGCTGTTGATCCTCAGCATTTTTACTTTACTCTTTCTTTTCTGGTTCAAACTGTATTGTTCTCTTGATATGTTTGATGTATTTTTGTATGTTTTCCTTCAGGCTGTTATCCATTGTCATTCTCACATCTACAGTGTTGTAAGTAGCACTTTGCCAAAAGAAATATCTCTTGTGCTATCCTTACTCAACAGCATTCTCCTGATTATATTGTCCCTCACAGGCCTGTCGTTGTTTTCTAAGCTATCTCCCCTGAAAAAAAAAAGAAATAAAAAGTGAATAATTCTTTACTATGGTCTTAGTTATGCCTCCTCTTATATTTGTAATGAGTTTATTAACACCCATTTTTACAAGCATTCTTGCTAGGTAACCATTTGAAATGTTGGGACCCGTTAGACCAAGTCCTGAAACACAGAGACTAAATGGCCAAAAGATCACACTTACGTATACTAAGAACAAGAGTTTTCCCTTTTTTCTAAGATATGCCAGTCTCAGAGTTGGTATATATAAGTTAGGGAGATATGGGGGTGCAGGGGGTGTTTGCCCCCACTGCAAAAAGAGGTTTAAAGGAGAAGAGCGATTTTTGAAATTTGATCTTCTTCTGTGATTCTGTTTTTTTTTTTTTTTTTTGGCTTGTCAGCACTCAGCATTTCGAGTGCCGATATTTCATTATGGAGCCATTCTGCTAACATAATATTCCTTAGCAATGTAACATTTAGGGGCCTTTTGTGTGCATTCGTTTTCAGCACTAATTGAAAGAAATACTTCAAAAAGTTAAAACACATTTCCTACTAGCAAGTTTAGTTATAACTTGTAAGATGTTGACTCCAAGGCAACTGTAACAAAATAAAATAAGAGTTGCTTTTCATATTGAATAGCGTGTGTGTTGAGGTCAGGGGTGGCTTGTGGTACTGGCAGCTGGGCTTAGCCCCACAGCTAAAAAGAGAAAATAATGTGCTAACTCAGAAAGTCAACTATTATTTTTAAATTAAAAATAATAGTCAGCTTTCTGTTGTGTTCCAGGTCCAAAAAAAAAAAATCTGCTTATTACTATTACTGGACTGTTTGGAAAACAGCTTGGCATTAGTCTTCTCAAGCATCAGTTGGGTTTGATCAGCAGCTTTCAGCAGTGACAGAAGTGATGCTCAATGAGCAACTCACCTGACTGTTGCAAATGAAGTGAGGACCCCTTCCTATTGCCTCAGGCCTGAGGCAGCCTGTGCCAAGAGGAAGTAAGTAATGTGGAAAAGGAAATATGAAAGCTTTTTAAATTTATTTTAATTTTTTTTCAGGGACTAAAAGACGCTTAAGTACTTAAAGTGTGTGTGTGTGTGTGTGTGTGTGTGTGTGTGTGTGTGTGTGTGTGTGTGTGTGTGTGTGTGTGTGTGTGTGTGTGTGTGTGTGTGTGTGTATATATATGAGTGTACTTGTACAAACATGGACAAACCACTGAAGGGGACACTGGGGGGAAATGTTTAATTTTTGTTTCAGTGAAGTACTTGTGTATACATGGACAAACTACTGAAGGGGTTGTTGGGGGAAATAATTGATGGTCACATCTGTTTAATGGGAGGTTAATATAAATTACTTTGTACAACTGTTACTATTTTTATTTTATTACATTCTGATATCTGAGATACATTCATTCAATAAAGTTGCCTTTAATTGGATACAGGGGTTGTTTGTGGATAAAAGTGACTAACACTGTTGTCAGTTGTTTAAAATAAGCCTTTAAGTAGCTGTCTCTGGTGGTCTGGGCAGGATGTGTGTGATAACAACTGATCACTGCCAGAGTGTTGCACTGAGTGGTGTTGCCATGTGACAGCACTTGATTCTCCTGTGGAGTTTTTGGCTGTTCATTGCTTGTATGTAAGCCCTTTTTTCTTTGTGGATTTTATCTTAGTACTTTAGTTTATTCTCCCAGACACTCAGTAGTATAATATATGTGTTTGGCCATTTGTTCTTTTACTTTTCATCCCAGTCTAACAACATTCTGTTACACGGAAGATAAATGTATTTTTGGAGAGGTAGAACAGCAGGTACTATTTCCAGAAATACTGAATATATTTCCTTACTCATGATTTTTTGTTCAGGCCATCATTATTAAGTCAAAAGTTAGTTAAAAAAATCTAAGATGCACTTTAGTGCATCTACAACTTTATGACTTCTGAGGTCCTAGCAGACCCAATCTTAATTCAGTTTCTTCCTCCAGCCTTAAATTACAGTGTAGTCTTAGCCAGTTACAGTGTTAAAAGTATGGGGGGGGGGGGGTAATAAGTAAGACAAAACAGGAAAAGGCAAGAAAGCAGTATCTGTCTATATGGTGTGGGGCCAAGATGATGGGAAAAACAAAGGAGGGCACTGGGTAGTACAGGGTTGACTAGTGAGTTACAAAGGGACCTGTGGAGTGTTGATTATTACCAGACATCTAAGGTATATATAGTCAATAAAAACTATAATGAGTGAGTCTGTACGGAAGCAGTCTGTGGATGTAAGTGAATGACCACAACTGTTTGATCATAGGTAATGATTACTGACATGTTGTAATACAGCCCCACCCCAGTTTATTTGGCTCCACCCATTCAGTTGTATTCTGTAGCCACCACTCTTGCTTTGAAGTCAGCAGCTGGCACTGGTTGAGGTGTGTTTAGGTTAGTGTATATTTTTGACAGATTTTTATATAAGCAAAAGTGCAGAAGAAATGAAAAACAACAAGTATAAAAGAAGTGAACTTTCAGATAAATGTGCCTCAAGGCACGGATGGTATAAATGGAAATACTTGTGCATCTGAAATAGAGAATAAAAACTGTGACGAGTTCTGTGTCTAACAAAGATAGCATTGTTTTCACTTAGAGAGAGTTTCCTATATAAGACTTCCCACTTGTGACAATGCAAAGTGTTTACCAGTAATACCAAACCAAAACAGTTAATACAAATGCTATCACAGCAGAACCTTTGCACTGATACTGGGCTCAACGTATGAAAGATATACAGTATGGCAAGACAGCTTACCATTTCTGGCTGCTCATGTGAAGACATACCTTATATAGGATCAGGGCAGTCTGAAAGTTAGAAATCCAACCAGCTGCTCATGTTAGAATTTAAACAGAAGTTATGGTGTGCAGCCATTGTAAGAGTTCATGCTGGAAACTCTTATAAAAGAGAGTGACCAAACAGCTGTGGTGGTCTGTACCTCTTTGCTGATTTCTGACAGTACTACGGGGAATTCCTATCTTACTGCAAATGATATTGTGCCATGGAGTAGTTATGCAAGTCAGCTGAGTGCACATTGCAGTGTGTTGTACCTTTCTACATTTTCAGACACATCCTTGGACCTGTCTCTTGGATAATTGGGTGGATGTTGGGAGTAGCAGATGCTGAAGGCACACAGAAACCCCCACTCCATGTGCAAGTAAGTAGAGAACTGATGCACCCTTAAAATGCTATTTACAAGCTATACTAATTATAATACATATCTGTTTTATTCTTTCATGTTGGTGACCTAGTTTCGTGGAATTTCCAATGTTGTTGTGTCTTTCGGCTTTTTCTGGTTAGGAGTCACCACAGCGGAACTCCAGTCCGCTAATGATTGGTAGTTGATTTTTACGTGCCAAGTTACCAGCCCTGATGCACAACCTTCAATGAAGGTATGCCCATTCATGCATGTCTCCACGTAGAAGATGCTCTAGCTGAGAATCTAACTGGACAGCGTCTTACTGTGAGATGACAACGCTACTGCAGCACCACCCGAATCTCCAATATAGTGAGGAAATAAGATTTTTCCATGTGCCGTTTTTATAGATGAAATGTTGAAACTGGAGGGGTTGTCTCAGGAAAAATCAATACACAAAGGGTTGCTAAAATAATGCTAGAAGGGAAAAATAATCAAATCTAATGGCTTTCATACAGTATTTCAATCTAAGCACATACAATGTGGTCTTAGATTAAAGGAAGGCATCAAGGTTGTGCAAATATATGTGCCAGACTTTACAGAAACTGACAGCAAAGCTTAAATCATTCTTTTAGAAAAACTGTTTGAAGATATGGTTACTGAGTGCTGTTAATGAGTATGGCACCAGGGTGCTAACGTAGTGTCTGGCTAAATAACGATTACAATTGAAGGAAGAATTTCAATAAAAGGTGAAAAAAGTATGTATTGTTTTCATTCAGAACCTCCTGTGATTCATGCAGTTACACCTCTTTTAAATTACAACACCCATCTAGGCAAAACCTCAACAGCCTGACTTATGGAATGATTTATATATAAGCCTGTTGACTCACTGTAAGAAAGAAAGAAATATGAAAGTATCACATAACTTGAAGAAACACACAAAAATAAATGTTATTCCATCTTGTGTATCCTGAAAAAATGTTATTATATGATACTTCATTTCCATTATCTTTAAAAAAAATTGCTGAAAGCATTATTCATTACTAAAGTGTATAATACAAGAGAAACATTTGCAAAGTAAAGTTTTTAATACTTTGGTTAAGGTATACAAAATTATGCACTAGTCATGCAACATCTCCAAGACTAGCTTTAAACAACACAACTCACTTTTTGTTGTGGCTTTAGAAGAACCACACAAGGTAGCATTTTGTAATTACTGTAGAAGTGACAACTTTATGCCAGGTGTAGTTGTAAACTTCAGCTTTGTCTGTAGCAGTTCCTGTAAGCTGTATGGTAGATGACATAAGGTGAATATTCTCAACCTTCCATCTTCAAAATATGGAACACTACCATTCGTAATGTGGAACAAATAAACAAAATATAAAACACTCACTAACAGTCTTATTTGGGAAGCTCATATTATGGTTCCAGTGTGTTATTTTGGATCTATCTTACTACGTCGACAAGTCAAAACGCCGACAACAAAATCACCGACACCACATAACCGACATTTCACAAACACGAAACCTCACATGCCCGACACACCATAATCCCGACAAGCAACAAACAAAACAAATCCCCGGTCCAAAAAGCACACACACAACACAAGCACACCAAAATCCTTACAAACCAACACTAAACCTCACATACACAACTACCTACAACCTTAACCCAAACCCTAACCCTAAGGTCCGCCACTATCGCACACTCACCTAACCCGCCTAACCCTAACTCACTTAACCGCCCCTAACCCACAAACTATCACAGTCGCACACTTACCTAGCCAGCCCTAACCCTAACTCACTTAACCCCCTAACCCACAAACTATCACAGTCGCACACTTACCTAGCCCGCCCTAACCCTAACTCACTTAACCCGCCCCTAACCCACAAACTATCACAGTCGCACACTTACCTAGCCCGCGCCCTAACCCTAACTCACTTAACCCGCCCCTAACCCACAAACTATCACAGTCGCACACTTACCTTACTCGCACCCTAACGTCCGTCACTACCGCATACATACACAGCCTTTTCCCATGTCGATGTTCTCAGCGTCGGGGTTTTGATCCGTCGGTCTTCTCCGTTTTCGATCTTCTGGCGTTGGTGTTCTCGCTGTCGGCGTTCTGACTTGTCGACGTAGTAAGATAGATCCGTTATTTTATACTTACAAACAGTTGCTTTAATGAAGTAACATGGTTTAAAATTATTTACAATGGATTCCTGCTGCAGTAATAACAATAATACCTGTTTGTTAACCATATAGGTCCATTGGACACACACAGTCTGTTTTCTGGGGTGACCTGGGAACAATGTTGGTTAAGTGACCTGCTCAAGATTATACAGTAGGCAAATGAGGGCAAAGAAAATCAAACCATGTACCACAGGAACTACTCCTCACAGCCGTAACCATCTTCATCCCTTGCCAAACCATCTTAACAATAAATGTATAACAGACACTTTCAGTGTGGAACATTGTGGAATATGGACTTTTTAATATTCAAGCTGAAGAATGATCCTCATTGTGACAAAGGGAGATACTGCCAGTACAGCTATCTGGAATTTTGTAAATAATTATATGTCATTTGTGAATATCAGCATTTTTATAAGATGCTTGTGTTACAAATATATTAGAACTGTATGCCATGTGTATATCAAACTGCTGGTACAAAAGTATGTGTTGAAAAGGTTTTTGCAAAGTGCTGTTTAAACTGTAACCACATTGTACCCTACTGGAACAGAACAGAAATATGCATGCAGTATTGTAACTGTTTAAATGTATATGTTTTAATAGAGGAAACTGGAATACAGTAGGTTAACGTCAGAAAAATAGTTGAAATTAAATAACTTTATAGGCCAGGCCAAAGCATAATGTCTGTGCTGAGAGTCTTTCTGTGTTGCCTTTAGAGTGAACTAATTACTACCTCTGAAAGTATGAAGGAATGCAATTCTTTTATGACTTCCAGCATCTGCCAAAGATCTGAGGTCTATGTATTTTCACAGATAGATGTTAAATACTGCCAGCTTCCAGCAGTGGGAGTTTCACCTGAGAAAGAGCCAGATGACAAGAAATTATGTCATTCTGCAAGCTATCCCAACAGTAATATTTAAGATATTAATTTCAGAACTCTGAGAGAGACAGTCAGTGCATTCTGTATTCTGTCTTGGACCTGACGGGAACCATTCACCACACATCTGCCTTGCTCTGATGAAGTAAGTTTCTGGGGAACAGTATAATTCTCTTAGATATAGTCAGGAATACCACAAAGCTTAGTTTAGACATTTTTCTTTATTTATTTGAGACTGTCCTGCAGTGTTGTTTTATATATTTCCTGTGATTTTTAACTCTGATGTCAATGAGAATATATAATGAGTATTTTCTTGTTTTTTTATTATTTATTATTAAATATATTTAAACCTTTCATTTTGGCTGACCTATCTAGAGATATTTAAGTTCTGAGAGTACTTGCATATCGATATGGTAATACTGTGTGGGCCACTCCTAATAGCCTTGCTCTTGGTCAAACTACCATTAGTATTAATATTAATATTACACAGTAAGATTGGACACCCTTTATTATGGGCCTTAAAGTAGCTGATAAGGAGTTGGCTGATGACAGTGATAACTACCTTATAGTCTGGGCAAATGGTGGTATAGCTACTAAACCTGTGCTAGCCTTTCCCAAGTGTGTTTGTGTGTGTGTAAATCAAACCTCAAACAGTGTTTGTTCAGTTACTTGGGCAGGGACATGAAGCACTGGCTTGACAGAGAGGGTGCTAGATGTCTTAGCTTGGCCACTCAGCTGAGATCTCAACAATATAGCTGTGCCAGTGGGGAGTCTTATTGGGGGTCTGGAGAAAGAGGGTAAAACCAGCCCTGGACTGACTGTGGTCTCTGTGTGCTCTTAAGGGGAACTGCACTTGAAGCAGAGAGATGCATCTGGAAATATTGTGTGTGCACCTGTTATCCTTCCAGTGCACGTCCCCCACTGTTGCCAGTGGTGAGGACTGAGGCTTCTTGATTACTTGGTCCAGTGGTGGGTCATAACATTTATTGTTTGGCAGTTATGGGATATCCACATATTGAGATTCAGTGGTGTGGATGTTGAATCCTGTAGCCTGCAAAGAGTAGTCACTACAAAAGGTGTTTGTACTGTCAAGCAGCCACATGGTAGTCATTCAGAGTTTCATATCACAATAGTTTTATTTATTTTTTTGTTAGCTTAGTTAGTTAGGGAGAGCAAGCAAGGATGTCAGCAGAGGAGTATGGCAAGCTGACAATGACCCAGTTGGCTGAGATGTGCTAAGACAAAGGACTGGTATATGCCAACCTGACTAAAACAGAAATGATTGCAGCCTTAGTCACAGCTGCATCACAGACCAGCAACTAGGAGGGCAGCCAAACTAGCCATGGGGATGTACAACTCTCAGAAAATGGATAGTTCAACCTTTCCACAGAGTACTTAAAAATCCATCTGGAGTTAAAGAGACTTGAACTGGAGGCCAAATGGTTGGAAATAGAATCAGCAGAGAGACTGTGGTGTTTAGAGGCTGAAGAACATTAGAAACTGTGGCATTTAGAGGCTGAAGAAAATGAGAAACTGTGGAATTTGGCAGTTGAAGAAAAGGAGAAACAGAAACAAATGGAATTAGAATCAGCAGAGAGACTGAGACATCTGGAAGCTGAAGCAAATGTGAGGCAGCGACAACATGAAAAGGAGAAGCTGACTCTTTGCCCAGGGCATGGAGGTAATGGGGAAGGGAGTAACCAAACCTGAGAAGCAATAAAGGTCAGTAAATTTCTTCTACAATTTATAGAGGGTGATAATTTTGATAGTTTCATTCATATGTTTGAAAGGGTATGTAAACAGTATAATGTTGACCAAGGGCTTTGAGTACGGTTCCTGACCCCCTTACTCCAGGGTAAAGTTGTAACTGCTGTTTCTAAATTGTCTGATACTGATTGCTTAAATTATAATACAGTTAAAATTTGTTTATTATAATGTTTTAAGTTAACACCTGAAGCTTATAGAAAAAACTTTTGTGAGATAGACACAAGGCAGATGAAAGTGTGTGTGAATATATTGCTGGATTAAGCATTTATTTTCATAGGTGGGTGAGTGGGTGTCAGGTTACCACTTTTGAAGGGCTGGCAGACCTTTTGGTGAAAGAACAAGCTCTTAACACTTTGCCTGAGGACATGGGAATCTGGCTGGCAGATAGGGAATGCAATACACTGATGAGATGGGAAAAAAGGGAGACCTATACTTAGAAAACAGGACATCACTGCACAGGAAAGGGATACCCAGAGCTGCACATGGGTCTAAGGGAACCCATGGTGGGCAGCCTGAACTGCCCCAACAGATTCCACCAATAATAGGGGAAGCTACTAGTTCAAATACATGGCCAGGATCAAGGGGTAAATACTTTAAATGTAACCAGTGGGCCATGTAGCATATAGGTGTCTATGGAGGCAAGGTGGGGAACAAAAGCTGGGAGAGCTAGTACACAGGAATGACAGAATGACAGCAGTAAGTTGTCTGGAGAAAACAAGGGTACCAAACTACCACAAGATGTTATATCCTATGTTAGTAGATGGGAAACAGGCCACTGCTAAGGGAGACACAGCCTTTGACCTAAGCATTGTGAAGCCTGCAATGGCTAAAGAGGAGCACAACTTGCTTGGACAGTCTACTCCAGTCAGAGCTTTAGGAGAGACCCAATTACAAATACCTTTGGCTAGCATTCACTTTGATTGGGAGGGTAAAAAGGAAGCAAGCAAGTAGGTGTGTTTGGGGATATCTCTGCAGATGTCCTGATAGGGAATGATTTTGATGATGCAGTACTTTGTGTGCATACAGTTACATGCAGTCAGGGCTGGAGACAAGCATGTGGGTCTGGTAGCCTGGGGGGGGAGGCAGACAGACTGCACACTTGAAGCTAGGACTGGTGAGGTGGCTACTTTAGGGAGGGAGCTATCCTGTAGCAGTGAGACTGAAGGTGAGACACAGCTACTTGTGGGTACTGATGTTCCCTTGGACAGAGTGACTGCAAGGGCAGAGGTGAGTAGTAGTATCCAGGCTGACAGTGAGGCACCGCTGTCAGAGGATACCAGACTTCCTGTGGAAGGGGACCTGGAAAGGGTTACAAAGAGAGATGAGACAGGCTCAGCTCTCAGACCCTAAATTACTAGGCTTGAGGGAAGTAGCCAGGGAGGCATCTGATTCTCAAGGAAAGTTTGAATCTGTATACTGAGACAAAGGGTTAATGTATACAGAGTGGACCCCTGAGGGAAGGCTAAAGGGTAAGAGTATACAACAATTGGTAGTGCCCAGAACCTATCATCTGGCACTTCTAGCCATATCCCATGACATTCTGTTTGCAGGTCATAAGGGCATAAAGCATACCAAGAGATGTATTATGCATGACTTTTATTGGCCTGGAATTTCCTGGGATGTAAAAGTGTACTGCAGGGCCTGTTAGCAGTGCCAAAATGTAGGAAGGCAGGAGACAAGGTGTGAGCTCCTTTGATGCCTTTGCTTGTGATTGAGGAGCCATTTCAGAGGGTAGCTATGGCTATTGTGGGGCCTCTCAGTATCCCAAATTCCACAGGAAAGAAGTATATCCTAGTGGTAGTAGATTATGCTACCAGATACCCTGAGGCGGTGGCTCTGTCCTTCATCGAGGCAGAAAAGGTGGCAAATGCTTTGTTAGAGATTTTCAGCAGGATAGGTTTCCCAAATGAAATACTGACTGACAGAGGTGCCAGTTTCATGTCAGACCTGCTGGCTTGTTTGTGGAAGCACTGTGAGGTGAAACACCTAAAGACCACCCCCTGCCATCCCTAGACTAATGGTCTGGTGGAGAGGTTAAACTCTACACTAAAGAACATGCTACGGGTATTTGAAGAACAGTTTAAGAGGGAGTGGGACAAATATTTACCACATCTGTTGTTTGCTTATATAGAGGTGCCCCAGGAATTCACAGTTTTTTCACCCTTTGAGTTGCTGTATGAGCATAGGATGAGGGGACCTCTAGATTTAATTTGTGATGAGTGAGAGGGTGAGTGTTAATCCCACAAGCAGTCTGTTGTGGCATATGTCCTAAACTTCAGGACAAGGCTCAGGGAACTCATGAACATGGCCAGGAGAACCTGGCAGAAGGCCAACAGCAGAAATAGGTCTGGTATGACAGGAATACTTGACCTAGAGAGTATGTTGTGGGGCAGCAGATTATGGTTTTCATTTGTGTCAGACACAACAAGCTGCAGGCAACTTTGGAAGGACCCTTCAAAGTGGTAAGGAAGGTCAGTGATATTAACTACCTGGTAGAACTGCTAGAACTGCTAGGCAGGAGGCAGGGGTGCAAACTGTACCATGTTAATATGATGAAACCTAACCATAATAGAGATGCCCTGGTGCTAAGTATTTACAGTAGGAGGCAGGAGGAGTCTGAAGGGGATTGACGGCTACAGGGAGACAGCCAGGAAAATCCCAAATTACTATGGTGGAGTCTAGGGTTGCAGGCATATGATTTGACAGAGCAACACTGTAATGGGGTCAATGTATTCCCAGACAGGCTCATCCCTCTCGATCAATGTTTCTCAAGGGTCCTTGAAAAACTAGCATGAGTCTTGGAGAAGGGAAGAAGTGAGACAAAGGAAAGTAATGCCAGCACAGCTATCAGGAATTTTAAAAATAATTATATGTCATTTGTGAATATCAACATGATTTTTATAAGATGCTTGTGTTACAAATGTATTAGAACTGTATGTCATGTGTATATCAAATGGCTGGTACAAAACTGTGAGTTGAAAAGGGTTTTGCAAAGTGCTGTTTGAACTGTAAGCATATTGTGCACTACTGGAATAGAACAGAAATGTAAATGCAGCATTATAATAGTTTAAATGTATATATTGTAACAGTGGAAACTGGAATACAGGAGGTTAACTTCAGAAAATTAGCTGAAATTAAATTGTTTTATAGGCCAGGCTGGAGACATAATGTCTGTGCTGAGCAGCTTTCTGTATTCTTTTCGGAGGGAACTAATTACTACCTCTGAAAGTATAAAGGAATATAATTGTTTTATGACTTCTAATATCTGCCAAAGATCTGAGGTTTATGTATTTTCACACATAGATGCTAAATACTCGCAGCTTCCAACAGTGGGGGGGGGGGTCAGCTGGGATAGAAGTAGATGGCAAGAAATTATGCCATTCTGCAAGCTATTCCAACAGTAATATTTGAGATATTAATTTGAGAACTCTCTGAGAGAGACAGTGCATTCTGCATTCTGTCTTGGACCTGACAGGAACTATTCACCACACATCTGCCTTGCTCTGATGAAGTACGTTATTCTCTTAGATATAGTCAGAAATATAGCAAAGCTTAGTTTAGATACTTTTCTTTATTTATTTGTGACTGTCCTGCAATGTTGTTTTAAATATTTCCTGTGATTTTGAACACTGATGTCACTGTAAATATATACTGAGTATTTTCTTGTTCTTTTATTATTTATTATTAAACATATTTAACATTTTCATTTTGGCTGATCTGTCTAGAGATATTTAAGTTTTGAGAGTACTTGCATATTTATTTGGTGATACTGTGTGGGCCACTCTTAATAGCCTTGCTCTTGGTCAAACTACCATTAGTATTAATATTAATATTACACAGTAAGATTGGACACCATTTGTTAAGGGCCTTAAAGTAGCTGATAGGGAGTTGGCTGGTGGTAGTGATAACTACCTCATAGTCTGGGAAATGGGGGGGCATATCTATTAAACCTGTGCCAGCCTTTACCAGGTGTGTGTGTGTGTGTGTGTGTGTGTGTGTGTGTGTGTGTGTGTGTGTGTGTGTAAATCAAACCTCAAAGAGTGTGTATGTCAGCTACTTGGGCAGGGACACGAAGCACTGGTTAGATAGAGAGGGTACTGGAGGTCTTAGCTTGGCCACTCTGCTGAGATCTCAACTCTATAGCTGTGCTAGTGGGGAGTCTTATTGGGAGTCTGGAGAAAGAGGGGAGAAACCAGCCCTGGACTGACTGTGGTTTCTGTGTGCTCTTAAGAGAAATTTCACTTGATACAGAGAGCTGCATCTGGAAATACTGTGTGTCTACCTGTTATCCTCCCAGTGTACGTCCCCCACTGGTGCCAGTGGTAAGGATTGAGGCTCCTTGATTACTGGTCCAGCGGGGGGTCATCACACTCATTAAGAATTACATTTAAGGGGTATTTACCAGACATTGCACCATGGATCTCAGTGCTAGCTGTAGTGATAATGGTTTGATTTTTATGAGCTAGGAACCCTCTGAATGGACTCTGATTAAATACATGGGAATACACAGACATTGGATGTTTATTAAGCCAACTTTTGTCCTCAGCGAGTGTATTAAATACTTTAGTGACTTTGGATGTGGAGTAGTAAGTGGTAAAACAGTAAATGAAAAACCAAGCTAGTCACCCTAAATGACAATTAGTTCAATAGGGAAGGGCTAGAATCCTTTGATGTCAGCAGGAGATTATAACCTTTAGAAAGGTGGTATGATTAGTACAAAGTAAAAAGCACAACAAGGAAGGTTTACTTTAATCAGACAGGTGTGCACCTCGAGCATGCTCCATGGATAAGCAGTGCATAGGGTACTAGAAGAATAAGCATCTATATCAGCTGTAAGACAGCATTGTAGACATAACAAATGTTTTAAGCAAGTGCACAACTGTTAGAGAACTCCTTTTCAATTTACAAAAGATTTAGCAGTAAAAAGTCAGGGCCATCCAGCTGGCAATCAAAAAGGAAAATGAATCCAATAGGAAAGGGACTAGATTAAAGATCTGGGGGAAGAAAGATTAAGGGTGAGTAAGAGTAAGAGAGAGTGAGAAACAGAGAGTGAGAGCAAAAAAAAAGTGTATGTGTGTGTGGGGGTGGGGGGTCAACAGAAGAACCAGTGGCTACAACAGGAAAAAAACTTAAAAAAAAGAGTTAAAATCTCAAGACGCTTTAGTAAAAAGAGGAAAATACTCCTCTTGTAGTTTACAGAGACAATTAAAATATACTATGGGAAAAGTATTAGAATAGTAAGGCTTACAGGGTAGGAAAGGGTATAGAAAAAGCAATAGATAATAAAGTATTATGTCTTAAAAACACAACTGGATAAAACAAACAGGTACCACATGGAAGTTTGCAAAATCCAGTTTAAGGCAGGTTGAGGTTTGGAATATTAAGATAATATAAAAACATATTGGCAACAACACATGGTGATTTGTTCAATGAAATATTTTGTTATGGGCTAGTTCTAGAAAAAGTGACAGAGGCAGCAAATATAATGTAAAACATAAAGCTGGTAATCATAAAGCAATTAGCCTTGTCTCAGTTGGAATATTACAGAATTACTGCTGAAGCAAAACAGCCTGGATAAACCATTGAAGGCCATACAGTACTGGCTCAAATTTCACATGAATTCATAAAAGGAGTTTCATACTGCAAAGGTTTTATTAGGTTTACTTTTTTATGGTATTGGAGTGTAATCACAGTTTTTCATGCACTATATTTATATAGAGTGGATAGAAAATATTTAAATGACTAAATATGCAAAACAACAGGTAAACACGGATGTTGTGCAGGCAAGGATAATATAGATACAATCTCTAAGAGTTGGAAAATATATATAGCATCAAGGATACATTAATGTTGAGTAAGCAAGCTTAAATATTGATACAGAGTCTCAGAAAGAAAGAGTGGGAAGATGAAAGAGTAGGAGTGGGAGAAAAATATTAAGAGAAGGTGAGAAAAAGTTCTAGATATTAATTGAGCTATAAAATTACATATTATAAAATTACAGATTCCAGAAGGTTGTGTTTGCAACTCTCTCACACACACACACACACACACACACACACACACACACACACACACACACACACACACACACACACACACACACACAGTTTCCCCACACACACACACACACACACACACACACACACACACACACACACACACACACACACACACACACACACACACACACACACACAGTTTCCCTAAAAGTGATTGATATTTTATGGTCTGGTCACTAAATGCTTAATTCTTTTCTCTTAATTTTCTGTTTCCTTGCATGTGTTTCTTATTTATATAATGGAATTAAATGACTGCAGTTTGTACAAGCACTACGTTCCCCATTATAGTAGTTCTGCTTTATTCTTGTGATACAACCATGATATTATATTTAAATAACAGCTTAGCAGTACAGGTGGATTAACCCCTGTATGAAGATTGGGTGAAGATAGATGAAGTCTACCAGCCTAGCTAGATAGAATTTTGGAGACAATTCTGTCATCTGTAAATATTAATGGGAACCACAGGCTTGTTGTCTTAAATGCTAAAAATAGTGTTACATGTGGAACTGAAAAAAATGTAACAACAGTGCACTCTACTGACCAAGTAAAGCATGTTGTGACCCTTTGACGTAAACATGGCTCCGGCTGGTCTAGATGAAGGAATTCTTGCTATTGTTTTAAGGCCAGACTTAATGGCAAGAATTTGCATGCATAAATGTCCTTAATGGCTTTGTTTCCTGACCTGGTGTGAGCTTACAAAAGAATTTAGCCTGTTAGCCTGGGAACCCAGGGAAGTGTGAAGAATGATGTAATGTGAACCATGAATGTGATTTTAAAAACAGAGAGAATCAGAGAACATTAAGCATTTTTGTCTTGGCCATCCAACTCATCAGCACTGTCTTGATCTATATGTAAGTTTATCTTAAACTTGTGTTTTCTCTTTGAAATAGCTAGAAACTAGAAAGATTAGACTGTTTTTCTGTGATGTCAGAACTGTATTACTGAATTATTTTAAGTATTTCTCTGTGATCTCTGAACTCTTGACTAGCACTGTGTAGTAAAAAGTATTGTCTTGTGTTTTAACTATTGGTTATTAAATATTTTTAAACCCTTTCAACTGTGGCTGTTTTTGTAGAGATAATTTAAGCTCTCTAGAGTACTTGAATGCCTCTGGTAAAATTGTACAAAGCCACTCCAATAGCTTTAGCCGTGGGCTATACTACTAATTGGATAATAATATTGCATGGTAATAATTGGACACCCTTTTAAGGGCCTTTGAGTAGCTGATAAATATTAGTGGGTAGTGGCAGCTAGGTACTACTCTATAGTCTGGGAAAAAGGGGCACAGCTGGAGAACCTGTGCCAGCCTTCCCCAGGAGTGTCTGTGTGTTTATATAAACTCTTCTCAAAGTGTGTATGTGTGTGTGTGTGTGTGTGTGTGTGTGTGTGTGTGTGTGTGTATGTGTGTGTGTGTGTGTGTGTGTCAGTTACCTGGGCAGGGCCACAAAGCACTGGTTGGACAGAGAGGGTGCTGGAGGTTTTAGCTTGCCCACTAGGCTGAGATCTGGATCCTATAGCTGTGCCAGTGCGGAGTCTTACTGGGGACCTGGAGAGCAAGGGAGCAACCAGCCCTGGACTGACTGTGATCTCTGTGTGCTCTTAAGGGAAATTACACTTTACTGTGTGTGTTTGTTATCCTTTCCTCCTATATGAGATGCCCCTCACTGGTGTTAGTGGTGAGGATTGAGGCTCCTTGATTGCTGGGCCAGGGCATGGGTGTCACACCCTGCAAAAACTAAACTATCTTTATTTTGTAGGTATAGCTCAGTTATTTGAGATCATGCAGTTTAATTTAACAGAGTCCCTATATATATATATTCATATATATGTATATGTATATATATATATATATATATATATATATATATATATATATATATATATATAAAATTAACCGCACTCAAAAAAATGAATGAAGAGAAGAAATTTTAACTAAGAAATGAACTTCGTGACAATAACAGCATTCAAAAAATAGTAAATCACACCAACAACTCTTGTAGTACTTTAGCTCTTTCGTCTTATTTATTATCAAGACTTCTTCAGAAAGACATGTTTCATAACTATTAGCAACCATTTTCACTTCCTTTAAATACATTAGTTCTAGCAGGCCATTTAAATTAACAACAGTTCCTTTCCAATAGAAAAGTGTGAACAGGCAGGGTGCTGTGTGCATTTTCATTAACATTACAATCACAGTTACATAAGGTAAATTGGTCAGACAGTAATAGCCTTGTGGTGACGTATGCATACTAATAGGGATCGTGTGCAAAAAGGGATTGTGTGCAAAAAAGGGATGGTGTGCAAAAAAGGGGACTGTGTGCTAAAAGGGATTGTGTGCAAAAAAAAAAAAAAAAATATATATATATATATATATATATATATATATATATATTATTAAAAATATGGGGGAACTGGAAAGGATGAGAGTCATGCTGTGATAATTCTAATATAAACACGTAACTTATGAGACCCTGCCTCCAAAGGTAAGTAAAGAAGTGCACGGAGAAAGGAGGAGGAGTCAGGTAGAGAGTCCTACTATGCTTGGGTATCAGTGTGTGTGTGTAGAGTAATGTGTGGGTATGCCGCCTGATGGGGGAGTGGGAGGAATGCGGTGTGGACTTGAGAGGGGGCTGTAAGGGGGCCTCCCATGACAAGGAGTGTGGAGCTGGGGTTTGATGGGTAGGAGAATATGAATAATAGAGTGTCCCAGAAGACTGTCAGTGCGGATGGTATCACCCCTTGTATGGCTGCATGAAAAGTGAGACCGGGGGGGTTGTTGGTGGGGGTCAGTGAGGGCTAGCTTGGTGTAGGGGGGAGGCAAAAGTCAGAGAGAGAGAGGAAGCACATTATATTCACTTGCACAGTTGTAAATCCATAAACACATTAAATCCTCTAGCACAATTCTTCAAACCCTATCACATTTCAGTCTCTATACCATTTAAGTGCACATTTAATGTTCAGTGTCTCGTTGAGACCTGGATAGACATCAGCTCTCAGTTCTATCTGCCATTTTAATTCCCGGACTTGCAGGAATGTGTCCATGTCCCCTACAAATTCTGTTATTTTTTCCAGCACTGTGAATTTGAATCCTGTGAAGTTTGTGCAAATAGCACTGTGTTTAGCCAAGGCATTCAAACTGTCCTGTTTGTATATTGCTGCAGTGTGTTCTTTAATATGGCTACTCAGCTTTCTGTTCATTTTGCCGATATAGAAATTCCCACAGTCTTCGCAGAAAGCACAGTAGACTACATTTTTTGTGTTGCAGTCATAGTGGTCATGTAGACTGACAGTTCTGTTGCAGTGCGGGAAGGTGACATTGTTGCCTTTTCGTATGTGTACACAGGCGACACACTTGCCGCAGTCAGACATTCCAGGTTCTGTCAATACTTTGCTCTGTGGCGATGGGCTTTTATTCCTCTCGAATGCACCACGAAAAGAAGAGGTTTGTTTGAAACAGAAGTTCGGGGATGTCACAAGTAACTTTGTCAGACCTTTTTCTCCTTCCAAGATGTCCCAATTGTTGGTGAGGACCCCTCTGATTCCAAACATATCTGTGGAAATTGGAAGGGGGAAACTTGACACCCAGTCCTTTCTGTGCCCTTGCTGTGAATCCCTTTTCCAGGATTGGTGGGTACCTGGAGTGTCTGTGCTGTATGATCTCTTGGAACAGGTTGTCTACTAAATACTCTGGGTATTTTCTTTCTAAGAACAAGTTTCTGAGGTAAAATCCTTCCTTGATGAAAACCTCGTCCCTAAAAATGAGTCTGGATAACCGGATGAATTGTCCTTTTACATGATTCTTTTTCATGAAATGGGGATGCTGGCTGCTGAACTCTAGATAGTTATTCCAGAAAGTGGGCTTGTGGTAGATGTTGGAGTCAAACTGTCCACTTTCCGGGTCAATAGTGAGGTGGATATCCAGGAATTGAGTGGTGGTTCCGATATGTCCTACCATAAGGGTTAGGAAGTCCAGACTCTGGAAAAGGGTTTCCAGAAAATTGCTCAGAGAAAGTCTGTCCCCTTTCCAGACAAAAAAGACGTCATCAATATAACACCTGTACATTATGGTGTTGTTGAACCCTGGCAGTGATTCAACCTTATCCATTTCCCTGGCACTGAGGACTAAGTTTGCATATGAAGGGGGCCATTTTGGACCCCATGGCTACCCCTTTCTGTTGGTGGTAAATCTTCCCATTGAATTGAAAGAAGTTATTTCTTAATGCTGCTTCTGTTAACCTGCATACAGTATTAATCTTAGTCCCACTAAGGTTGGAGTGCCTGTTCAGGTACTGTCTGGTGAGGGTCAGTCCTTTGGCATGGGGGATGTTTGTGTAGAGTGCTTCTACATCTAGGGTGACCAGTAAATATTCCCCTCCATCCAGCCTTAGTTTGGAGATGTCATTTAAAAAAACCCAGGAGTCCTTGGTGTAATATTTGCTGTTCTGTACAATGGGGGTAAGGATGTGGTCCACGTATTGTGAAATCTTTTCTGTTTTTGTCCTTCAGTTCAATACCACGTGGCGAAAAGGTGGATTTTCAGGGTTCTTGTGAACCTTGGGGATTCCAAAAAATTATCCAAGGCTGGGTGTCATGACCTGCATGAAGTCTTTTTCATCTTGAGAGATCTCATCCCTGAGGTACAGTTCCAATAGTAGGTTGTCAATTTGTTTAAAGTTTTGTTGTACCTGGTTGATGTTGACCTTTTTGTAGAACTGGTTATCCATGAGGGATGCTTCATGTGTTTGGATATATCTCTCCTGCTCCATCACTACTATCCCGGATCCCTTGTCAGCCTTCATGATTGTAGGGATTTGTCCTGACTCAGTTCCTTCCAAGCCTGTCTTTCTTCCCTGTTCAGGTTGTGCCACTTTGCTGAGGGCTTATCAGAAAGGAGTTTCCTGATATCTCTTTCACAGGTACTCGCAAAGAGGCTCAGTGTGTTGGAGAGTGCAAGAGCGTACAGGCTCTTCATGGTAAGGGGTCTGTCATTATCTTCCGAGCTTTCCTCATCTTCTTCCTCTTCATATTGTTGTATATCTAATTTTAGTTGTAACTTTCTCAGGTAGCACTTGAGGTCCAGGATAACATCCACCATGTTGGCTCTCTGCGCCGGGATGAAAGAAAAGCCTTTTTTCAGTACCTTATGATGTCATCTACCCCTGCTGGAGACCTCAAGTCAGTGCTATCAGGTGCTGGTATCAGTAAATGGGGAGGGTGATCAGGGTGGTCCATCCCAGTAATACTAGTACTGTATCCCGTTCCCACTTCTTCTTCCCCTGTGATTGTTGTTCCCCCTCCTTCCCTCAATATTGTTGGTGTTGTGGTTCTAGTTTCGTTCATTACCCCCAGGTCTGTACCTGGTATAAGTCCTGGTTCTGGTTGTGAGTCCTGCTGAAGATAAAAAAACATTGTTTTTGCTGCTTGTGTTGTTGTTGGAAGACCGATCGTTCATTGGTGGGGTCTGATAAACCCCTCCTTGATTGATCGTACTGTCCGGTGTCCTGCGGTTTGTGTTGTTGTTGTCCTCATTGTTGTCGTGGTGGTCATATTCACTGGTGTCTGGATCTCCCTGTGTTGGCTGATTTTGGAGAGGAATTTCTGGTCTTGGCTGTCCCCTAGGAGGAGTATGTACCCTCATCTGGGAACTACTCCCTGCTAGTGGGCTGGATGTGATGAGGAGTCTGTCCACATCTGGTGTGATGGGTCCATTTGTGGGTTCTTGTAATTCTGTCATAGGCCTTAGTTCAGTTGTGGACAACAGGTTGGTTTTGGGATATCTGTCTGGCCTTCTCCGTGTGTCTAAACAGTGTGTGGGCCTGATCGGGTATGCTTTTCCTTCCTCATATTGTTTAATGTCCCTAAACAATTTACCTTTCTTGCGTTCAATCAGAGTCGCCACATGCCTAGTAATTTTGTGCGGTATATTGTCCCACATTTCCGCAAAGTCAGTAAATGTGGGATCCTGCAGGATGTGTGTTTGCAGATCATCTACTTAAGACTTGTAGGTGGCCATACTCTCAGTATTGCTTTGGATGAGGGCTTTGATAACTGCTAGCCCAGAGTCATTATATATTTTGACCAGTTCTTTTTGAAGCTGAGAATTTGGAGTGGTCCTGTTAGGAAATTTGTTACATCTGAGACCATGTGGGACTATATCCAGCTCTAAACACCTTTCCAGATAGAAGTTGTCATGCTACAGGTTTTTGTAGGTTTTAATCAGTCTCTCGAATTTGGTAATCAAAGACTTGGCACTCTGTGAGACCCCTCTGTTTTGACTGTACTCTATTTGTACTGTTGTATTCTGGACCGGGCAACGGAAGGGATTAATTTCTGTCTGCATGAGTATCAGGTCAAGGGCCTGTGTGGTCCTTATTTCTGTCACAGTTCTGTTGTTAATTGTGGCCCTGGGTCCTGAATAGTCCGGGGGTTCAGTGTGGTCCCTGGTGATCCTTTCATTTGTAGGTGTTAAAGGTCTGCTGTTTAGGTCCTCGAAGAGATCCTGCTCCAAACAAATTCCTTCCGATAATTTTGTAAGAACTGTTGGATCAATTGGTGTCCTGCTCCTGGTTGCTTCTGTCTTCATTTCTATTGGAAAGGAACTGTTGTTAATTTAAATGGCCTGCTAGAACTAATGTATTTAAAGGAAGTGAAAATGGTTGCTCATAGTTATGAAACATGTCTTTCTGAAGAAGTTTTGATAATAAATAAGACAAAAGTGCTAAAGTACTACAAGAGTTGTTGGTGTGATTTACTATTTTTTTGAATGCTGTTATTGTCACGAAGTTCATTTCTTAATATATATATATGTGTGTCTGTGTGTGTGTGTGTGTGTATGTATATATATATATATATATATATATATATATATATATATGTGTGTGTGTGTGTGTGTGTGTGTGTGTATGGTGCTACTTTTGTCAATCAGTACTTTTATTGACCTCTGTGTTGTTGACACAATTTGGTTTACTAAACAGATGGTTGACATTTGTCGCCAAAAGCAGCAGATCAGATGATTCTCAAGGTTGGGGTTTTTGCCTTTTCATCGAGAATTCTCAAAGTTAGCAGGGTTTGTGGGAGGCATTGGCTCCCACATGCTGGGACAAAAAGACAATATTTTCTTTTTGATTTATGTTTTAGGATTTTGCATGTACCAAGACTGCTGATCAGCACATGTTTAGTAGCATGACAGTTTGTAAAATGTCGATCATTTGGTGTCGACATTAGTCATGTTGCTATTAGTGACATTCATGGTAAGTAAGTCCATGTGTGTGTATGTGTGTGTGTATATATATATATATATATATATATATATATATATATATGTATATAAACACACACACACACACACACACACACACACACACACACACACACACACACACACACACACACACACACACACATATATAAATATAAATATATCAAATCAGGGGACAACTATTTTAGGTATCCTCTAGGCTGGAAAACATGGCCTGCACATAGCATCAGGGCTAACCACTTGAAGATTTAAAAACTATCTGTAAGTGGTTTGGTCACTTTGATTAATGCCGCCAAAAAGGGGCATAGATATTTGCCAGTGCTAAGTGGATTGAGGACCCGGCCTACTCCAATCAATGCCAGCGACCCATGCTTGTGGTGGAAAAAGTCTATGTTTCCCTAATGGCAAATGTATGTTTGCTATAAGGCCCAGCAACCCTAAGTCAGGAAGCTATTGGCCAGCTGATGTCCAGTTGCTTGGAGTGTGTTGCTTGAGATTGCAAATTACAAATTAAATGTTATTTCTGGATTAGTATACTTCATTTACATACACTAACTGTCAACTACCTATTCTAACTATTGGCCCTGCTTATTTCCTGTATGCAAAAAGTACCAAACGATTTTTGCGCGTCTTATGTATTTCAATGCGGTTACTGCAGGACTGTGTCATCAGTGTCATCATTCAGAATGATGTGGTTCTAAAAGATGAATGTTTTCTAAAATGAGAACGTTTCTAAAATAAATAAACACCTTAAGAAAGTCTCAGGTTTGCTGAACAATTCCAATTACAAGCTTACAACCTGTTGTGAAAGCCAGTGGAGTAAAACCATTTTAACAGCTATAATAATTTAAAGTGTGGGTGTTACCTGAAAATAATAAGCAGCACTCAGTAACTCAGGTATGTTAAAAAAGCTTTGCTGCCACTTTTTAAGTGCTGTGTGTACAGTGCTTTTGAAATCTACGTGCTTTCATAGAAGGAAACAAAGTTATCATACCTAGTGACAGAAAAATAAGTAAAGCAATCAGATCAACAAGGAATAGAAACTACCAAGAGTGAAATGTGCTGATAATTGCACAAACGTCTATGATTATTGTATTATTAATCTAAAACAGATGCAGTAACACAGAAGTCATCATGACTTACAGATTGAAAACAGAAATCTCAACTGACACATTAAATTAATTGTAAAACTGCTATCAACAATTAAATGGAAAAAAACAAAATATTAACAACATAATAATAATTGCACTGGAAGAATACAGCCATGATTCGCTGCATTTTAATTATTCCAGCTGCTTATATAAAAATATCCACCACAGAAGAATAAAGAAAAAGGCAACTCAGCAAGCTGCAACTCAGTAAAGACAGATTATGTGACAAAGAACCCAAATGCTTATAATTTACAGAGCACCAGGGATAATAAATATCAGTGTGCTCAGAACTTTCAGCAATATTTTTGTAGCTATGTTCTAGTGATATATAAATTATATCAGACTTTGTGCACACAGACAAGCTCTACATTTATCTGTACAATATTGGAAAACATAATATATCAATATTAGGGGGGAAGAAACTCACTGTAGTGTTATATGTGGTGATATGACTGTTGCTACTAATGAGGGGATAATGTCTGAAATATATTAATTGTATATGTTTTAATTTTATTTTTATAGTTTAGATGAGGAATTGTTATGATATCTGCTAGATGTTTAATATGCAAAAAACATTTCCACTTGATGTGATAAATATGCTTTTGAAAAAAAATAGAGTCAGAGGGGCTGCAGCCAACTGGCACAGAGTATCAGAGGTAGTTTGTGACAGAAGAAGGCCAAAGTAGCTGGGCAGTGAAGGCAGAGCAGTTGATGAAGCTAGAAGTAATAGAGATGTAGTGTTTGTGATTGGTGGTAGGATGCACATTGTGAAACAGATAAAGAAATGAGCACATCAGAATAGAAACCCAAGTAGCTTCAGTTGCAGAGAAGGTTAAAGAGAAGAAATTATGGTGGTTCAGGCACATGTGCAGAAAAGCAAAAGACTGTTTGGTGAAGACGATTTGGGACATGCAGGAAGATGACAAGAGGAAGTGAGAGTGCCCATCAAAGAGTTGGATGGATTGTGTCAGAGAAGACATGTGATAGTCAAATATGACCATTGAAGAAGGTAGGGAACTGGCAATGAATGGATAGAGATGGTAACAACTGACATGACACCCCAACCCCATGTAGAAAGATGGGAAGAAAGTGTTGATAAAATAATAATGATACCAGGAATAATAATTAACAAATAAATATAGCCTGACAGTTGGAGAAGAGGATTAAGACTGTGAGCTATTAATGAGCTAATTCCTGCAGTGCAGGGTTTGGTTCCCTCAGCCTTCATTTGCCTACTGTGAGCCTTGAGCATGTCACTTATACAGACAGTGCTTTTGGGCAATTAGGAATTTGGGCTAGGCTCAGTAAGAGTCACCTGGATTGAATGTCAAGTAACTACCTATGAACTTATTAACCTATTAAATACTATATAGCACCAAAAGAAAGAAAGAAATATGAAAAAATTAACTAAAAAGAAAAAAAGCTTAGTAGCACAACAGGTAGCATGCCTGCTTGTGATGCAAAAGGCAGTGGGTTCTACTCCATCAGCATGTAGATGGATTGTTCACAGTGTGCTGTACTTTAAGGGGATGGGGGTAGGGTGCTAAGTATGTTCTCCTTTAATTTACCCTGGGGATCATTGCAGTGGCTCTGCTGGACAGTGGTGCAGGGAACTAATGGCTCTGCTGGACAGAGGCACAGGGGAACTAATCTAAGAGGGTGGTGAAAGCCAACGCATTCTGGCTAGGCTTATAAATGCCCTTGGGCAAATAGCCTAGTACTTACCTATGAACCTATTAACCTAAATGAATAATAAATGGCAGAAATGATGAATGTATATATCCACTCAATGTGTGGTTAATAAAGTAGCTAGCATACAACAGACAGGTCCTCTATTTATTTATTTACATTTGTTAACTGGGTAGAACACTGATCCAAATGGACTATTACAGGTCTGGCATGGTGAATTTAATAGACAGGAGATGGGGACATACAATAAATAGAAGATAACAAATATAACCATTTCAAATGGATGCAGGCATACTGATGAATAATGAAGAATGTTTCACAATCAAATTAAAGCAGTATTACTAAAATAAACAATTGTATCAAAAATACAATGATTAGCATTTAAACTGTAAAGCAGACTACATAACTGGCTCAAAATGCAACATACATTCAGCAGATATGGTATATGCAATTAGCTATAAAGGGGAAAAAGGAAGGTAGAAGGAAGGAAAAGATAAGGCAGAGGGAAAGGAATGCGTGGACGATGACAGACAGGAGAAAAGTGGTAGCATTGTACTCATCATGTAATCAAACATGTTCAGACTGCAACAAACTATATAAAAACATAACATAAATAAACCCACAAAGACTAAAACAGTTTATTAACCCTATTATGACACATCATGCTTAGCACATAGTACAGTAATGTATAACATATTAGACTAATCCAAGCATGGCAGCTACAGAATTCAACCAATATAGCCTGAATGTTATATGAAGTGTTTCCTTCACTAATAGTGTGACAATCAACAATTCTAGTGTAACAGTCGCACTACTCTTAGTTTAAACATTTAATTTCTCTTAACTGTGGTCCTATGGTGTTAATCCATTTCAGTGATTTTCAAGCAGGGAAGCCTAAAACAGTAAATGCAAGGCAGTTCTGACACTAGGTCCCATCAGACATATCTCTTCTCACAGTAGCCTAAAATAAAGTCTACCAATAATCAGCTTTTGCAGTTGCTATATATACCTCATCCCACTCAAACATAGATAAATAAATAGATATACAGTAAACCGGAACTCAAGCCCCAGAACTCTCAAGCACCCAGAAAAAAAAATTGAAGAAAGGCAGTACAGTATGAACAATTCAGTTTTTCATGTGTTGCACTTTCTGTTTTCACCCTGCAGAAACATACCTTATGTTTTTAGAGTTTTGGAGTTTTAAAAAGGAAGATCAAATAAATTTCCTCTCTCCCCCCAACCTAAGAACAAGTCAAGCCAAACAAGTCAAATCGCTAAAATGTCAACACTCGCTCCATACTCACTCAGTTTGTATCAGATTGCACATTCTCTATCCGATCTGTAACACACACACACACGCACACACACACACACACACACACACACACACACACACACACACACACACACACACACACACACACATGCACACACGCACACACACACACACACACAAACACACACACACACACACACACACACACACACACACACACACACACACACACACACACACACACACACACACACACAATCTCTTCAGCTTTCATACATGCATTCTCTCTCTCTGTCTCTGTCTCTCTCTCTCTCTCTATTCAATTCATTAAATTCCAATCCACTCAGCGTGCCACTGAAAACCATTCCGCATGACACAGTTTCTAGTGGAAATATAAGTTTAAAATATTATTATTATAGCCAGGCTTTTAATTACTTTATTTCAATATTAAAATCAAATCAATGCAGTGTTTATGGTATGGTATGGTATAGTATAGGCTACAGTATTTGTCAGGTATGTTTTTAATAGTAACTCTCAAGCAACCAGAAAATACACTTATCCATCTACCAATCCCCATGGGTACCGGTTAACTGAGAGTTTACTTACGTTTTTTACAGGGTACCACAAAACTTTCTCCACCAGCACACAGCAGCCCAAAAATGAATCCAACCAGTATTCGGCTGTTGCAACTAGTTGTAAACATTGGATATGATGATTTGGTCACACAAACTAATGTTGCTGTGACATGCTGACCCCATTTAAAAAAATGGAAAAAAAGGGGGTCAGTGACGATGGTGATGATGATGACATATTCACTCAAGATTAAGTAAACAAGTAAGTCAATAAATTATGCTGATGAGGATGATGATGATGATGATTATATCGACCATATACCCGCTCAAAAGTAAGGAAACAAATAAGGCAATAAAAATTATTGCCCCCTTACTGTGAGCAGCTGCATCCATATGCCCAGTACTACTGTAAAAAATAATTTGAAAGGCCACTGCAGCTCATAAAAATGTATTTTTCTTCAGTGCAGTGCCATTTTGTCAGTAATACAGACATTTTCATAATGCCATTAAATCAGAGGTCTTACAGCTGTGACCCTGATAGGACAGCCTTCAGGTCACTGTGTTTGAACCTGTTTGTAGGTTCATATGTTCATATGTTTGTACTGTCAATCAGTCGAAAAAACATCAGCAGTGTAGACACTGCAGTATGCATTAATTCCTTCCTGTGTGAAAGGAATGGAGAAAACAGCCCAGGGGTGAAATTATTTATCACTGTACTCATTCAGGTTGTTTTTAAAGAGAGATAGAGAGCTAATTTGTTTTACAGAGTATGAGCCTATTCCATAGATACAGGATCCTTTGGCAGAGAGATATCTGTTTAACCCTTTATTTGAATAACTGCCTTCAACCAAAATGGTTTACCTTGGGGTCTAAATTTCAATAACACAGGTTATGATAAGTTCAAAACTACTAAATTACCTCAAAATAACATATCATTATACTACCATGTATATATATATATATATGTGTGTGTGTGTGTGTGTGTGTGTGTGTGTGTGTGTGTGTGTGTGCGCGCGCATGTATATATTTTATATATATATATATATATATATATATATATATATATATATATATATATATACATAGATACACACACATATATGAATCAACGAGTGATCACTTTAGACTGAATCGAAAGTGATCAAAAATATGAAAAACTGAAATAAATTTTAATTAATTAATTTTCTGTAGGGGGGCAAGTCTCCTGTACTCCCACACCCCTTACTAAATATATTAAAAAAAAATATATATATATATATATATATATATATATATAGGGTCTATATTATAACTTCTAAGATGTAAAACTTCGAAAGTTATAATATCGAACCCACTACATGGAAGGATTTAAATTGCGAAGCCCTGGAACATCGAAATCTTACCTAGGGCAAGATTTCGGTGGCCCATTCCATGGTTTGCTATTTCCTCCACTGTGGTGCGAAAGGTACGGACCTTAGGGTTAGGGTGCGGGTTAAGGTAAATGGATAGTTAGTAATGTGTGTATGGTGTAGTGTAGGGTTGGGTTTTGTTAACTGTATGTGTGTGTATTAATTAGTTTGTTTTGTGTATAGTTTCATAGGGTATGTGTGCGATAGTTACGGACCTTAGGGTTAGGGTGTGGGTTAACGTAAGTGGATAG
The DNA here is from genome assembly GCF_019279795.1 of Protopterus annectens. Taxonomy (NCBI): domain Eukaryota; kingdom Metazoa; phylum Chordata; order Ceratodontiformes; family Protopteridae; genus Protopterus; species Protopterus annectens. Next base: position 416,371,821 of record NC_056726.1, on the reverse strand, counting down.
TTAGTAATGTATGTATGGTTTAGTGTAGGGTTGGGTTTGTTAACTGTATGTGTGTGGTTTATTTATTTTGGTATGCTTGTATGTTTCTCGGAATAGCAATTTTTTTTCCCTGGGAAAAAATTTGCTATTCTGAGCATTCAGTGTTATCATAATTTGAAATTCCAAGTTTGAACTTATGGTGTTTGATATTTTGGAATTTCGAATATATTCTATAGACCCATATATATATATATATATATATATATATATATATATATATATATATATATATATATATATATATATATATATATAGAGGATGGACAGCAGGCCTCCTCCAAGCACCACTAACAATCCTCCTGTGTGGCACCTTGCCTACACTTTGGCTACAGCCAGAGTCAACAGGCACTGAAGCTGCAGTAACCACACAACCCTGATAAAATGTCTCACCCTCCATATGCCCAATATTGGAGGGTTCACTGGAATGGGTTAGTGTTGTCCTACTGGCTGTGTCCAATGGAATTACTGAGGATGGCTGAATGTCAACCTCACTGTCAGATTCAACCTCTGTGTCCCCTGACTGCACCTCTGTTTGTCCACCATCATCATTAGAGTCTACTGATAGTATGACAGCAGGTGGTAGGAGCCCCACATTTCCACTGTCAGGATCACCTGAGACAATAAGCAACAAACACAAGAAAAAAATGAATACCTATACTACTATAGTCCAATATATGCTAACAAACTAACAGTGGTGCCACAATTACAGACACTACAGCAATACACATACCAATCCTAACACCCACATCACAAACTAAATATATCTTTGAACTGCTCATCAGTACTGACATAAAAATGTTTGGCTTACTATGTGCAGATGATTGTAGGCTCCCTATGGTGAATGAAACTGGAAGAAGTTAAGCAAAAGGTAAGGACACCATCGTCACAATGAACAGTAACATAGGGGTTAAAACATTTTGCCATTTATATGTTGATTATCGATATTTCTAACAAGAACATGGATGACACATCCACCCCAAGCCCATGTGTAATCAACCAGAATGTGTTGTTACCTGTATCAATCTACAACTATCCCCTCCAAAGAAATGTAATGTTATACAGATCTTAAGTACTGCTGTCAGTCTTTTACAATTAAGATAGGTAAGCCTACCTGGAAGCTCCTCCTGGGACATACGTGTCCTCCATGAAACAGCAGCACCAACGTCAATGACATGCTATTGTGCACTTTCCAGTGAGCTGTCTGTATCCCTGACAATGGACAGGAACTCTTCATTTGGTGTCCATGGTGGCTGTATAGGAGGCTCCAACCTAGTAGCCATCTGTTAATGGGCCACTGCAGCTGCTTTCATCTGGGCCGATGAAATCATGTCAGTGGCCCTATGGTGCACCTGATTATATGTCCTGCTCTGGCCACCTACTGCATTCACATCAGTCACTATCTGCTGCCAAATTTGTATTCTGCCAGATATATCATCACGTCCCCTCTGAAGCAGAAAGGCACCATTTTGCATAAATGCTTCCACAACAACTTCATTCTCAGGGTCACTGAAGGGGAGGTTTCAGGGATTGAGATGTCTGAGTGCCATAATCCTAGATGGCATAAAACACAAAAGAAGGATAATACACATAAGTGTCATAAAAGTGTCACATAAAAGTCCTGCTTAGATATGACCCATAAAAGGTAGTATTTCACTATTACCCACTAAAGACACATAAAACAGTTAAGATATTCAAATATAGAAAAATGGAATTGTGTGGTTATAACATATTACAATCACACACAAAGCAAGGTTGGATCCAAAACAAGGAGAGTAACAATAGCAACTTTTGTTTATGCCAACACAGAAATGCAACTTGGCTCCCCCACCCCCAAAACAACAGGCAAATGACACATTTTGCTAAAAGAAATCAGTGAAATTCTAAAAGTGCTATCAGATAAGCTGTCCCTGAAACATGTACAAAGATTTATTACAGAATATTCCATTTTATGCAATTGTCAGTCATATCTATCTGTGGCCAGCACTCCCATAGAGGTGGATATGGACCATCCTAGAAGGCTAACACCTCTGTGATATTGACACTATAGGACATTCACATTTCATGGAAATAACAATAGAAGGGTGTAAAGAGACAAACAGTTGTAACATTAGCACTTATGAAGACAGTTAATAAGGGTGTGCATCTGAGAAAGTAAAATGCCATGACAAACATGCCTATGCCATCAGTACGCTTCTAAGAAATGCATAGAGATAAAAGTAGCCTTTGCTAATGCATATTTATATTAACAGATTTTTCTTAGTGACATTTCAGCATACCTAGTATACAGCTGAAAAATGGAAGCATACATCATCAAGATCAGTAGTCTTCTGTGCAGATGAATCCCAAAGTAATATCTTCTTCTGTTTTATCCACATAAACAAGTCTGCTCACCTTCAGGTTCTCTAGCTGCACAGTTCCCCTTTTACAGTATATATTCAGGGCTGTGAACATAGTGAAGATGTAGAGGAGGTGTGAATTCATTAGAATTACTGAGTACCAAATGCTTGGCTCCGTGTATCAAATGTAAACATAGTGCAGGCACTCTCTCAGTGTTTGTTACTAATGGACTGCAACTGTGAATTATTACTGGTCGGGAGAAGGAAAACACAACATCAATTCAAACTCCCTTACCTAAAGTGGATGTATCAGCCAGGTTAGACTTACAAAATGTAGAAGTAATTGTATCAAGGTTTTAAATGTAAGTAAGGAGCACACATTTCACAGTTTCTGTTCAGTAACATCTAACCTCCTCTTCATGTCTTGACAACTGTATTTTATTGCCATTTAATATCCTTGTACATTTTAAGGACAATGATACAGAATACCTTACAGACTGCATGTCTAAGATTACTGGTCACATAAGACAAGAATGAGCAACAAACAGAGAGATAAGGCAAAGCTGCATTTATGTAATCAATAGTCATAAATGGTTGTGTGATCACTCAGTGCACAACATCTGAAATTAATACTTCTACAAACAACTGTTATGTGTTTTTAGTACTGTGGATAATGTTGCAGGTGGTTGTATGCACAATTATTTTCATTCTCTGCTGCAAAGTTGTTTGTGTAGAAAAGAGGGATAAGGCACCCTTATTGTGTTTTGAAGGCTCATTGGAGTGAGAGTTCAAATACACACCTGTGTAAATATTTCATGTGTAGCAACATAAATTTTGTAGTGCTGTTTATTTAACACATTTCTTTTCTTCATTTATCGTAATTCTCCCTTTTTTAATGCAAGTGTTTGCATGGTGCATGGCTTAGTACAAACAAGGGAAATGGAGAAATACAATGAATGTCATGTTTAGCTGTGCTTATTTTGTTTGTGTAAAGCTTAGCAGTGTGCAAACCTGGACTAGTGGCACACACAGGAAGCAGACATAACACCTGTCGTTAGGGTGTAGACAGTGTAAAGGTCAAAAAGGATACATTGTTGCAGCTTTTGCTTTGATTTTGCATGGCAGTTAGCAAGCTTCCCCAACACCTGCAGCTATTGAACACCTGCAGACAGAAGCAGACAGTTAACAAATTTTGAAATGGATGCATGCTATTAATTCTGTTGGGCACCACACAAACATGGTAAGTGGCATTGAGCAGTGATTAACACACAGAACTTAAGAATGCATAGAGAGTTATGGAACTGTTATTTAACCATTCCTGTGGCAGCAGGTGTAAGTATAGGGCTGTAATACAGATGGTCCTGGGTTCTAATACAGGAAGTTCAACATACTTTTACAGTTGTGACAGTCCAGTCTATAGTAATGAACAGGAAAATATACATGTGTTATTTCAATATTCCTGTTGAAACAGCTGTAAGTGTAGGGCTGCCATATACTTGGTCCTGAGTTCTAATACAGGAAATTCCAGACATTTTTCTGGTGTTCCATTTCACATTATACTAAATACCACTTATAAGACTTTATACATAATTATAAATAGTGGAGCTGATATGAATTATATGTATGAGGGATAAGACACTGTTACTATGCTTTGAAGGTTCAGAGGTATGATTGAGGGTATACTGTCTACCATGTTTCTGTACTGTCTACTATGTTTCTGTAAGTATACTACTGCAATCTGGACTTGGATGGCCTTCACACTTAAATAAGACACATACACAAATGAATGTATATACAAGGACTTTGTCAGGTCACCCACATACATGGTTAACACCTCAGTCTGTCATCTGTATTTATGAATAATTCATTACTACGTCTGAGAAGCACCTCTTCTGTGGCAAAGATGAAAAATTACTGCTGTGAAAGAAAATGTTTTTTCCCTTATGCATAGATTTGAATCTCACACTGTAAAAATCAATTTTAGCAGTGTATAAAGCCAAATAAACATGTGTCAGGTCAGGACATTCATGCCCCCAGTGCATGTCAGCAAAGTTAAATCACCTAACAATTACAGCAGAAGACACCCCTCAGAATAATGTCAAGTGTCAGATTATCCTTCCAATTTCAAACATTGCTTTCCTCCCTGCTTGGCACTGTTGCTTTCTGCTTAACATCATCCAAATGTGGTTGGCATTGTTTCTCAGGTTTGCACACTATCAGTAAACGTGATAGCAAGAATTGATAGAAAATCATTATTTGCTATTGCTTTGGGATTAGACATGTCTGGTCTTAGAGGGAAAGGTGTCCAGTTTAGGGCACAGAGGTGGGGTGTGCAGGAGTTCAGAATATTTACTGGACTCCCAGTAAAGCACCACAGCCAAAGGCTTCTGCAGGGGTACTATTCTGGCTCCCAGTACAAGTCTGAGGCTTGGAATAGTTGGGCCAAAGCTGTATCCAGTGTGACTGGCATCTCATGCACTAGAGAGCAGTGTAGGCACCACTTCAATGACCTAAAAAGACGCAAGAGGGATATAATCAGCCAGTGGTTGATGAATTTCAAACTAGCGACATCCCGCAGTTGGGTAAGTATGTTAATACACAAAATTTATAACACATAGAAAACTAAATTTAGGCAAGACTGGTATGCATAATACTCTTCTGTTCTTTTCTTTTAATTTCACAGCTAATCTGAAACAGTGGGAAATAGGCAGACTCATGCTGATCATCAGGAGAGACCGAGGGAAGCAAGTGGTATGTATGCAGCACAAGAGAAGTATTATTGTTCCTTTAAAAGTTAAAGAAAAACGTTTTTGTTTTCTATATAGTAGTAGTAAAGTAAGCATGCATATCCTAATTGTAACAGCAAGTATGCATGCATATGTCTGTAGCACAAACCAACTTTAAGAGTAAGGTGTATGACTGTAGTCAGAGGTTGTACATTCAAATACCATCAGTAACAACTATACAATACTGCAGTTATTTAATAATATTACATAAATTAAAATCTATGCAAGTGGCATAAATTCCCTGCTGTTAACTGTAATCTGTATAATTAGACCAAGCATATGTGAAATAAATGCACATTGCGAGGATTACTTTGAGCAAACTGTAATTATAGTTTGTGGTTGTTAGGAAGTATACATAAATGTAATACTTCAGATAAAATAGTTAATAATGCATTGTATGTCACATATGATGATACTAATTTTATCTATTTTTTATCTCACCCCAACCCTTATCTCTTTTTTATTTTCTATTATGTTTCATTAAAATGACTCCATGTCATCCATCTGTAACAAATCACTAAATGCTTCACAACACAGCAAGGTAGGCCAACCCCAGTGGGTCAGCCTGCCCCCCTCCACAAGTTCCTGCACCAACACCCAGCACATATGGGAGTCAACCTGCCAGTACTGCCTCTGCTACCCCTGTGCTACCTGTGCCTCAGGTAGCATTACCCAGGGAGCTGGTGCTGTGGTACCCTCTGAGAGTACTGGCAAAGGTGGGGATTTCGTCACCTGTCAGGAGATGCCAGGGTTGGTATGTAGAGCTGTCGCACCATAGTATGACTATGTTGGATGGAGAGGCTGCTGTCCCTCATGGTCCATAGGAGGAGAAGACGTCAATCACTCCAGCAGCCAGAGGAGTAAAGGGACAGTGATGACAGTCCCCTGGGTGAGGACTAGAGTCTCACTGTCCCCATATTTAGTTCATAGAAGTTCATAGATTAGTACTAAGTTAACTGCCCTTGTGAGCCATTTTAAACCTAGCCAATTATCCTTTGTGAGACTCAAACCCTGTACTTTGGGTTTGTAAGGCAAGCACCTTAACCATTAGGCCATGGGCATGAGCTTGTGTTGTCCTCTCCCTCACCTCAATCATGGTGTCCTCCGCCTTTTGTATCTGTCACTGTCCCTGTGTCTTGTCTTGGTTGTCCTGTTTTTTTTGTATTTGCTTCCTCACGTACTCAACTTTCCTGACTCAGAAATACCAATGTCCCAGTATTCCTCTCTTACTGAAGTAAAACAAATGGGCACCTGTCCTACAAAAAATATTGTCCCATACATAGCTCTGCATTTCACACACATCTTCTTAACACACTTGATTTGGTCCAATAGGCTATACAATATGATTGCATTGTCACCCTTCTTTGTGGAGGTGCCAGTCCAAATTCAGCTAATATTAGGTACATATTTTCACTTTACATTGCTGAAGAAATGAATAGCTATGGTTCTTTCCTACCTCCCTCCTGCACATCCTTATATTATTATCCCATTGTTCTTCCCTGTTTGCCCCCCATTTCAACAGTTTCCTATCTACCCCATTTGAACATATATAATCTGGTCAAAAAATAGAATCACAGACAACAGACATAAGTACCAAAAAAAGAAAACAATGGAGCCCTTCACTTTTTGGCCTTTATGTTTGTGAGGAGTTTGGCATTGCACACCAATGTCAAGTGAAAGTGAACAGCTCTTTCTTGGTGAGGTTACCTCCACACAATGCCGCTTAAGATGCTGTGCTATGTCAACACACAGTAACACATGGTGAAGGGAGCATAAAGTATAATTTTATTGCATTATCACTACTTATCTAAAAGTATTACATACACCTGGATTCGAACCCTATATCATCTGGCCTCCAAAAGAAATGTGTCAATGTATTTACACCTGCTACCACAGAGTCAGCTAAGCAGCAGGTGTGTTTCATACACTTGATACTAACTCTCATAATTTTAGGAATGAGCCTCACATTTGCATACTACTTAACTAGGTACAAACAAGGAAATTGTTAGAAATATGTATTTCGCATGTGCAAACAATTTGCCAATCATCATGCAAACTCACTACTCGGTGGTGCACTATGCAAAGTGGACAATAGCATGTATTACTTTTGTTTACTGACCATTTAGTGTTCTTGACATGAAACTACATGTTGAAATTGAAAAAAATGAAGGCCCTATTTAAGAAAATGTCACATATTTACAATACAGCCATCTGTTACCTCCCCCCATGTACTGCAACCCTGGTCTCTCCGTACTTGTTTACAACTGTCTTTCGGCTTTTCCCGGTTAGGGGTCGCCACAGCGGAACTCCTGTCCGCTAATGATTGGCAGTAGATTTTTACGTGCTGGCTTGCCGGGCCTAATGCACAACCTTCAACGAAGGACCATCCATTCACGCATGTTGACACACAGAAGACGCTCTAACTGAGAATCGAACGTGCAATGTCTAACTTTGAGGCAACAACGCTACCGCAGCACCACCACAGCAGTATTGTACTTGTTTACAACTACACTACATAAATTAATAACAAATGTTATGTTACATACATGCATATCTTTAAAATTAACAATACACATTCAGATTTTCCAGTACTTGTAGTAATGTGGACACTTGCTTGCATATAGTTTGTAAAGCTGTCTCTTAAAGTATACATTGCACAATCATCATCCGGTTAGATGCAGAACTTGAAACATCTTGACAGTTGAGCATGCCTATACATCCATTTCATGCAGCCCTTCCAACATCCAGTGCTGATGTCATCCATAAGTTGTCCTGAAGCCTTGTAAATTCAGATTTGTGCTATGGCACCTTCTGTAGTCTGTGTACTTAGGTAGGGGTTCTGTTCTCAGTGCGGTCAACTGGGAAGTGTGTGTGTGTGTGTGTGTGTGTGTGTGTGTGTGTGTGTGTGTGTGCGTGTGCGTGTGTGCCTGTGTGCCTTTGTGCGTGTGTGCGTGTGTGCGTGTGTGTGCGTGTGTGTGCGTGTGTGTGTGTGTGTGTGTGTGTGTGTGTGTGTGTACATGTGTGTGTATGTCTAGTCAGTGGAGCATAAGTGTGTATCTGACAGTTACCACTCCAATCCTATGGATTGCCAATATTTTGATACATGCACATGCCTACACATCCATTTCATGCAGGCCTCCCAACATCTTCTCAGCCTTGTAAAAGTCAGAATTGTGCCTTGGTGTTTGTGTGTAGCACCAAGTTCTGCATTCACTGTACTTAGATAAAGGTCATGTTCTTATGAAAGTCAACTGGTGTATGTGTGTTTGTGTGTGTGTGTGTGTGCTTGTGCACTTGACATTAGAGAAAGCATTTTACACCAGCATATGGGACACTGCTATTACCATTTTCTCCCCACCAGACACTGCTGATTTCATCATATATAAAGTTTTGTCTAGCACTATACAAATCAGACTCTCGATGTGGCACTTGCCTTAAATACAGAGTTCTGTAGTCAGTGTACTTAGGTAGGGGGTTTGTTCTCACTGTAGTCATCTGGGGAGAGTGTGTGTGTTTGTGCTCTTGCTTGACATTAGAGAGAGCATTTTACATCAGCATGTGGGACATTGCTACTACCATTTTCTCCCCACCAGACACTGCTGTCATCACCTATAAAGTGTTGTCTGACATTGTCCAAGTCAGACTTGAGCTGTGATGCTTAGCTTAAATGCACAGTTCTGTAGATGGTGTACCTACATAGGTAGGGATTCTGTTCTCATGATAAAGTCATCTGGGGTGTATGTGTGTTTGTGCACTTGCTTGACATTAGACAGAACATTTTACACCAGCATGTGGGACAGTGCTATTACCATCTTCCTCTCACCAGACTCTACTTATGTCACCAGCTATAGCTGATTTGCAGATGTGCAGTATTCCCATCAGGGCAAAGTCACCTCATCCTGTATGATACAGATTACGGTGACAGGGTTTTCAGTCTATCCACATATATCATGGCATGGTTTGTAGGCCCTGTATTTTCTTGCTGAAAAACCCCTGTGATCTTTCCAGCTATTGCAGATGTCTGGTGAGGTACATGCAAAATGGAGCATTATACTGTATTAGTGTTCTGATGAGGTTTGAGTACAGTGCTGTTACATCATGCTCAGATCTGGATATGATGGACTGACTTATGAGGTGCACTGCATAGCCTTTCCATACCACTGTGGACACTTGGTGGTTGAAGTTCAGATTGCTATCTACATGTGTTCCCGGGTCTTGCACCATTGGCTTTCAGCATGTAGGGAGTGTTGTCAATGCTGTAATTAACAGGGAATTCCACACTGCAGAAGGCCAAAATAATGACACATTTTTTCATTATTTGTAGACCATATGGCTTTGGCACCAATCATTCGTCTATGCTAGCTCTTCCTGTAGTATGTTAACATCACATTGCACCCAATATGCAATAATTAGCAAACTTGTTAAGTTAAGAGCCATATACTTTAGCCTGAACTGTGAAGAAATAGATTCCAAACAGTAAAGGGCTCAGCACAGATCACTGGGGTGTGCCAATGGTGACAGGTCTACTAGTAGAGGTTGATTCACCAACTTTCACAGTATGTGTTCTGTTAGTGAGCCAATCGGTTCACCATCTAGTGACATAATGGATAATCCCAAGTTTTTTTTTAATTTCTCCAAGTCTTTTGGGTTTCTAATACCATGACAGGAATGGACCCCTTTCCTAAGTCAAAGAATGATTAAAGTTCATGAAATTAGTATTGTTTCAATCTTTGATTTGCCAAACATGAAACTGCCCTTGTTTACATTTAACAGTGGTGAGCAGCATGAATATATAATCATCACTGCTGCTCACCACCCAAACACATAAACTCCATGTAGGCATTGCACGAAGCATACACAGAGTTTATTGAATCTCACCAATTGTGTATATACACCTCCCTTTCCCAATGGTATATAGATAACTTATACAGACACAGTGTAAGCAGTGCTCATTCAGGAATCATTTGGTTTCAGCACTTAAACTGATTAAGTGTCATTCAGAACATGTTATTCTCTTGGTATGCACACTATAACATGCAGGCGCAAGGAACTGTAATGGGGTCCTACATTAATACTTTTAATTTAATAAGAGACTGAGACATTAGAGGGAAACCTAGACGCAAATATGTTAACTACAAGAAGGGACTAGAATGGGGTCCTACATTAATACTTTTAATTTAATAAGAGACTGAGACATTAGAGGGAAACCTAGACACAAATATGTTAACTACAAGCAGGGACTAGAATGGGGTCCTACATTAATACTTTTAATTTAATAAGAGACTGAGACATTAGAGGGAAACCTAGACACAAATATGTTAACTACAAGAAGGGACTAGAATGGGGTCCTACATTAATACTTTTAATTTAATAAGAGACTGAGACATTAGAGGGAAACCTAGACACAAATATGTTAACTACAAGCAGGGACTAGAATGGGGTCCTACATTAATACTTTTAATTTAATAAGAGACTGAGACATTAGAGGGAAACCTAGACACAAATATGTTAACTACAAGAAGGGACTAGAATGGGGTCATACATTAATACTTTTAATTTAATAAGAGACTGAGACATTAGAGGGAAACCTAGACACAAATATGTTAACTACAAGAAGGGACTAGAATGGGGTCCTACATTAATACTTTTAAATTTAGTAAGAATCTAGGACATTAGAAGCAACAAACACTTTTAACTGCAAGTAGAGACTGCAATGATGGATGGAATGAGCAAGTCTAGATGTTAACATTTTTAAGTAGAGGACCAGGATGTGGCATTAATTACCCTAGACATACGCATATTTGTCTTTTAAATTGAGTGTTGGAACTTTGGAGGGAGACAACCTTTGACAAAAACATTTTCCATTCTTTTTAAAAGCTTCTGCTATGGAAGAACAAATGCAAATTGCTCATTACTCTCTTCTTCAGTATAACAGTCTCACACATTGCTTGTTAAATTCAAAATAATGGCACAGTATGAAACAAGTGTTTATGCACCAAGAAACCAACCTGCACTCAGCATATGGGACAAACCCTCATACCCTCAGCATATGGGGGCAAACCCTCATACCCCCAGCATATGGGGGCAAACCCTAATACCCCAAAGTTTTATATATATATATATATATATATATATATATATATATATATATATATATATGGGTCTACTTCATTTCACTGAAAGCTCATTTCACTGAAACACAGTTGCCTGCGCACAATTCACTGTAAGCTCATTTCACTGAAAACTCTTTTGACTGAAACTCATTTTGTTGAAAGTTATATATGGTCTTTTCCCCACTGTAGTGTGATCCTGGAGTTAGTATATAAAGTAAGGGGGGGCACAGCCCCCCACATTGGGGGGGGTGGATATCTATATATATATATATATATATATATATATACACATATATATATATATATATATATATATATATATATATATGTGTGTGTGTGTGTGTGTGTGTATAGTTATATGATAAATATATATATATATATATATATATATATATATATATATATATATATATATATATATATATATATATCAACTTCTCAGATGCATAAAATTTGGGAAGACATAAACTCCCCAAATTATTATCAGCAAATTTGGGCATTCACTTGTTTCACTCTAGTATGAGAAAGCGAGTACTTTCTGAAATTTAGCATATTGAAGATATAACAAGGGGACAAGGAAACTGTTAAACATGAGCATTTCCTTTCCTTTTACAAGGAGCAGTGAGAGGAAATAGTACACTAAAATAAGCAGTTACACTTCCTTTTAGGAGAAGTGGGGACTTTACTAGAATTTTCCTTTTAGTGGGAAGGAGTGGGGTTTAGCTTAGACATTACAAAAGGAAGACTGCCATATCTGTGACCATTTCTTTGTAATTTGGGCGGGATGTTCTGCTGGCATATACAGCTGAAAAGCATGGTGGTTATACATGAACTGCTTGTGCAGGTAAATGATGGGTGTCTCACCACATGTTCCAGTCAAAGCATTCAGTCTGTGCATGTTTAAGATACTTCCATTATGTTCCCAGGGGCAATTAAGCTCCTGCAGTTTGTGCTGTGTCACCATATCCAGGGAAAATTGGAGTATGTAGCTCTGATATGGCAGTCTCTTTAATTCTTTTTAGTACCAACAAATGACTATAACTTTAAAATATAGGCCCTTTACAGGGCAAGCATATAATCATGACAAGCTACTGACTCTGAAACCACTTAAATTAGACTCTGCAGAATTACTGTGAAAACTGATACCAGTTAAATTAAACTTTGCAGAATGACAGCAAAAGTGCATTTCAGGGGAATGAGGAAATGCTGTTTAATTTTCCTACAGATGTCTCAAAATACACCTTCAAATATGAAAAAACTGCAATAACAAATGCTCATATCAAGTGGCAGAAATGTATTAAAATATCATTTATCAGTCTGGACTTGTTTTATTTAGATTTTGCATGAGCATTCAAATAGAAGCATGAGCTGGTCATTGTAATTCTTTGAACAGATAAGTGATGGCAAGTGGCAAAGTGGAATGGTATAGGAATTATTTCAAGGGGTTGAAGAGCACATCAGGTAATTTTTGTTTTCTGTAGGAATTATTTCAAGGGGTTGAAGAGCACATCAGGTAATTTTTGTTTTCCGTAGGAATTATTTCAAGGGGGTGAAGAGCACATCAGGTAATTTTTGTTTTCCGTAGGAATTATTTCAAGGGGGGGTGAAGAGCACATCAGATAATTTTTGTTTTCCGTAGGAATTATTTCAAGGGGGTGAAGAGCACATCAGGTAATTTTTGTTTTCCGTAGGAACTATTTCAAGGGGGCAAGAGCACATCAGGTAATTTTTGTTTTCCGTAGGAATTATTTCAAGGGGGGGTGAAGAGCACATCAGATAATTTTTGTTTTCCGTAGGAATTATTTCAAGGGGGTGAAAAGCACATCAGGTAATTTTTGTTTTCCGTAGGAATTATTTCAAGGGGGTGAAGAGCACATCAGGTAATTTTTGTTTTCCGTAGGAATTATTTCAAGGGGGTGAAGAGCACATCAGGTAATTTTTGTTTTCCGTAGGAATTATTTCAAGGGGGTTGAAGAGCACATCAGGTAATTTTTGTTTTCAGTAGGAATTATTTCAAGGGGGTGAAGAGCACATCAGGTAATTTTTGTTTTCTGTAGGAATTATTTCAAGGGGGTTGAAGAGCACATCAGGTAATTTTTGTTTTCTGTAGGAATTATTTCAAGGGGGTGAAGAGCACATCAGATAATTTTTGTTTTCTGTAGGAATTATTTCAAGGGGGATGAAGAGCGCATCAGGCAATTTTTGTTTTCTGTAGGAATTATTTCAAGGGGGATGAAGAGTGCATCAGGTAATTTTTGAAGCATTTCTCCAAAGATATGACAGAGAGAACAGGTAATGTGACGCAGACAAAGTCAAATGAAAGACATTTTCTTTTTTTGTAAGCAGAAATAGTATGGGACATTTAACTGATCCCAAACTGTTTCACAACAGACACAAGCTGGATAACACCATATTGTGTGTCATATGTGTCCTCATACAGTGAGACAGCTGGCATCAACAAGACAAAACCACAGACTATGACAGTCTCTGTTGGAGCAGGTATCATATTAAATAATTGCATTTAGCCAGAGGCAATGCATTATTTATTTACACTAATATTGTGTTTAACAAGTACAATGGGTTAGCCCAACCAGCTCTTACACAATAATGGCATTTCCTATATAGTTTGTGATGTGCTTATAGCACTTGCAGTCCATTGTGTCCAATTTACAAAATCCTAATATTTTTACTATGTTTCAGCACTGTAGTGTTTCTTAGATAAATAAATATGTCATTGGTTTGTCTAGCATTATAGTATTAAAGGCTAAGGCACTGATCCGTTAGCATAGATGGCTAGGTTTCATTTTTACCTGTCTTTACTTACTTAATGTATAACTGAGAGGGTAACTTAAACAGAAACTTCAGCTGCTGGATTCAATAAACTCCCTGTAGGTTCCACGCAGAGCCTTCATAGAGTGTATTCGCGTATGCAATAACAAGCATCGCGTGGCATCTCGCAATCTCGCAGCATGAATATTAATGATGCTCGAAGCATGTAGGGAAGGTTTTGCTGCTCATCCTAGTGTTACTGGCCATGAAATCTGTATAGTGAATGTGGATTATTCCAAGGCAAAGGGCAAGCATGCATTTTCTGAAAGATATGAAGTACGGAACACAAATGCATTGTATATGCCATGATATACTGACTGCAGTCTTCAATAATTTCACAATAAACCACCCATTTTACAAGGAACAGGCCAACTATATGATGCAAATATCTGGACATTTTGCAAAAGTGTGGACAGTCTGTCTTTTCTGTTAATTTGTTTTATATATTTTTTTTATTTTTTTTTATTGCTAGTATTTGCACAATGTGCCTCTTGCCATAAACATGTTTAGCTATGTTCAGCTGATTTGTGCAAAGCACAGCAGTGCACAGACTGGAGGGGTTGACCACACAGGATGTAGACAGGACCCAGGCAGCCACACATTTGAACTGGATACATTCATTTAATAATATTGTGCATTCTCCAACCATGGTAAGGGAAGTTGTGCTATGGTTAACAGTAAGAACCTTAGAATAACTACTGAGATAGCAGATATCTATCTCACTAATTCCGTGGCAGCAAGTGTTAAGTATAGGGGTGAAGTGCAGATGGTACGGGGTTCTAGTACAAGGTGTGCAAGTTTTGTTTTACTGTTGTGAGATTGCAGATTATAGCAATAAAGTGCAAGATAAGCAACTGTTTTTTCAATCTTCTTGTTGTAAAAGTTGCAGGTGTAGAAGAATTGTATATATGATAAAATTGACTAGCCCAGTTACACAAGTGCCTGTATACCTAATCAGCTAGAAATCTCATTGTTTGCCACTGTTGTGCATTACTTACTATTCTGCAAACATGATATCCAACAGTGCGCACCTTTGCCTACCATGTTTGCATGTGTATGTATATATATATATATATATATATATATATATATATATATATATGTGTATATATATATATATATATATATGTATATATATATATAGATATATATATATATGTATATATATATATATATATATATATATCTATATATATATATATATATATATATATATATATATATATATATATATATATATATATATATATATATATATATATATATATATATATATATATATATATATATATATATATATATATATGTATATATATATATATATATATATATGTGTATATATATATATATATATATATATATATATATATATATATATGTATATGTATATATATATGTCATGATGGTAAGTGACGCATAATGTTTTCAAATGTTGCAAATCCAAAATAAGCACACTCTCAGTAAGTGTGAGACATAGAAAAGGCAGGAAACAGCACCATATAAAATAAAATTGGTGGGAAATGGTCACTAGACATTGAACTTGAACTATGGCAGGCATGTCTGATGTTGCTGGAGATGTTCTACCTTTTTTTCTCTCACTCCAATCCTTTTCGCTCTTTTTGGGAGGGTTTATTATTTATTTTTCTTTGTGTTTACTTTTTTATTTTTTGTTTTCCCACAGCGCAGTAGGGTTGGACTGTCCCATGGGATCCAGCTGCCCCACTCCACTGGCTACATCACCGCTGCCCGACATGTCTGATGCAGTACTAGTAGCACCCCCTCTGCCAATCCTGCACTACCCATCCCCTCAGGTAGCTTTGCCCCAGAGGACGGGCATGTGGCTCCCTCTGGGCACAATGGCAGAGGTGGTGAGTTTATTACCCATGACAAATTGCCAGGAATGGTGCATAGGATTATGTACCGCACTGTTGGTGCACTTCTATGCTGGATGGAGTGCCTGCTCTCCACGCTAGTGCAGAGCACCTGTAGGAGGCCCAAACATCAAGCACTGCAGCCAATGGCACAGTAAGGTGACAGTGATGACAGTCCACTGGGTGAGGACTAGATTCTTACTGCTGACCACCTTGATGTGTATGCATTTGCAACATCTAAAAGTGTTGCGTATAGCTTACCATTATGCAAACACATTGAGTGACAGTGTGTGCTGCCTGGAAATGTGTTTGTGTGATAGCCAATAGTATTAATTGAATCCATTTGGTGTATGTGTGTGGCTGTGTGGGTCCTGTCTGCTACACCAGTATCCCATTCATGCGGTTTGTGCACTGACACTCTATACACAAATGAAATGCACATAGCCAAAGCTGTTTGTGCTAGGTGTCACATCACACAAATAGTGTCCCAAGAAAAACAGACCAAAAAAATATAAAAATTGGAGAATCAGTTGAAATGTGGAACATCACTCTATGAGTAGAAACTGTTAGTACACATGAGATATGACTACATAGATCTCTGTCACTGGAATACACTGTCACAACAATACCTTACAACAGAAGGAGGAAGCTACTACATGATAGAGCAAAATCCCTAAAAGGGAAGGCATCTCTGATCAGTACTAGCAAAAAATTACGATCCCTCATAAAATCCTCCAAGGCCAGCTTTGAGAGAAAAATTGCACAGGACACTAAAGACAATCATAAGGCTTTTTTCAGTTATGTTAGGAACCTGGGATGCAACTCCCAGACTTGTTCTAAGTTGATTCTAAGCGACAAAAAATACACTGAACCCACAAACATCGCCAATATCCTGGCAGACAGGTTCAGTGCAAACGTCTCCACCCCCTCCCCCCCAAAAGAGCAAGTATATATCCTGGCAGAGTGCAGCCTCCCAAACATCTGTGATGCTCAGGTAAAGGCTGCCCTCTCCAAAGCAAAAAACACTGCTTCCATGGGACCAGATGGGTTGCATCCTACATGAACTCCAAGAAGAACTAATCCCTCAAGTAAAACTGCTGTACAATCTCAGCCTCACTACAGGATATGTGCCCAAAGAATGGCGTACAGCAACAGTGGTCCCACTCCACAAAGGTGGCGGCTCTGCAGACCCTGGAAACTATCGCCCCATAAGCCTGACTAGCCTAGTCTGCAAGGCTATGGAGAGGATCATCATGGAACTCATAAACAAAGACATTGGGGACCTACAGACACTAGATCCTACCCAATTTGGCTTCATCAAGGGCAGATCCTGCCTTTTGAACCTGGTCAACTTCTTCGAAACAGTCACCAAGGCCATAGATGAAGGGAAAGTAGTCCACACAGCCTATCTGGACCTCGTAAAGGCATTTGACACAATACCCCACTCGGGCATCATAGATAAGCTATCCAGCCTAAATATAAACCCCTATGTCACAAGATGGGTCGTAAACTGGCTCAAAGACAGAACCCACAGAGTCAGAGTTGCTGGAGCCATGTCAGACTCAAAACCGGTCACAAGTGGCATCCCACAAGATGCTGTCCTGGGACCTCTCTTGTTTGGTATTTACTTTTCTGAGGTACAGGCCAACGTGGGAGGACTATGGCTCACCAAGTTCGCAGATGACTGCAAACTGGGCGCCATAATCGACTCTCCAGCTGACACAAACATCCTTCAAAAAGGTCTCGCAGAGATGGATAACTGGTGCCAGAGCCATGGTCTAAAGCTAAATGCCAAAAAGTGTATAGTCATACCCTTTGGCAAAAACAATGTGCCCACAAATTACCACATAGGTGGTAACCCATTAAGAACAGAGAAAGTAATTAGGGATCTGGGGACCCAAGTTGATAGCAATCTCTCCTTTGACAATCATATTGCCAAAGTGGTTAGAAAGACCTTCTACATAGCCTACCTCATCATGAAAGGATTCACATCTAGATCAAGAGAGGTAATCGTGCCCCTTTATTCATCCCTCATCAAGCCCATCATAGAATACAATGCCCCCTTTGGGATGTACCTTGCCCGACACCTGCAGCAATTGGAAAGACCTCAAAAGTACCTCACCAGGAGGATCAAGGGACTCAAACAGATGCCATTTGCTGCTCGGTTAAAAAAAACTCCAGCTCTACTCAGTTGCATACCGCCTACTTCGAGGCGATCTATGCCTGACATATAAAGCTATGTCCAATCCAGAATTAATGGACATGCTCCACCTCAGTAAATCTAAATCCCTTAGAGCCACACGCTCGAGGGACTTGAACCTCAGCACAGAAATAAATAGAACATGCTGGAGGGACAGATTCATAACCCAGAGGCTCCCTTCGCTCTGGAATAGAATTCTAGTTCATGTTAGGCAGAGCACCTCACTGACTCTCTTCAAGAAGAATCTTGATGAGTGGATGGAGGATCGTAGGTTTGTCCCTGGGATTAATTCTGTGTCACTATTAGACAGAGGCACAGTAAACTAAACTTTAAAAAGGGCACAGTATACTCAAATCAAAGGGTAGCATAAGCCAAACACAATTGGGCTAGGCTTATAAATGCCCCAGGGCAGATAGCCTAGTATGAACCTATGAACCTATGAACAAAACAGGAGGGGGCACTTATCCATCTTTTCCCCACAAAAACTTTGCAGCAAATGCATGACATAATTCCTCACACAACCAAGTTCAACTGAATGTAAACTGATATCAAGGCATGACCTGATATTTGTAAATGTACTTTATGTAATATATTTGGATGTGGTGCACTTACTGGTCACACAACCTTCTATGATTATTCCTTGCAAATATACAGCTGTGTCCTTCCTCTCTGTGTTTCTTGGTCATTCATCGGTTATCTCACCAGTGCTCAGAGACATGCAGTGTGTAAGCTAGTCTATATCATTTACCTTAAAATGTGTGAACATATTCACTGTGGGCAATATGACATGCAGCTGCCATCAAATTAATGGAAGGTTGGATGCCAGAAAGAAGCATAGACTGTTGTTTTAGGGGTGGGGAGCAAAGGTGCGTTCCTGTCATGGAACATGCAAGTGTATAATGTACTTTCAAGGTGGTGGATGCAGGCTGATGACACAAACAAGGCCGTGTAGCTCTTGTTACTCTTTTTGTTTTGCATTCTGCTGGGTTGATCTTGTGAGGGTGGTGAAATAGGAAACTGCTAGGTGTCTCATTACTTTCAAACGTTTCTGTTATGGTTTCCCATTTCAAACATATATTGCTAAACTGAGGGAATGTAGTGATCATCATTACTTTGGTGAGGTATGAATGTGTGAATCTCTGATGCCTGAAGCCTACTACTTGCTAATGGACACATACAAGTCAAATAAGTCTCTGCTGTCACGTGTGACATTAATTTCTGTACAAATTCTCACCTTGTGGTTGTTTACTGTACCAAATGATGAAATACAATGACATGTCATAATATTATTATACAACACAGTACATGTTCAGGGCTTACCTTGTAAATGCAGCAGCTGACACAGTGTTAGTTCAGGGATGCCTATGATGCAAGCAGTGCACAGTCAATATATGGGCAGGTAAAGGCTGTGGCTCTGAATTAAGGCTGGCAGAGGTTGCTGGGTTCCTGTATTATGTCCCTGTCCAGCCTGTAGCACTCTACAATGTCCATGTTTTGTATGTTGTGATAAGTTAAATGTGGCCTGAAAACTCTAACATTCTGACCGTGAAGACTTTCTGTGTCTGTACTCCGCTACTTTTGAAATCCACAGGAAAAACCACCATGGAGTCTAAATAGTTGCTTTATAATTTCTCGAATAGCTCTACCAGATTGGTTGATTAGCATGCGATTCGGTTGCTTATGTTGTAATTAGCATGTCTGAAACACAGCCTAGACAGATGTAGTCCATTAATAATCTACTCCATTATAAAAAGGCAAATATGTAGGTAGCCAAACTAATGGTGAGAATACTTGCTGCATGTTCAGCAAAGCAAACTATTTTCCAAATTATCTTTACAGAGGAGTATTGAACTCCAGCAGGTATGCTCTCATTTTGTTACCTACATAATACATATGCTGGAATATATTAATGAATAATGTGAAGCAAAGCCTTTTACACTGTCATCTGTATGCAACAGTTAGAAGTGTACTGATGGCATGGCCATGTTTGTCAAACCATTTCAGATATAAAAATGACTGACAATACACGAAAATAGTAAGTGTGTGATACATATGTACAAATGCTTCAGGGACAGGTCCTTTGAATGCATTTCAAATATGTTTTATTAGCAGAATGGTTCATGTGCCTGTTCTTTAGTAGGTGGGGGAAGCAAAGAAAATTTACTGTTATGTCACAAACTAGAATGGACTGTTTTTTTGTGAAGTGGCACAGTTGAGTTGCTGCTATGGCACATACAAGGATATGTTGCCCTTGCTACTCCCCTTGTTTTGTATCCTGCCTGTTGTTAGTAATTCACATCTGTCATATGCGTTATGTTTTTCTAGTCGGTACTATTGACTGCCTACCTTAACTGTTTTATCTGCTAGTGGTTACTTTGTAGTTATGCGACAGTTATGTGTATTATCATTCTGTTGTGTTTTAGGACCAACAATGTCACTGACACACAAACCTCCCCCTTCAGTGAGGCAGAAAACGTATAGTGGATGTGCTACATCAACATGTCACTTTCCTTCTTGGAAGGGGTCATCCCAATATGCCAGAGAGGCTGAGGATATGGCAGCAAATCATTGATAACATAAATGCTGTGGGCAGTCATGGCCATACTTATATGCAGGGGTGCCACAGGGGCACTGACATGCTCATATCTGCACAGAGGCGTGCAGCTGCTGATGCCTGAGACCAGAGGATAACCAGGGGTGGACTTGCTGCAGAGCCACCTCTCACCCCAATGAGGAATTCCTGGTGAATCTTCTGACACAGGACAGCTCACAGCAGAGTGGTCCAAAATATGTTCTTGATGTGGTTGCAACTCATATACCGTCCCAGGAAGAGCTTTCAGGTAGGCTTTGTTATATGACCAGTTCAATACTGTTGTATAGTAAAACAATTGACATAAAAGTTACTTCTGTGTCACTTGTGTTTTTATTTTGGAGGGATTGAATATTAGTACAGTGATATGCTCATTTTGGAGTTGACAGCCACTTACTTGTTAAACATCATGCTGATTGAGAGGAGTACATGTAGTACCTCCTGTCTTACTGTTACATGTGATGATGTTGGCCTTACCTTTTGCTTAACTTCTTTCAGAACTGTCAGGAATCCAGTAATGTAGGCATCCTGCAGGTGGTAATCCAAATCAAGTTATTTTAGTATTTTTCTAGTAATCTAATATGTCATTTTGGGACTTTTGTGTATATTACTGTACTGTCTGTAATAGTGGCAGCACTATTAGCTATTTAGCATGTATTGCACCATAGTAGTGCAGGTATTAGTGTATGCATGTGCTTCTCCCTTTTTATCACAGGTGATCATGACAGTGGGAGTGTGGGCCCTGTGCCACCTGATGTCAGTGTCTCATCAGACACTGATGATGATAGTGATGAAACTGTGGCACATTCGGTCGGTGCACAGGTTGAATCTAAAACAGAGGTTGACATCCAGCCACCCTCTTCTTTTTCCCTGGACATAGCCAGTAGGACTATGCTCAGTCCACTGAGCCCACAGATATAGGACAGGTGGAGGGTGATGACATTGAGCAGGGAAGTGTAGCTACTGTGGCTTCAGTGCCTGTTGAATCTGGACATAGCCAAAGTGTTGGCAACGTGCCATGCAGGAAGGTTGATAGGGGTGCAAAGAGGGGGCCTGCGGTCCCTCCTCTACCTGCTGTAGGTGTCTCTTTCAGTGTCACCCAACATCTGTTTAAGGCCACCATGGAGGCACAGACATGTTCAGAAAGATGCTGAAGTCAAATGCTAAGGGTTGTGAATGTGGCACAATCTGACATGCGTGACTACCTCCACCATGTCACCGATTCACTAGATATGATGAATGACACATTAGAATGATCAGCGTCTGTGATGGAATGTCTGCTGAGAGGGTAGCAGCGTCCTCATGGGTATAGGTTAGCCACAACATCTGCTGAAAGCTAACGTGGCTGTTCCCGATCATGCTCTCATAGTGACAGTACCTCTGCTGGCCCATCAGGGAGTGTGTTGTCCACACCCAGACATGGCAGGCCATGGGGTCATTGTCCTGGGCATTCCCATGAAGGGAGCATGTCCAGCAGGCATCAGTAACGCTCAGGTAGCAGCACTCCATCTGACCTTGGGTCTGAAGGTGCCAATGCAACTCCTGGCAGAGATAGTTCCCATGGTCAGGGATGAAGACGATGAACTGCCACATCTACCATGCATGGCTCAGACCTTTCCAACATGCCAAGATGTAGAGCTAGCACTGAGCTTGACTGTGTTCATACAGACTCTCACACACAACTTTCACATGGAAGTCCCCATACAGACAGACACACACACAAATGGCCTGCTTCACTTTCTCCCTTACACACACTCACCAAACTTTTGTGTCAGCCTAGCCCTCCTGCACCCCCAGCACCCTGTGCAAGTGATGATAACTGATCTATAACCCTGTTTTTTCTTTTTTTCGATTCAGGGATGCAAAAGCTTTGTGTCTGGTGCATAGCTACATTAGTACCTAGTATATCTGCATTTGTGTTGCTGAACTGATAATTGTACCTGTCAGTTATATTTGCCTTGCCAAATGATACAGTGGATAGCATCATCATGACAGTACTTTCTAGTGTATTCTCTTGTAAGGGTTGTGTAGTCAGAAACTGCTATACATGTCATTAGTTTATAACCTTTCTCGTTAATGTTTTCCAGTACATACGTATGGTGCACATCATAAGACACACTATCACATGCAGATCTCAGGATTGTATGACAGCTCTGTAATCAAACACATCAGAACAATAATATATTATAATGCTGTCTTTTGCGGGAACCTCACCAGACACATGCAGCAGCTGGACAGATCACAAGCTTTCTCATCAAGATAACACAGGGCCTAATAACCATGACATGATATATGTGGTAAATTAACAGACATGTCACTGTCATCTGTCTGGTATTGCATTACATTGTAACAGTGATTCTAAGTCTATTATTTTTGGTTTAAGCACTTGGGCTTAAGGCTATTTGTCGTACATTATGAATGTTTGTAGTCTACACTCTGATGGGAGGAGATGGTACCCTCTGCCCTTCTGAGATGGGAATTGCTGGTTGAATGCTTATTGTGGCTGTTCTTCTAAGTCTATTTGTTATGGTTTAATCATTTTGCTTCCAAACCAGTTATTTTACATTAGGAAGGTTTGTGGTGCAGGCTCTTGTGACAGGGGAGAATAGCCTACACCCATCTAAGCTGGGAATTGCTAGTTGAAGACTTATTGTGTCTGTTATTCTGAAAGTGTCTTAGTTCTGGTTTAAGTACTTGTGTTCCAAACCATTTATTTCACACTAGGAAAGTTTGTCATATACACTCTTGTTGGATTGCTGCTTTATTTAAAATGTTTGTTCTTCTGTTGTGATTATGATTTTCTGCACATTGGATTTCTAGGACTTCTGCATTTTTTAGCATAGGCTCAATTCAGGCTTGCTGAATCTAGACTGTTTGGTATCATTGGAGCACTAAAACCAGCCCTCTTACATTATGAATACCCCCCCCCCCACCCACACACACACACACACACACACCCTTGTGGCAAAACTGTGCAGCAAAGAACCCATCTGACTTGGAGATTGCTGGAATAAGGGTCTTTGTTGGCCTTTCCATTGTTTTATTTGTTTAAAGTAGTTTAACTTTGATTGTATTCCAGCTCTGTGGTTTGGGGTGTTTGCACTCAGTTTACTGTAGCTGCTCAGAGTTTCCACTGCTGCCCTGTGAGCAACTCACGTGTGCATTGTGAAACACTGACACATTTTTGTAACCCTAGCCCACCATATAGAATCGACACATATTGTTAGTCACACACCAAAACCTGGTCCATCTAGCCCAGTTCTCACTACTTACTATAGTATATGCCTTCCATAATTGAAGGACAATTTCCCACCATGTCTCCAAGCAGCCTGATAGACACAGGGACTCTGAGGCAACAATACAATTGCCTCATTTATACTGACAACCAGTTACTGCTAAAACAAACTAATTCAACATGTGAGAGCTGTATCTGAACTATGAATTTTGGATCAATTCTCTCACATAACAACAAACCAGATATCAAACATGTTGTCAGCGCACACTAGCCCTAGGGCCTATATAAGCCTAGCCAAAAAGGTACCCTGGCTTTCGCCACCCAAGAAAATTATTTACCTGTGCCCCTGTTGAGCAGAGCCACAGTGATCCCCGTGATGAATTTCCTATTTCCCATCCAATCATCAAGATTTTTTTGAATAGTGCTAATGAGGAGCTTTGTTTGATATAGGTAAGTAGTTTGTTCCAGAGAATGGGACGTCTCTGGGACAGGAATCTATCCCTCCAGCATGTTCTGTTTATTGTGGTGACAAGGTTTAGGTCCCTAGAGCATGTAGCTCAAAGGGATTGGGATTTCTTTAAGTGGAGCATATCCAACAGCTCTGGGTTTGACATAGCTTTGTATGTTAGGCAGAGATCGTCTCTGAGTAGGCGATATGCGATGGAGTAAAGCTGGAGTTTTTTGAGACGATCTGCATAGGGCATCTGTTTAAGGCTGGTAATCCTCTTTGTGAGGTATTTTTGTGGCCTTTCCAATTGTTGTAGATGTCTTGTGAGGTACATACCAAAAGGGGTGTTGTACTCTCTAATGGGTCTAATGAGTGATGAGTAGAGGGGAACAATGACCTCTTTTTTTCCTGGATGAGAAACCTTTTGTGATGAGGTGTGCCACATAGAAGGATTTCCTGACTACTGTGGCTATGTGATTATCAAAGGAGAGACTACTGTCCACCTGTGTCCCAAGGTCTCTTATTAAACTTTTGGTGTTAAGTATACTACCACCTATGTGGTAGCTCATGGGTACAGAGTTTTTACCAAAGGAGATGACAATGCACTTTTTGGCATTGAGCTTGAGGTCATGGCTTTGACACCAGGCATCTGTCTCAGTGAGGCCCTTTTGTAGGATGTCCACATATACTGAGAATGTGCTCTGAAAAACTGATGATATGTACAGAAGATTCGTTGAATTTGGACTGTCACCTCCAGAGAGAGAGGTGATAATAATGTAATCATGTTGTATAGTCTATTGGACCAAATCAAGTGTGTCAAGTAGACATGTGTGTGACATGGATAGCTATGTATGGGACAATTACTTTTTTGGGGGACAGGTGCCCTATTTTTTTTCTTTAGAAGAGAGAGAGAGGAATGTTGTGGAAGGGGCACTGGTATGTCTGAGGCAGGTGATTTAGTAGGGCAAGGAAGCAATTGCTGACAGGACATACAAGACAAGAGACAGGGACAGTGAAAAACATAAGAGGTGGATGAACACCATGGATGTGGTAAGGGTGTGAAACTTGCAAACCCATGGATGTCATGCTGGGTGACAGTGAGAATTAAGTCCTCCAACACTGGACTGTCATCACTGTCACCTCTCTGCACTGATGGCTGCAGTGTCTTACATCTGCATCTCCTTGTGGTATTCAGTACAATGATGGAGAGTGGTGTCTCCATCTGGCATAGGTGTGTGGCCACAGTGCAGCACACAATCCTACACACCATCTCTGGCAGTTTTTCTCTGGTGATAAAATCACCCACTCTACCACTGTTCCTTGAAGGAACCACAGGCCTGTCCTCTGGGGCAGAAGAACTTGAGGAGCCAGGTAGTGCAGAGGCAACACAAACGGTGATCCCAGGTTGCAGGCCCAATGTGCTGGGCCTTAGTGCCATAGTCAGTGGAGTGGGGGCAAGTGGATCTCATGGATCAGGCCTGCCCTGCTGTGCTGTGAGGAAATGAAAAAATAAAAAATAAAAAACAAAACCAAAAGAGAAAATATGGGTTGGGGTCAAAGATTGCACAAGTTGTCTTGTTTGCTTGTTTAGGCTGAGCAGGGTGGTCTTCCAGGTCTGGGTTCTCACTTTTGTATTTGTACACAGCAGCTTCTTTTGCTTACTGTATAAACTAATAATGACAGATGTGTGTCTTTCCAGGACAAGATAATAGTGTCCCGCAGGCTGCTGTAAAAGGTTCACTATAAGGTCCAGCAACAGCTCACACACACACATACAAACCAACCCCACCATTTGACTGCAGTGAGAATAGAACCCCTACCTATCTAAGTACACACACTACAGAACACAATGCTTAAAAAAGCACAATGGCTCAAGTCCAACTTGGAGTGTGTCAGACACTTTATAGATGATGACATAAACAGTATCTGTTCAGGACAAAAATAATAGTGTCCCACAGGCTGCTGTAAAAGGTTCACTATAAAGTCCAGCAACAGGTCACGCACATACCAACTAACCCCCCATTTGACTGCAGTGAGAATAGATCCAATACCTATCTACTACACAGATTATAGAACACAGTACTTATCGAATGCACCAAGACACAAGTTGATTTTAACAGGACTGCAGGTGAACTTATAGTTGATGACATCAACAGGCCATGTGGGAGACAAGAGGTTGGGAGGCCTGCATAGGTACATTGCTTCATAGTGTTTTCTGAGGCTATTAGCCTGACAGCAGTAGGCTGCTTGGAAGCCTAGCTGTATAGCAACACAAGTACCCTGACTGAGCATACTTGGTTGTTTGAGTTTTGCAGAGCAAGGCCGTGAGCACCACAAGTGGTCCTATCCATGAGTGAGCACACAACATTATGTATAACACTTTGTTTTGTAGTTAATATATGTGTGGAAAAGGTAATGATATCCCAGGGTTGTAGTGCTTTTTTTGGGTGGTTTGGGGGGAACAAATGAATGTATTGTAAGTAACATATATTATTATTATTATTATTATTATTATTATTATTATTATTATTGCAATAGCATATATTATTATTATATTATACTATATTATATATACATTAATATAGTATATATTATATATTACAATTTGCCCTTAGTTTGCAATGATTCCACATGTAGCTTTCTGTCATACAAAGGAACTGGACAATAAACAGTAATTATAAAATATCATATATACAATTCCATAACACAATGAGCATTGGATTTGTGCAATGGTTAAAAAAGTGTACATGCATGTGAGCTAGACTTGTTTGTGTGCAGCAAAGCAGTGCACAAATAAGAGGTACATTGCTAATGTTTGCTACTATACCCCAGTTCCATCTGTACTCCAGGCCGGATTTCCACGATGGCTAAGAGCATTAATTGAATGTATCCATTTTCTATTTTTGGGTGTGTGCTTTCTTGGAAATCTTGTATTCCCCTGTTTCCACAATGTTGTGCATCATAGAAACGAGATAAGTTTAGCCAAACAGTTTTTCAGGAGGAGGCGTGTAGATCAGAGTGTATGTTCTGTATCTTTAAGAAGCATATCAAGGACTGAACGTGCACATGTAAATATCAGGCATGTGCTATTCCCAATGCCATTTTGAGAGTTCAGCCAGAGAGTGAGCATGTATTTTTGCAGTAGTTAGTTTGTATATAAGTTACTTAAGTTAAATCAGTAAATTTCTATCATGATGTGTTTGTATATAGTAAAGCTGCTTGAACAGAACCCACCAAGACTTTTCTATTGTATCCAAAGGAAGAGAGTGACATGGTTTCAGAACTGGGATTCCAAAGATTGATATTTAGAGCCATGAGGTGCAAAGATGACAGTGAAGGTAAACTAAGAGAGACGAGCATGAAAACGAGCCAGAAAAGAATCAAAGGTAATGAGAATTTGCACAAACTACTTATTTTATAAAAAAGATAAAATAGAGCATTACAAGGGCACAAGCCACGTTATTAAACAAGTATTAACTAAGGAAAATGTTTAAGATTAAGATATTTGATGAAATGATTATCACAAAAAGCAAAACAAGTATGTTTAAAGTAAAATTAGTGTGTTTTAAGCAAAATGGGCATGTTTAGAGTAAAATAAGCACAAGAAACATACAATGGCCATGAAAAGAGATTAAACTGGCAAAACAGATATAATAAGGGAAAAAAGGGCACATTAACCATAAATAAAGCAAGGTGACTGCATGTGTTTTGGCAAAGTGCTGTGTTTTGGCATAGCTGTGACTTTGTATTGTATCAAGGGCATAACTACAGTTATTTGAAGTATCTCAAAGTGTGTAAAAGTGCTTATAGTATGTGCTTATTACTGTGTATGCATTCTGAAGAGTTATTTGTGTGCAAAGTGCAACTATTTCATGAAGTACAGTCAAAGTATAGCCATTTTGAAAAAATTCTTGTGCTGGATGTGTCTATTCCAAAGTACCACCATTACAGAGTGTTTCTTGCACTGTAAACAATTACCTAGCAAGGTACCACAATTTTTGGGAAATTTCAGTGTGCTATGTACAGTTTATTTGCAAAGTACAATTACTGCGAAATGTTTCTGACTCTGAGCTTCTTTTGCCCAGTTCATTTGCATTGTGCAGTTATTTAAAATGTTTCTTAAATGGATAAGAGATAATTTCTTGCAGTACAGCATTTCAAGAGTGTTACAGTGCCCAAGAAACTTGTTTTGCAAAGTTCAGTTATATTGAGGCTTGTTGTGCTACTGGGCAAAGTTACAAATACTGGCATAAATTTCTGGCATATGTATATGTGCATGTGCTCTTGCTTATTAACAAAGCACTTCCCTGGTATGTGTTAATATGGCAGACAGCCCTTGCCACTTGTATTTGATCAAGACATTGCAGAGAATTGGAGAATATTTGAGCAAGAGTACAATATTTTTATACAAGCAGCTTATTCAGGTAAAGATGCTCGCACCAGGGCATTCATTTTGCTAAATCTAGCTGGGTCAAAGGCCATTGAAAGAGACCATTCATTTGTGTATGCATCAGCAGTATATGAGGGAAAAAGTGAAAATTGTCATATTGTTGTACAGGCTATATCAAGGGAAGACCCCAAGTGTTTGAAGTGCAAATTCAGAGAAATGTGTAACCCCCAGACAAATATTACATTAGAGAGGCATTTGTTTTACACAAGAGATCAGAAACCAGGGGAAACTTTTGCAGCTTATATTAATGACCTGAGAAACAAAGCTAAAATGTGTCGGTTTGGTGACTTGAAAGATGAGTTAATTAAAGACAAGCTTGTGTGTGTTATTAATAGTGCTGCTGTGAGAAAAGTTTTGCTTCATGATAGTGATTTAACGTTGAGTAAAGACAGAAATTTGTCAAATCCATGAAGGTACAGAAAAATACACAAGTATGCTTGCAAGTGACAAGAGCATGGTTTCAACAGGCTCCAGAACAAATGTAGATAGCATGCAACATGCGGCAAACAGAAATAGGCCTAAGCACATGGCAGCCACAGCCCCTACTGGTTTACCAGGCAAAGAATGTAGTTTTCCAGCAAGTTCTAAAACTAGTTCAGTTAAAGGAGCATCATCAGTGTAGTACAAGCGTGACTCAGCAAAGCCCAAGTCCAGTTTTATTGTTAACTGTCGCAATTGTGGTGTCAGTCATGAATCTAAAAGAGAGAAATGCTTAGCATTTTGTTAACAATGTCACAAGTGTAAAAAATGTAACCATTTTCAAAAATTTTGCAATTCAAGTAAACCCCACACAGTTGTAAAGAAGGGTGACTCAAAAAAGCAAATTGATCAAGTAAAGTTGGAGCAGTCCACTTTCTATGTAGATGGTGTATCAGTGATTGGTGAAAGAGCTGATGCAGTAAATTTGTTGGCAAAGAGCGAAGTGTTGTGTACAGTCCAGATCAATGGTAAATCCACAGAGCTTAAAGCAGACACTGGTTCAAAGTGTAATGTTATATCAGTAGACACACTTGCTAAGGTAAGAACTAATGAGCAACTCAGCGTGGCTAGTAGTGCGAAACCTGTTGCTTATGGAGGTGAAGAAAATCAAACCGAAGGCTCAGTGATGCTTTCATATGATTTGGCTGAGAACTGTTATAATGACTGTACTGTTCTTATTCTATGTAGTCCGAAGAACAGTACAGTCATTATTGGGTCTCAAAGACAGTTTGAGAATGAATCTGCTTTCTTTTATCAAAGAAGTTCATCACATAAGTGCATATCCTAGTTCCAATTTTTCTGAAGCCATTTTCTCAAAGTATGCTGATGGTTTCGATGACAAGTTGGGCAAACTTCCAGTTGTATATTCCATGAAGTTAGACCCAAAGGTCACTCCAGTAGTCAGACCAGCAAGAAAAGTCCCAATAGCTATGCAGGATAAAGTCAAGGTTCAGATGGACTCAGTGATGCTTTCATATGATTTGGCTGAGAACTGTTATAATGACTGTACTGTTCTTATTCTATGTAGTCCAAAGAACAGTACAGTCATTATTGGGTCTCAAAGACAGTTTGAGAATGAATCTGCTTTCTTTTATCAAAGAAGTTCATCACATAAGTGCATATCCTAGTTCCAATTTTTCTGAAGCCATTTTCTCAAAGTATGCTGATGGTTTCGATGACAAGTTGGGCAAACTTCCAGTTGTATATTCCATGAAGTTAGACCCAAAGGTCACTCCAGTAGTCAGACCAGCAAGAAAAGTCCCAATAGCTATGCAGGATAAAGTCAAGGTTCAGATGGATAAAATAGTACAGCAAGGTGTAATTTGTCCAGTTATAGAACCGACTGAATGGGTGTCGTCCATGGTAGCAGCTCACAAAAAAGGCTCAGATGAAATCAGAATATGTATTGACCCAAAAGATTTGAACAAAGCATTGAGAAGAATGCATCATCTAATGTGTACAGTCAAAGAGGTCACAGCTCTAATACCGAATGCCACTTTTTTCTGTCTTGGATGCAAAAAAGTTCATTTTGGCAAGTGATGCTTGATCACAAATCCTCATTACTAACCACTTTTGGTACCCTGTTTGGCAGATATAGATTCCTAAGGATGCCAGTTGGAATAAATTCTTCAAGCAAAGTCTTCCAGCATGCAATGGAGCAAGATTTTACAGGTTATCCTTGTGCCATAAGAGTAGATGATTTATTAGTTGTAGGCAATGGTGAAGCAGAGCATGACAGAAACTTAAAGAGTGTTCTAAACAGAGCATGTGATGTAAACTTGAAGGTCAATCTTCTAAAGTGCAAATTCAGACTACTAGAAGTTACATACATAGGTCATTTATCAGTACTGGCTTGAGACCAGACCTGACCAAGCAAGCAGCTATTCTTGAGATGTCAGCATCAGACAATATTCAAGCTCTACAGTGTTTCCTAGGCATGGTCAACTATTTAGACGAGTTTATACCAGTTTATACCAGACTTCAGTGAGTTGGCAGCACCTTTAGGAGAGATGATGTGCAAAAACGTTACATGGTGATGGTTAGAACAGCACCAGAAGGCATTTGAAGATCTTAAGCAGAAAATTGCCACCCCACCTACATTAAGATACTATGATGTAAATAAGCCAGTCACTCTTTCCTGTGATGCTTCAAAATTTGGTCTTGACACAGTCATTATTCAAGAGGGCAGACCAGTAGCCTATGCATCTAGAACACTTACCCAAACTGAAATACAATATGCTCAAATTGAGAAAGAACTTTTGGCAATAGTATTTGCATGTTCCAAATTTCATGATTTATATTTATGGTCGAGCTATTCAGATTGAAATGGACCACCACCCTCTAGTTATTATTTTAAAGAAGCCTATGCATTCAGCTCCAGTGAGATTGCAAAGAATGATACTCAAATTGTAAAGTACAACTTATACAAAAGGCAGACTACTTTATCCGGTGATGGCAGTGCATCATTTTTCTACCACTAGACTTGATGAGGTGAGATATCACGCAAAGACTGATCCAATTTTGCAAAAGCTCAACCACTACATTAATGTTGGATGGCAGTCAAAACAATCTAGTGTACCACTTGAAGTGCAACCCTATTTTCCATACAGAGATGAAATGTTCATGGAAGATGGCATTATTTTCAAAGGTCCTAAAATTGTTGTTCCTGCTTCCTTATAACAAGAATATATCCAGATTTTGCATTGTGGTCACCCAGGTTCCACATATACTAAGAGAAGAGTGAGAGAACTAGTAGTCTGGCCTTCATTAGTGAGAGACATTGATAAAGTACTTTCTTATTGTTCAGTATGCAATAATACTAAACCGCATTTGCAAAGAGAACCACTTCAATTAAAAGTCAAGTTCCTGAACTACCTTGGTCAACAGTAGCCACTGATATCTTCAAGTGGGACAATCAACACTACTTAGTTATTGGTAGACTCTTATTGAAATTGGTTTGAGATTGACTTACTGCCAAATCTAACATCTACTACTGTTATCACTAAGTTGAAATGTCATTTCTCAGTCCATGGTAGTCCACACAAACTTATTTCTGACAATGGTACTCAATTTACTAGTCAGTTATTTCAGAAATTTGCAGAAGAATGGGACTTTGTACATGTTACTAGCAGTCCTGAATATCCACAGTCAAGTGGACTAGATGAAAGTGCAGTGCAGAGTGCAAAACAATTACTTGAAAGGTCAAACTGAGACAATACCAATGTCTTTTTGAATTTACTTACTCTCAGAAACATACCCCGTGACAATATACTTGGCTCACTTGCTTAAAGACTTCTATCCAGGCAAACCAGAACAACGCTACTGATTAGTTCCAGTTTATTGAGGCCTAAAGCTAAGAACAACAGAACCATCAAAGCTCAATTATTTGAGAAGTGTTCTATGCAGAAGTCCAGTTATGATAAATTGAGCAGATTTCTTTGTCCGTTGAGGGAAGGATAGACAGTGAGGATACAAACGGAGAAAGGTTTTGACTGGATTTTTCAAGTTACAGGTATATTTACTGAGCTGAGATCCTACCTTGTAGAATCTGAGGGTGTGGAGTACAGGAGAAATCACAGACATCTTCTTCCTGTACCAGAATCATCATCGCAACATTGTTCCTGTGATACAGACTCTATCTCAGAGCGAATCAGACATTGTTCCCATCCCATAGTGTGTCTCAACCTCTACTTCCATTCCTGAGCATGTTCCAAATACTCCCAAGGTTAAACATTCTGTAGATGCAGCTCCAGTTGCTAAATCTAATTCCCAGTTTTATGTCACAAGATCTGGTTGAATTTCCAGGCCCAGTGTGAAAGTCACAGCAACATGGACATAACTGTATATATACATATATATATATATATCTATATATATATATATATATATATATATATATATATATATATATATATATATATATATATATATATATAAAAAACTAGTATTGTATAATTGCATGACAAAGAACTACTTGCAATATCTGCATGCCAAGTAGATCCATAACATTGCACAATCTATTTCTCAAGGAAGGAGGATGTAGATCAGAGGGTATGACCTGTATCTTTAAGAAGCATATCAAGGACTGAACATGCACATATAAATACCGGGTACATGCTATTCCCAGTGCCATTTTGAGAGTGCAGCCAGAGAATGAGCATGTATGATTACAGTAGTTAGTTTGTATATAAGTTGTTGTTGTTGTGTCTTTCGGCTTTTCCCAGTTAGGGGTCGCCACAGTGGAACTCCAGTCCACTAATGATTGGCAGTAGATTTTTATGTGCCGAGTTGCCAGCCCTGACGCACAACTTTCAGCGAAGGTACACCCATTCACACATGTCTCCACACAGAAGACACTCTAGCTGAGAATCGAGCAGGACGTCTTACTGTGAGGCGACAACGCTACCGCAGCACCACCACCACAGTAGTTTGTATATGTTACTTAAGTTAAAGTTAGTAAGTTTCTGTCGTGATGTGTTTGTATAAAATAAAGCTGCTTGAACAGAACCCATGAAGACTCTTCTATTGTATCCAAAGTAGGGGAGTGACATGGTGCATCACACAAAACAGAAATTAAAAGAAGAGGAATAGGAAAAGATACTAAAACTAAGGAACACATACACAAAATCTGTGCAAGCACAGTAAAACTTGATAGTACACATCACAAATTTCTACATATGTCAGGATATGAAACCCCACACCAACACAATTTCAGAAAACAGGAGGGATGCCTTAGTCATCTTGGCCACACAAACAGCTTTGCATCAACGAAATGGAAAATCATTCTTCACACAACCAACTGCATCAGAATGCACACTGCTATCAAACCATCAGCTGTCATTTGTACATTTAATTCTCTATTACTATATTTGGCCATAGAGCAGTTAGTGATCACACAACCAGCCATAATTATGCTTACAAATATACAGCTCTGTGTACCTTTCTGTGTTTCTTGATCATTTATCAGTTATCAAACACATGCAGTGTATAAACCATTCTATATACTTAGCCTTAACATGTGAGAGGATATTAACTGGGACTAATATGATATGCATTTGCCAACAAATGAACTCCAAGTTGGATGGCACAAACACACATATAATTCTCTTTTGGGGGTAACATAGCTGAGTTACTGTTAGGGCAGGAACAAGGGTATACTCCCCATGGGGGGCACGGTTCAGTTACTGTTATGACACAAACAACTCTGAAGTCTGAAACTGCAATGTGTATCATCACTTTCTAACTTATGTCTTCAATGATTTATGAGTACTAAGGTATGGTGCTAAACTGACACCATGCAGGGAACACCAGAATTTTTCATAGGTATGACTGTGTGACTCTTTCATGCCTGAGGCCTACTAATTACTAATGGACAAATAAAAGTAATATAAGTGTCTGGTGTCACATGTTAAGGGACTTTTTGTACAAATCCACCACTATTTACTTGCTTATTGTACCAAGTTAGGAAATACAAGGATCTCCCATAATATTATTAGGTGGCCTAATTGTTCAGGTGTTTGCCTTACAAATGCAAGGTACAGGGTTTGAATGTCATAGATTATAGTTGGCTAGGCTTAAAAGGGCTCACAAGGGCAGTTAGCCTAGTACTAATCTATGAACCTAATACACTCTAGGTTCAGGACTTACCTTGCACATACAGCAGTTGACACACCTTTAGTTCAGGGCTGACTCTGTCTGATGCAAGCAATACACAGCCAATACATGGGAAGGTAAAGGTTGTGTGAGTTGCCTGGCATCAATTTTACTACATATATGTGAGTAGGAGAAAGGTATTACATACCTAGGTGGTCAGTGAATGTGTTATGCATTGTCTGTTTGCCAAAGCAAGGGCATACTGAGCACAATTATGTCTGCCTACAGGGACAGCAGCTTGGGGTTCCTCCTCCAAGTCCTCCTCTGAGTGTGGCTGTGGTAACCTAGGCATTGGTTGGGGGATTTGTGTCCCTTCCCCTTGCTGATCCTGCTGCAGCTGTTTCCACAGGATCAGATTGTGGAGCATAGCATATACTGTGAATATTTGTGTAGATGTGCTTGGATTATACTGCAGGGCACCACCAGATATATCTAGGCACCAGAACTGTGACTTCAGAAGCCCAAACACGTACTCTATGATGTTTCTAATTTGAGCATGTGCCTCATTATGGCATTCTTTTGTGGGTGTGTGTGCACTTTTGATGGATGTTATCAGCCACAGTTATAGAGCATAGCCATCATCCCCCAGTAAATGGCCCTGAGGGATGTCCCTCCTAGCAAACATCTGGTACAGCTGTGATGTGTGCCAGGGATGGGAGTCATGATAACTGCCAGGGTTGCCAGCACACACATTCAAGATAATTTCCTGGGCATTACACATGACTTGGCAGTTGACGGAGGGATATCCCTTGAGGTTAATGAAGATTTCACCTTGCTCACCATGTGGTGCTTTAATGTTTACGTGAGTTCAATCTATAGCACCCAGTACTTCAGGATTGTGCACTACACAGTGAAACAGTTGCATATTGATGGCCCTCTCTTCAGAACTATGGGAAAAAATATGTGCTCACTGGCATGTACGAGCATAGTTTCCAGAAATTGGTGGAGGATCCTGGAGGCTGATGCCTGTGACACACCCATCATGTCCCCAGATGATCTTTGAAAAGTAGTAGTAGCTAATAGTCTAAGAGCTTACACATACCTTAGTTTCCACTGGGATGGGTTCCTCTTGGTTGTCTCTGGCTCTGAGTTGAGGGCGGCAGACCTCACAAAGTTCTTGTAATGTGCCCCTGGCCACTCTGTAGCACACTACAATATCTAGCTCATGTAGCACCTGGAAAGTTATCCTGGGCCTGAACACTCTTCTCCTTCTCGGCCTAGGCCTACTGTCAGTAGCACCAGCAGCATTGGCTTTAGCCTCTAGCAAATACAGATGTAGAATAGCTGCAGCAGCCCCTAGCATTGTATCAGTTAAAATTTCCTTGTCTCTACTCCAGTGGTATTGAAGGATAAAGGAAAAAACAGGATGGAGGCTACATGGGTGCTTTATAAATTATTGAATAGCTCCACCATGTTGGATTGATTGATTAACATGCAATTCATCTGCTTATGCTATAAATAGCATCTATTAAACACACCTGTTGCTTGCTCATTAGTGAGCTATGCACACCTCCATGCACCTCTGTGTACCTTCTCATAAATAACATAAGTATAGGCAAAACTGATATGTCCTCCGTTCTCAGGATGTCGCACAGACATGGACCATAAAACTTGAAGGAAAGGTTGCACACCCTGGAATTGAACCCAGAATAATTTATATTCCAGTCTTAACACATGCATGTGCTGACACATGAATAGTTGCATAATGCCACAGAGAAACCTGCCATTCATTCCTCTGTTCTCTTGGTTGCTCTAAGGTCCACATCGCACAAACAAGGATGAAAATTAAAAAATAAATTTTCAATTAAAGTGGACAGATCCAATACATTTTAATGAACAATAAAGAGACTGGCACATGAATTAGGAATTGTGCACTGCTTACATGCACTTTCATCCTTCACAGCCCTACATATTTACCTCTTGAAGTGTAACCTGACACCCCCCCTTATGTTAGGATTCACTGTTGCCATGCATTCAACACGGATACTGTGGAAGTGCTTACATGAAGTGAACATCCCTACACAGTTACTTTTTTTAATTAGTTTTAACCTCATTTGCATCTTCACCATGCTGGCAGCCCAACTCTACATGGTTAGTAACAGTGTAGGCAGGGGAAACTGCATGGGATCCCAATGCTGTAACAGAGGAATACTGTAAACCATCAGATACATCCTGCATATGCATACATTACAGTATAGTACTCTGTTTCATGGAGGTTTGCATATTTTATCAGCCTGGATTACTTACAAGTATATTTTTCATTTGGGGGTGGGGGAGTGAAGCTGCATTTATGTCATGGCACTTAAAAAGGAATTACTATGATAGTTACACTAATTTTCTAACATCCACCCTGTCTAATTAGGTCAGAATATGTGTGATGTTACATGTTAAGGCAGTTCCGAACAAATTTAAGAGCTTTTTCTTGCTGTTGCTTCTGTGTAGACTCCTTTCCGTGGCTGTATTTGGAATGTTTTGGAATACATGGCCAACATGGACACAGAGTCTACACGGTTGCTTTAGAGGCTGTTGAATCACTACACCATATTGATTTGCTTCATTAGCATGAAATTCAGCTACTTATGCTGTAATTTGCATGCCATAAAAGTTGCCGTATTTGTGCAAGCGTATGCACTGCTGTGTGCCGCTATGCGGAGTTTACTGAATGTAAAAGTTTTTGCACCCATATGTGGATTGTGCTGTGATGCACACACATTAAAAATTATCTTTTAAGCTTTATTGAATCCCCCTGCAGGTCTGTTTAGCCCTTTCCTCTGTGACCACCAAGCATGTCATCCCCTGTTGACCCATTCATTCACCCACCCTTTCTTCCTGGCATCAGAGGATATGGGTGGAGGGCAAGTGTTGATGATCACAGCTAAAGTACTGCAGGGAATGCAACATTTTGCTGCTTAGCCTCTAATGTCCTCCCTCGGTAGCCTTTTATGTGTGTGTCACTGAAGTGGGGTCTACAGCTTTGGCCCACTGCCACATCTGGTTCCACACATGTACCAAAATCCTGCAGCCTTACTATGCTTTGCTTGGCAGACCAGAATGCATGCCTTAGTCAATGCACTGCCTTGCTTTTATTCCTAGTCTCCACCCATACCTCCCAAATGTCCAGATTTTCATCTTGTATTTTTGGCCTGTTTCTCATAAAATTTATGGTTTTCTGGAAAATCATCTGGGATTGAAGTCACTAAATAATGACAGACATTTAAGGTTCAGACTTTATACCCATCAAAAAATGTATACTAATGCAAATCCTTATTCTATCAAATTTCTAAGTTAATAAGAGCAATATTTAACAACATTTGGGCCTTTGACCTCTCATTATTTTTAGCTTTGCCCAAGGGGTTGAGAGGTATGTCTCCACTCAGTGAAAGTAATGCAATGGACTAGGCCACCTCCACTCCTGGGATAGGAGAACTGGCTTAAGCAACTCATTCCAACTCCTCCTGGCCAGCTTCTTCAGCATGTGGATTGTTAGTTGATACTGGATCACCTGCATTGCAATCAGAGTTTCATCAGACTATGCTGCAGCGTTATCTTAAAGTAAACACAGTAACTGAAAATAGGCATTTGTGTCAAGTAAGTATCATAGGTTCATAGGTAGGTAATAGGCTATCTGCCCGAGGGCATTTATAAGCCAAGCCAGAGTGTGTCGGCTTTCACCACCCCATTGATTAATTAACTGAGCCTCTGTCAAGAAGAGCCAATAAAGTGAGCCCAGGGGTGTATTTTCTGTTACCCATCCACTCGTCAAGGTTTCTGTTGAAGAGTGTTAGTGAGGGGCTCTGCCTAATGTAGATAGGAATTTTGCTCCAAAGCATGGGGAGTCTCTGTGACAGGAATCTATCCTTCCAGCATGTTCTGTTTATTGTTGTGGTAAGGTTTAGCTTACTAGAGCACGTGGCTCGCAGTGACTTGGATTTCTTTAGGTGGAGCATGTCCATCAGTTCTGAGTTGGACATGGCTTTGTAAGTCAGGCAGAGATCACCTCTGAGTAAGCGATATGCCACTGAGTACAGCCGGAGTTTTTTCAGTTTGTCTGTATAAGACATATTTTTGAGGCCAGTAATCCTCTTGGTGAGGTACTCTTGTGGTCTTTCCAGCTGTTGGAAGTGTATTGTGAGGTACATCCCAAATGGGGTATTGTACTCTATGATGGTTCTGATGAGTGACTAGTAGAGGGGCACTATAACCTCTTTATTTCTAGATGCCAACCCTTTAGTAATTAGACGGGCCACATAGAAGGATTTCCTAACTACTTTGGCAATATGATTGTCAAAGGAGAGATTACTATCTACCTGGGTCCCCAGATCTCTTATTACCTCTTCTGTATTAAGGGGTCTGCCACCTATGTGGTAATTCGTGGGTGTTTTGTTTTTCACAAATGGGATGACTATGCATTTTTTGGCATTTAGCTTGAGGCCATGACTTTGACACCAGGTGTCCGTCTCAGTAAGGCCTTTTTGGAGGATGTCCATGTTAGCCGGAGAGTCAGTTATGGCTCCTAGTTTGCAGTCATCGGCAAACTTGGTTAGCCATAGTTCTCCTGTGTTTGCCTGTACTCCTGAGAAGTATATGCCGAACACTAGGGGTCCCAGGACCGAGCCTTGCGGGACACCACTTATGACTGGTTTAGAATCGGACCTGGAGCCTGCTATTCTTACCGCGTGAGCTCAGTCTGTAAGCCAGTAGGCAACCCATCTTGTGATGTAGGGGTTTATGTTCAGGCTGGTGAGTTTTTCTATAATACTTGAGTGAGGAATGGGGTTGAACGCCTTGGTGAGGTCAAGGTAGGCTGTGTGAACCACCTTTCCCTCGTCTATGGCCTCGGTGACTGTCTCAAAGAAGTCAACCAGGTTTAGTAGGCATGATCTCCCCTTAACAAAGCCAAACTGGGTCGGGTCAAGTGTTTGGAGGTTCTCAATGTCTTTGTTAATGAGTTCCATGATAATGCGCTCCATAGCCTTGCAGACCAGGCTAGTCAGGCTTATGGGGTGATAGTTACCAGGGTCAATTGTGGCCCCTCCTTTGTGGAGCAGAATAACTATTGCTGTGAATCATTCTATGGGCATGTAGCCTGTGGAGAGGCTGAGGTTGAACAGTGTGTTTAGGTGGGGGATTTGTTCGTTCTGTAGTTCGTGCAAGACGTTTCCTGGGACACCATCTGGCCCAATTGACGCTGTGTTTTTGGCTTTTGAAAGGGCTGTCATCAGTTTAAATAAATAAGTGAAGCTTTGCTTCTGCTAATTTACCATTGACTGCTACTATGATCTTTTAGATTTCTAAGACCATGTGTCTTCATTGCATCTCTCATTGTCCTTAGAATCCAGATGATCCTTAAAATGGATGGGATACATGTCAATATTGTACATCATGCATGGCTCTGAGCTGGGAAACTGAATTGCTCTGCTTGGTGCATGTGATACTTAGTCACAACAGGTTCAATAATTCATTTTCTTTCCAGTTTAAACTTGTTCATTAATTATTTCAGATTTGCACTTATAACTGTATGTCTGTAAACTCATACTTAAGAATGCTGCCTTGAATTAGCTGTCAAACAAGTTGACACTTCACTTGATGAGTCACTTTATATCTCTGTCATAAAAAGGTCTAATTATTCTTCTGTTGAGTCTGTCACGTGTTTGTTTCATCTAGACCTGAAAAGGAGATTTAAATCAGTACATTTTTTCATCAATCAAATTTTAACTGAATACTACATAAAAGGAAGACGGAATCTTTAACACATATGGAGTTGTTGACTACATAGATTCCAGACCTCTCTGTTACCATCTACTGAGTGTCATTTTTCTTGGAGCTTGCTGATACAAATATGCATCAGTCTGAATCATAGGCTTGAATGTAAACTACTGTACTGGTACTCCTAAACTTATAATGAACAATTAAGTCACAAATTCATTAATTTAACAATAGCCTTTTTAAGTGTTTTAGATGTTGTGCTGAGGTTTAATTTGCTCTTTTCTTTGGATGTTTATCAGCTATGCATTTCTTGTCTTTTTAATGCCTGTCTGCAAAATACTAAAGTTTTAGAGAGGCCTCCAGCTTATGTGACCACTTTCTGTTGCCATTTGTGGGTTTTTTTCAGACTAATTTCATTTTGTACACTAAATGTATTCATTTGTCTGCATAAAGACCTGTTTTTCTCACTGAGATTGCCAGTCTCTGTATATTAAGCAAGCAGGAAAACCAATCGAACAAATAGCTTTTTCTTTTTATGACTCAGCCTCTCACAATAATAATTATACATTCATTTTCAGCCTGGAGGCATGAAAGCAAGTTGTCTGCACCACTGATGGCCTGAGTTAGAGAATGGACCTTGGCCTCTGGAATGGTTGGTTGGGGTGTGGGGGTTGGGGGTTGGTATGAAGCAACCAATTGCTTAGGACTGAGAGGAATCACTGTCTATGTAAATTCTGATAGAGCCCAGGAGCCTCACAGACCAAAAGCTGTCTCAGGGGGAGTGATACGATGTTGTGTGCTGCGCACTCAGTGACCTGTCATAATGTGTCACCCTTCCTACTAGTAAACACGTACCCCTGCTACAAGTATGACTGTTATGGAATTACGTTTGATTTCTCATTGGTACCACTGTTTCTGTTAATTATATATAATGAGTAATCGACCGAGTACCCTATATGTTTTGAAGGAGTATAGCTGAGGTGCCAGTTCTCTTGGCATACTTTATTTACTTTTAGAAAAAAATAAAGTTTATGTTTTAATAGACTCCAGAATGGCCAAAGTGTGTTTTTCAGTTATAAGTTATTTTTATTGTTTGTTTTTGAAAGTGGAATTATGTATTTATTTATTGAAATTTGCTTACTGGGTAGAACACTAATCAAACAATGACCAATTGCAGTCTCAGACTAGGTTACATTAAAATATAACAAAAAGATGTACAATATACAAATATAGTGGTTTACATTTATCAGTAAGCATAGAAAATCTGACAAACAGTATATATACACATAAGATCAATCAAACTAAATATATGTACAGCTATATATGTGGAATAGAAAAGGGAGAACAGAGTTAAAGTAGGGGGGGGAGCAGAAGTGGTGAAAAATATAGGCAGTAGTTGCTAGGTTAGAAATATTAATAGAGACTAGCAAAATGAAAGAGGGGACTAGATTATGTGTAATGGGTTAGAACAGTAATGGTGTGGTAAACTGAATCACAGTTTAGGATGAGTGAGTTAATCAGGTGAATCAAGTATGTAGTAAGTAAAGTAATGACACAGTTGGAGATTTATGACTTCATGAGCAGTAGGTGCAGGGTAGGGTTTGAATACATGGAAGGAAAAATAAGCATTTTAGGGTTGGGAGATTGACATGATAGTTAAGGTGTTTACCTTACAGGCACAAGGTACAGGGTTTGATCCCCACATGGGGTAATTGCCTAGGCTTAAAATGGCCTACAAGGGTAGTTAGTCTAGTGCTAAGCTATGGCCTTTAGGTGAATAGTGGCATTCAAACTCTTTTAGTAAGTACTGTGGTCTAAAATGGGAGAAGTTTGTGTCATCAGTTAAATCAGTAAGAAGTGCCTGCCATAGTTTCATGGCCAGTACATAGAAACAATGGCTAGTAGGGTGCAGTCTGAGAAAAGACCAGCTCTGGCTTGGCTTCTTTGGTCATAGGTTTGAGTGGCAGTGAGAAGTTTGGAAGAAAGAGGGGACGGGCTGTCAAGCTTGAGATATTCTGCTTTATACATACAATATTGCTTCAGATTGGTTGTCATGCATTATTTTTCTTCCTTTCTAATTTTTGTAATTGCTTCACATATGCACTTAGGTCTGTAAATGTATACTTTAACCCTGGAGTCCATGATATGTACCTGTCCAATAAGTATACGCTTAATTTGATCACATTCTATCTTTTGAATCTTAATCTGTTAGTTTATACAGTGACACTGAAATCAACTGCTAGAATTAATAATGGAGAGATTTTTTCCAAATTATTTCTAGCCTTACTAGTTGAAGTGACATCTATATATGCACATATGCTAAATGTTGTATATACAGTAATAACAATGGCAAATTTGCTAACTCTGAGTTAATCATATCTAACCCATGTACTTACAATGGAGATATGAAATCTCAACTAACTAATTTAGGGAAAAAAATTAGTCCTTCATTCTCAGGTAGGTATCTTCCTACTAAAGTTCTAGGTATTTCTAACAAAGTCTACATATTTTTACACCTATTGCTGAAGGGGTTTCACAAAGATTTCTTTTTTCAGGTACACTTAAATATGCCAGTTAAAATGTATGTGTTCTCATAGATGAACATGTCAGTATTTTTGATACAGGTGCCTCTGCTCAAATGCAAGTTGGAGTCATGGAATGAAATAATTAACAGCTGTTGTTGGTTCCTGTCAGACTGATATGTTTAAGTACGTTGGTAAACTGAATGATTTTATCACACATCATAGTGTACAAGTACCTCAGGCTATATCAGCAGGTTTTTCCATATATTGTTAATGATTTAACATCGATGCTACCAAATTTTAATACAACTAATGAAATGGCATGTGACAACCTGACTATCCTTCAGACAAGAGAGGATATCTACAATTCTGTTAAACCTAAACAAGAAAGATCAACCATGCATTTAAGGCAGGGACAGTCAAGAGAGGCAGAAGGTATGACACATCAATTAAACATCAGAAAGTTAAAATGTAGTGCCCTAGGTGGGAATGTGACCCCAATGTGGTTATGTGACTGGTACACCACAAGTCCCTCCTAACTTGTTCAGTAAGGGCCATCATTTCTCAGCGATTCGGTTTCAAAAAGCACCACAAAGCAAGCAATTAAAAGAGAAAAAAATGTATAGTTTTCAATTTAAGTGGACTTTGGATTACTGACATTCCATCACTTTCGGACAAATGACTTCAATCAAGATTTTTAAATACATTGTTTTTCATTCTGGTGTTAACAACTGGCTAATAGCATTAATGTTTGAACTTATTGCAAAGACACTCGCTTATACTTGTTGGCTCAAAATGAATTATATCTAAATTATAAGGGGGGTGGTGGTATTATGTCTGATATACTCGTTTTGCAGACAAAGCTTTCTTAGAAAGAAGATTTCTCCCTCCTTTTCAGGGCACACCAGGGCAAAAAACTCACAATTTTATAAAAATGCACTGCATTAATGCTAAAAGCCTTAATAACAAAAATGAAGTCACAGTTGTTTCATACATGAATTAATAAACACTT
Organism: Protopterus annectens; assembly: GCF_019279795.1. NCBI lineage: Eukaryota > Metazoa > Chordata > Ceratodontiformes > Protopteridae > Protopterus > Protopterus annectens. The sequence goes on along the minus strand of NC_056726.1, from coordinate 416,327,552 downwards.
AACATTCCTTGACCAAATGGATAAGTTGCAACAGTATTTCGGTTAGTACAAGTAAATGTAAAATTATGTGAACAGCCTTCAAATTAAACTAATTACATCATGGAAATGGTTAGATCTTTGAAAGTCTTTGGCTTCCTTATCAACAAGAAGCTGTGAGTGACCTGTAGGAGCTGGCAAGGCAGTGAGTAGCCACTACTGGCATCCCCATCTGTTGGGGGGGGGGCTCTGGTTTGCCACATGGGTGTCACCTGATTTTGAGCACTAGGTGTCTCCCCAAGGAGCTCATATCAATTGAGCCTGTGCTGCCAAATGCAAGTCACACTGCAAGTTGAGGGGAATTCAACATGCAAAGGCATGCTTCCCCCTAGAGGGCACTTGCAGCGCAACTGGGAAGAGCCACCACAGGGGAGGGGAGAGAAGGGCTTTCTGTCAGGGAAGAGAGTAGTTCACCATTGAGGACCAGTAAAGCTGGCCTGCTGCTTACCACCAAACGTTTGCCATGAGAGGATGAACTCATAAGAGATTCACAGGCATACTGAGTCTTTAAAAGTAAAGTTTAAAGAATTATTAAACATATGGGTGGGTCCTAGTAAATACCAGCCAGACAGTCTGGAATCTTTGTTCCACAAATGCTTTTAGGTTGGAACTGTTCCTATGTTAATATATCATTTATCTTATTTTTAGAAACGTCTTTAGACTTTACATTTTATCTAGTGAGTAATTTGCCGTCTAACACACCCTTTATATAAGTCACTCATTACTTCGTTACTACTGATACTCTCTGAGCGTCATTTTCACTGTACTTTTTTGGCATAAACATGATTAATTTTGAATCACAGGCTTGTAGGTAACCTCCCTTGCTTCTGAACATTGAAATCAATGATTCATTACAGAATAATATCACAGCACTCTGAAGTTCTAAAGTGTTTGCTTCTGTTTCATGCCGTTATCTTCATTTTAATTGTCATTTCTTATTTTCTTTTGAGCAGCTGGATTCACAAACAATGGAATAATGATGTATAGTACATATCAGGTGCTAGCATTGGAATGCTGCAAGACCTTTTGCCTGAAAGAGAGCAGTGTATAATGAACAAGTGCTCCAACATTGCAATGAATTATACAGCTGGATCGGTGTAAAGACTGGCTACGTGAGGTGATAGACAGAATCCTAGCACACAGACTGCTTGCACCACTGCATGCCCACTGTACAAACTGCAGACAGTGCTAGAATGCTTACAAAAAGGACAACTGCATGTATATAGTTGTGTGCTGTTGTTTATATGTTTGAATGCTGTAGCTGGGAAGATCTGTTTTTTCAATAGCTTTGTAAGTTGTTCCTTATATGGTTAATAAGGTTGGTTAAATAAAATGAAAAGATGACCACGAAGGACAGCATTAGATTCTGTCACATAGCATGCATAGCACAGAGACAACAGAATCCCTAATGCAGATGCTAAAGGGGAGTAGGCAGGTACAGGGATTGTTACGTAATCTGAAGGGATCAAAAATTGCCATGCATCTATGGAGGGTTGTTGTTGTGTCTTTCAGCTTTTCCCGGTTAGGGGTTGCCACAGCGGAACTCCGGTCCGCTAATGATTGGCAGTAGATTTTAACGTGCAGAGTTGCCGGCCCTGATGCACAACCTTCAATGAAGGTACATCCATTCACGCATGTCTCCACACAGCAGACGCTCTAGCGGAGAATCGAACAGGACAACGTCTTACTGTGAGGCGACAACGCTACCGCAGGCACCACCACCACAGTCATGCATCTATGGAGGGTATGTTCTGCATAATGTGTGGACTATGTCACTTAAACAGTGGCAGTTAAAGGGTGAAACATGCTGCTCTACCACAGTGAAGTTACAGAAAGGACAACTGGTTCTGGGATAGGAAGAGGAGGTAACACACAGGTATACAACAGAAAAGCAGAAACAATAAACACCTGTAGAGACAGTATGACACAGGGGGAAATGAGACAAAGGTAAGGTAAAAACAGTACTCAGAATATACACAATCCATTTGTTAAATGGGCCACAAAAATATACACACAGCTGCACCAGTGTTCAATCAACAGCACATGAGAAGAAACATACATTTGATAAAGCTATAAACACATCATGATAATATGTGTAATATGTATAAGCCATACCAACAGTTAAATCTATAAAGCTTTATAGTTAATCAGGAATATATGTTCATATATATATTCATAGTTACACATACTACAGTACGGCCAATGATGGATGTCCCTATGCTACCTACTGGACCTGATTCTCTCTAAGTAGATGCTGGCAGATATCTGCTATTCCCAAAATAGTACCAGCCTATTGACCTGCTGTTACAATGTCCTGTACAATATGGCTGAAATTATTAGGAAGAACCAGTGGATGAGGTGACATCAAAACAGTCAGGCAGTATCACAAGGGGGAAGCAGCTGACACATGGAGCCTCACTGGCTTTTGCAGTGCATGGGGACCTTCTGTATCTGCCACAGCTATTGAGAAGGATTATGTCCCACTTTGGTTTCCAGGGCTACCAGTAACAGGGGTTGGGGTATTGTGTGGACCTTTACTATGGCATTGGTTCTACAAAGGCAATGGATTGTGCAGATGTTAACAAGGCAGGGTGGTCCTGAATTATTTGTATAGTCAGTTTTTAGCCCCTCTCTGTTACACCACTGGTGATGATATACTGGAGGTTCCTCACAGCTCTTGTTAGGGAACTCACCTCTCTTAACATATTGGGGGGGGGGGTAGATACTTCCACATTCTGAAATAAAAGGTTGGCTCATTAGCAAACTCTTCTGAGACAGTTACAATAGGTCATTCCTAAGTAGCCTGATCTCAAGATGATCCAAAGTGGCCTTCACCTCCCACTGCATAAAGTCCACTACATTCCCGGTCTTGATCCTGGTGATTGAAAGATAAAAGTGTCCCAGTTAATTAAATGGGATGCTCAGAGTCAAACCCTGTACCTTAATCACAGGATGCAAATTAATTACAGGAGGCAAAAGCCTTAGTCCAACTGCTAGACCTCTATTCATTTTTTTCTTTGGTAAATCACTCTGGATTATAGTCAGTCAATGCCAGTTAGAGTTTCACCATTTTTGTGATTCACAAAATACATGTTGATGCAAAACCTGTTGTCTGTTAACTTTTTAATTGATTTAGAGCAGTCTGCTCCTGTCTGTCTCCAGTTTTGTATACAATCTTTGATTTTGCCTCATATTTATGCCCTGTCCTTCAGCAAGTCACTTAACCAAACAATATTTTCAGGCAACTGGAAATTTGTGTTAGGTTCCTCAGTGATCCCTTGGACTGCAAACTTAATAACTACTTATGAACCAGAATAGTTATGGTGTAAAGGAAGGACACTGTTTTTAGTAAACAGGAGCATCACCATATGAGCCACATTCTTTGGATGTGGTTCTTGGTTTCCTTAATGATGACATTGTGTTTATTACTTTGCTGCAATGTACTGGACAGCATGCATTTTATGAGTTTAATGTTAATATTTTAACTATGAATACATTTTTCATTTATTTTTATTTTTTCAGGCACACAGGTGTGAAATGCACTGTCCGGGCTACAGCAATTTGTCTGTCACTTAGTGCAGATGAGTAAGGCTATAAGCTGTTAAAGAGCTGCTTCTTGTAGTACATGGTTTGATTCCCTCATCTTTAATTTGTCTTCTATGTGACATTGTCTAATTACTTCACCAGACTACTCCTTGGCTGCTCCTGAAAAGGGGCACTTTTGTCGAGGGGTCTATGCCAGGTTATTAGCATATGTGTTATGCATTTGTTTTTTGAATGAAGTATGTCTCTTGTAGTTTAATTGCCCACTGCTATTCTTTCAAATGAGACTTCCATGATATATAAGAGTATGAAAGTGATTTTAAACACTGGGTTGGGTGCTGACATTTGGCATTCTGGGAAAGCTGCAAAACGTTTTCTAAGTCCATCATAACACCAGGCTAGTTTTATCTCATCCATTCCTGAACGACCACCCAGAATGTGGCTATATCCTAACATTATTATAAATGTGCTAAAATACTTTTGAACTAGTAACAGGCCCAGTATTTGCTCTTTATCTTTGGTTACACTCTAGAGCAGGTTTCTTCTTATGAAGTAGAAGCTGTTTTGTTCCTTGCACACTTACTTTGTTTTCTCTCTAGCTGAACTTAGTGTATTTCCACTGAGCCTTTTTGAAACTGACATGGCTTAGCAGGTGGTCAGCCAAGTCAGCATTATTTTTGCCAACATTATGACTCTAAGAGGTAGCCATGATGTCTTCTACTGTAAATACAAGTTTCCCCTTCATTTTGCTAATTTTCTAAAAAATGTAACACATAAAAATAATTTTCTTCCAGAAGAAGTACTGGTCATTCCCCTTTGTTTTTTTTTTCGTTTTTTTTTTTTTTTTTTTGGTAGCTATTTTACTTGCTTTATCTTTCAAGTCCTGCTTCTATTTCAGACTGACCGTCTGCTTTGGTGCCACTGGGAAAAACTTAAAGGCTATTTTGAAATTACACATGCACTGTTTCTTATACTATGAGCTCCATCCTTTTCTTCCCTAGGTGTTACAACTATTTCTCTTAGTATATTTTCTTAACTAGGGGCTCTTCTTTGTCAGCTTCTGCACTGATTTCTTTTATCATTTTAACCACTGGAGTCTTTTGGTAAAATTCCCCTTCCCTTTCAGTTTCTGCACTGGCACGTTTTATTACTTTAACAACTGGAGTCTTTTCGTAAGATCTAGCATCAAAGTTATCTAACCCTTTCACCCAGAGACAAATAGTAGGTAATTTTGTGTCTTCCAGTTTTATATCCTTCCTTTACTGGAGTTAAGTATTTCTGACACTATGTCTTGTTGATCTTTTCCCACTGCAAAATTCAAGAAGATTTTGGCGGGAGAACACATACAATCTCAAGATTATATACCACAATCTAAAATGTTATCCAATTTGGCTTAAGAATTGCAAATATAACAACCAGTATAACTATTACAGTGACCAGTCAACACACTCCTTTCAGGATACAGGCTGTCTTACAAGAAAGTCCCAGGCTGTAGTCCTGTCTTGGGACAAGCTCCAAATCAACTACTTCCACAAGTTTACTCCAAGGCTGTAGGCCTCTCCCAGGACCTACTTTCAGGTCCATAACAGGTGTTTCCACCAAGTAAAATTCAGAGGTTACACACTACCACTTATTCCAGACTGGATACTCCCTCGCTCCATACTTCCACGTCTTCCATACAAATACTCCTTGAGCCTGGAACTAACTTCCTGAATTTAGCTCACTGGATTACTCTTTCTATACTAGAGCAATTGGCAATTAAATTCATGTTATTTGGCTTATTGCTATGAGGATGTTTCTACAACTAGTACTTTTCCATACTTTCTGAGGATGCGTTTAAAAGTACCTACACATTTTCCACAAGACTTTATATAATATAGAGTCAGACTCAACATATCAGCTACTCCCCAGGACAAAAACAGGGGTTTTGGACTTAGCTTGATGAGTACTCGGTCTTCAATAACCTATCTGGTAACTTATCAACAGTTTTAATGACACTGTCTGTAGACCTTTTTAATATGTCTCTCCTAAGATAATCCTGTACTATTTTCTGTATGGCGCAGCTTGTGGTTCTGATATTCTATAAAATATCATCATAACCTTCTCCTCCAATTGTCTTAAACTGATGTTGAACTAAATTAGTTTTGCAAAGTAGCTCTGCAAACACTGTCCTATTCCCTAACACAAACTTCCATTTTACTGGTTTCCTTACTATGTGTGCCATTCCTTTCAACCCATCTCATACATTATTTATGCGAGTTTCAAAGTGGATTTTCCCTTCATCCCAAGAGTCTCTAGCAACAGCTACAGGTATACAAAATAGCTAGTTTCCTTACTAGCACAACTGCTGATGTTTTTATTAGTCCTACAGATGTTTTCTCTCACAGGGAATGCCCTGCACACTATCCATTTTATCTTGCACACTACTTTTATTTTCTGAATACTTCTCACTCAGTGGACAGTCAGCTTGTTTTTACTGCATACTTTAAAATACATGTCCATTACCAGATTTAACTTAGACAAGGGCATCACCCTTTTTACCCTTATCAATATCCTATTTGACACTGCAGATGCAGTTTGGTATGACTATTGCATTCATATTGTTCTAACTTTCTTTTCCATCCATATGTACATATGCTTCAGCTAGAAGTTTCCTGTTTGATCCATTACATAATACAGGGCTACTATGCACTTCAAATTCTTCAGGCTTCTGTTCTTCCATCCTGTAATTCTGATCTTGACTTACAGCTTTGAAAAATTATATCCTTAACTATACAATTGTCTGCCTTTTTAAAGTTTGTATGGCTTAATAGCAAGTTTACTTACACAGGATTACTTTCTTCAGAAGCTTGCATGTCTGCCTTAGTTTGAGTGGATGCTAGTCTTCCAATTCCTTTCCCTTCCTTGTTTTGTACTTTTATTGTAAAGTGTTCTCGGAATGATATGTACTAGTTTACTTTTTATTGGTATACAGATTCATGTTGCTGGGAGTCCACCTTCAAGTGTATTTTCTATTTCAGTCTAGCAGAAATAGGCTCAGACATTACAGTTAAGTAAACTTACTATAATAGCAGATGTTTGAATGATCACTGGTACAATAACCTAAGGTATATGGATTATATCCCGCAAGGGATATAACAGCTGGCCAGCTTCTAAAGCTTCAGGGTGCCTTCCATGCACCCAAACCATTGGTCAGCAAGAGCTGAGCTGGCTATTTTATTTTTATTATTTTATTTTATTTTACATTTGTTGACCGGGCTAGTCTAATTTGATATATGTCCATTTTCAATAGAGGCCCGAGGAGAAAAGCTCCGAGAAAGGAAACAGTTTATACAAAATGCAAAAAGTTACCTATACATTCAAAATACAATTAGATAACTATACAATCATGTACAGTTGATTTTCAGCAGCAGTAAGCAAATAGGGTAACACTATGAAGATAGATAACTATGCATTCAAAGACAATTAGATAACTATACATTCATGTACAACTTATTTCAGCAGCAGTAAGCAGATAGGGTAACACTATGAAGATTTTTGCTTCAGTCATTTGGAGCAACATTTATCATAGATAAGTATAAGCATTAGTTGGTTAGTATGTTGTGTCGAGGAAATTGACACAGTAATGAAGGGTATGAAGAGAGCAAATTATTTATATTTTTAGAAGAGAGAGCCAAAGAAAGGTAGAAGAAGTAGAAGAATTGATGTCAAAAAAGCTAAAGGCAAGGGAAGATAGTATCAGTCAGGCTTGGTGCATGGGCAAAGCCATTGGGATTTTAGGAAAATTTTTAATTGGTTCCTGAAAAGGTGGGTGGATGTGGTAGAAGTTAGTTCAGTTAGGAGTTTGTTCCAATGTTTTACTAATAGAGTTAGAGAACAGACAGTCCCGATTTGTTTTTAGATTTTAAGGTGGCTACTTGTAATCTATTTGCAGAACGTAGGGTTGGAGGTTTTGATAAGGATTGAGGAGGTTACTGAGTATAGGGGTATTAGTGGGATGGTGTAAGATTTTGTGGATAAAGGTGAGTTACTGGTAGAGTAGTTGGCTTTGTATTTCCAGCCATCCTAGTAGTTTCAGATTTTGGCAGCGGTGGGTTCTAAATGGGGTACCTGTGGCAAATCTGGCTATGTTGTTGTAAGAAGTTGCCAGTTTATTTAAATTGCTTTTGGTTAGGTTTGTATATATGGGGGAGGCATAGAGGAGGGGTGAAATCAGGTGAGTTTGAGCAATAGTAATCTTGGCAGAGGCTGTGAGAAATGATTTGAGTTTATACAGGAAACCAAGTTTTCTATTTACAGATTTAATAGTTAGGTTAATGTGTGTGTCAAAGTTGAGGTTATTATCTGTAGTTACACCTAGGAGTTTAGTGGTAGTGCCGGAAGTGATGACAGTACTATTATTAGAGGTAAGTAAGAGACTGAGTGGAGGGGTCTATGTGTAGGTATAAACATTAGTAGTTTTGTTTTTTTTTGGTTCAAGAGGAGACACCGTTGGTGGAACCATTTTTCCACTAAGGTCAATACCGTTTGTGTCCTGTTTTGGAGTTCAATTGGAGAGGAAGCATGGCAGATTAGAGTTGAATCGTCAGCATATTGTATGCAGGTGGTTTGGGGAAGGTAGGTTTTTAGATCATTAATGAAAGTACTAAAGAGGAGTGGACCCAAAATAGATCCTTGTGGGACTCCAAGAGAGATCGGGAGCTGGGAGGATAAGTGGTTCTCCCAGCGCACTGCTTGTTGTCTATTTTCAAGGTATGAATGAAACCATTTAACTGCTTCAGTATCAATTGAACGAGATTTGAGAATGTTTGATAGTAATTGGTGGTTCACCATATCAAAGGCCTTGGAGATGTCTATAAAGAGAGCTGAAGAGAGCAGGTTACTATTTCTATTTTTATTAATGCAGTCAGTAAAGGATAGGAGTGCAGTGGTAGTGCTATGGAAAGGCCTGAAACCATGTTGGAAGTCCACTAATAGGTTATTTTCAATGAGGTGATAAAGTAGTTGACAGTGAATACATCTCTCCATAACTTTTGCTAGGGGTGAGAGAAGGGCTATAGGACAGAAGTTTGCGAGTTCATTTGAGTTGCCTCCCTTATGCAAGGGGATGATATGTGAGATCTTCCAGAGAGATGGGATGTAGGATTCAGTAATGGATCTATTTATTAGGATGGAGATTGGGTAGGCTAGTACTTCTGCTGCAATTTGCAGGTATTCAGCTGGGAGGAGATCAGCTGATGGTGTACATGGTTTTACTTTAAGAAGTAGAGTGTGAATGAGGGATGTGGGAATGAGCTGGAGATGAAAAGTTTGGGGTAGATTGGTTAGTGGAGGAGATTCTGTGGTGGTGGCAGGTGGTAAGGTGTTAGCTAGGGATTGGACAGTTTCAGAGAAAAATTTATTGAAAGTGTCAGCAATTATGTTTGGAGGGCTTTGAGTTAGGTTAGAGGGGGTAGGAGTTTTGGAGTGACCTGGATGCAGTAGTTTGTTGATTCCTGATTAGAACTTTTATGGGTTTTGCTGCTGGGATTGTTGGAGTTTGTGGTAGTAGTTTTTTTTGTCAAGGACTATAGCTCTGTCACCTCAGGACTGACTAAAAGCCAAGTTTTGGCACTAAGCTCTTCAGATCTTTCACGTCAATAGAGTGAGGAAGTCTAAAGCACTGAGAAGGGCAATGCTAAGAAAAGAAAAATAAATGTTCATACCCTGACACAAAAACATACCAAAATAAGAGGGTGGATGAAGGGAGTAGCTACTGCAACAGTAATCATTCCAACATCTACTTGTATGGTAAATTTACTTACACAACTGTACTATGTTCTTCATATTGATCACTGTTGAAGTAGCCTAAGCTACATGAGTAGATTACCATAGCATATATAGACTGAGAGGAGGAAAGATGAGGTTCTAGAGCCTCTGAAGAATAGTCCCAACAATGTCTATCCTAGTCCTGGAGAAACAATCTGATTTAAAGTGCTTTGAAAAAGCATGCACAGAGGACCAAATTGCTGATTCAATAATACTTCTAGAATCCAGCCTTTTTCTAAAAGAAACAGATGAAGCCAAGACCCTGACAGAATGAGCCTTGACTATGCCTGGAATAATGTGTGACAGTAGCAAAAAGTAATATGAGACAACCATTAGGAAATAGTCTGTTTCAATAATGGTTGCCCTTTCTTCTTACCTTTCCAAGAAATTAACGACTGATCAAAAGTTATGAATGATTTTGTTATGTCAAGATAGTACCAGGGTTTTCTTTGGCTATACAAGGTATGAAGTATCCTTTTTCCATTATTTTTAGGTTCTGGAAAAAAGACAGGGGGATGAATAGCTTGGCTTAAACTAAACTTGGATACTACTTTAGGTAGAAAAGGCTTAGTTCTCAAAAAAATATCTTTGTGGAAAATGAGAAAAAGCTGACCTATATAACAGCTTGCAACTCAGATACTCTTCTTGCAGATGTCTGAGCAATAAGCAAGACTGTTTTCCATGTCAAGAACTCTAAATAAGCCCAATGATCTTGTTGAAATAGAGAAAATGTTAGTTTTTGTAACACAAAATTAAGATCCCAAGGGGGATACATCTGTTTTCTAAGAGGCTTCATATGCAACACTCTTTTCAAAAACATTTTTACCTGAGACTGCGTTGAAAGAGGGGATCCATGGGTACATCTGCCAAAATGGCAGACAAATGAACCTTGATTGAGGAGTAAGACAAATCATATGATAGTAACTCACAGAAATAATGAAGAACCAGGGAAACACTAACCCTGAATGGTTGCTAGTTCTTTCCTTGGCAATAAGTAGAAAATCTTTTCCACTTGCTAATGTAAGATTTTCTAGTTGCAGATTTTCTTGCGTCCATTAATACCTGCTGAATGTCCTTAGGAAAAAAAAAAGTGCCTAAAAGGTATTAAAACTATCATTCAGGCAGTGAGTTGCAGTTGTTTGGAGTGAGGATGCATCAAACACCCCTGGGCTTGTGTGAAAAAATTCAGTCTGTGAGGAAGCCTGTGGTAATTACCCTGGCCATTTCCAGATGAAGAAAGAGCCACTGTTTTCTGTGCCACAAGGGCATCACTACAATGATCTTTGTGGAGTGCTTCTAAATCTTCAGAAATACCCTGGATATTAGTGGAAAGAGTGGAAAAGCACACAAGAACATTCCTGTTCAAGGAAACAAAGTAATCTTTCTCTGAGGTCTTGTATGGGGCCCTGGAGTAAATTTGGTGTCTCTACCACATAATCTCCTTTTTCACAAATCCTAAAAACTGGATGTTGATGCTGGGACCATACAGATTTTAGGTACCATTGTAGTTTTCTCATGTGGTGTCTTGCAAGAGATCTCATAGTTATCATAGATGCCTGAGACCCAGAATCTCTTACAGAGATGGAATTCTGAGTGGAAAACCTCAGGAATAGATCTAAATACAGATCTATTTTTTCCTGTGGAAGAAAAGCTCCTTGAATTGAGGATTCCAGCAGACACCCTAGGAAAACAATCCGGTGAGGAGTCAGAGAAGACTGCTGAATATTCTCCTGGAATCCCAGCTTGTGTAGGAGATTCCTTACCTAAGTGATGGATTCCCAATACTTTGAAAGAGACCATAAAAAATAAGCAAGTCATCTAAATAAGGAAAAATGTGAATACGTTGCAGTCTGCGGTAGATTATTACAGGAGCTAGACACTTTGTGAACACTCTTGGATGGCCCAAAGGGTAAGGCAGAGAACTGATAAAGTGACCCAGACACAGGAAAACCTTAAGAAACACCTGAAATGTGATTCATCACTTTTCCACTGAATAAGAATATCACATAAAAATCTAAAATATATGTATACATATTTAGGCAGCAGTGACTTAAACACAAACTCTTTTTCCCATCCAATTAAAACCATATTTGCAAATATTGCCACTACTGTCATCAGATGAAAATATTTTCCATCAAAGAAAACAAAATTGTTTTTCAGTACCATCTCCATAAATTCACACAATACAAAAATCTCCTTGTTGTCATGTTTTTTTTTTGCCTGACTCAACACATTAGCAAAATATTCCAATCCCAAACTATGGGAAATAACTGACAATAAATTAATCACATAAAAAGTAACAAACAACACATCTTCACTGAACTCAGGATTATTTAACCTTTCTAGTAAGTGCCATGAATCACGTAACACATAATCATATTCTTTCACTAAAACCTTGCATTTCACATCTGTAAAAAGCAGCTAAAATTTACGTAATCAGCAAATGTGCTGCTACTATTGGACTTAAAGGGGGTCCCTACTATTTTTACGGATTTTAGGGATCCCAAATATCAGAGGAATCACAGATTTGTTTACCATAACAAATTCATATATTTTGTTAGTAACACTACCATGACTTCTCATATCTGCTAGTAAATAATCAATTTTGGCATAAGAAATACTCATTTCATTTTGTGACACCCTGCTGTACTTATTTTTGTCATTCAAAATTTCAGACACCTTACATGAATAATCAACATAATCCATAATCACCCCCCACATTTATCGTGTTTCATAACCCTTATACTCATCACTCATGATGTTATTCAATAATTCCCATTCTTGCCGTGTAAATTTATCAGTGCTCCAATCCTGCTTCCACAGAAATTTCTAATGTGATTACTACCTGCTTTTTCAAAAGCATTCACTATTGGGTGGGAAGTTGGCACGTGCACACTTTTCTTTTAAAGAGACATGCTGTAAGAAGGCAAAGAACTTTCATTATGTTCAAAAAGCAGGTTCAAATTCAGATTCTGAACAAATAATTTTAAAATAATTGTTGTTTTTATAACATCAGTCTTAAAATCAGGTACAAACTTAAAACCCTTTTTAAGCAAGGAAACATGTCCTTCACAGACATCAAACTGACTTTGATTAAATATCTTAAATTCATTGACTGACTGTAAATTACAATGATGGGAGATACAATTATTATCAACATTACACTCAGTCATTATTTGTTGTTATTGTAACTCTTCATTTTTGTTTGCATTTCTGTCTCTGAAAATGCTGTGTTGAGACCCCATCTCTTGCTAACCTTTTGGATCTGTAAATCTCCACAGGGTCTAAAAAACTATTAGAAACTACCACTCCCCTCAGAAAACTCACATCATCATTGTTAGGGTCCAACGCCTGCCTCATAGGCAAATCCCTAAAATTACTGCCCCACTCAATAAACTTATTTTTTGTGCAAAAGGAGTAGGATACACTTTTTTCATATCATATTCATATTTGCCCCTCAGAAACTTCTTTTGTTTTCTTTCTTTATTCTCTGCCATAATTCTTCCTAAAAACATTGTTGTATTCAGCCATATAAGAGCTGAACAACAAATCATTTTCCAGGTTGGCATTTAGTATTTTAATCTCCTGATCTAATTTTTGTAACTTACATTCATTTTTCTTAATAATCAGTCTAGTTAGATTTATTTTATTTATTATTTTATTTTATTGACATTTGGTAACCAGGAAAGTCCGACTGGGTCAGAAACCCATTTTCAGCGGAGACCTGGGGAGAAAAGCTCCAACAGCAGCGATAAATTGATACTAAATGAAAAACATACAATATCAGATTATAAACAACATATGACAGATGCATGAGTTACACCAGGAGTGTAAAAAAATACGTATTAAATTACATCTTAATTAACATTTGGGATAGAAAAAGCATCACGTAAAATATAATTTTTCAAAATATAAAATAAGCTGGATTATAGGATTTAGAAGAAGCACATTAACATTTGATGGTTCAAGAGAGGGAAGCTTAATCTTTAATGGATTTAGTACAAGTAAGAGGGGTGAAGGGCTGTAAAATATATGGATAAGTAGTTAGGGAGCTAGTGAGATGTGTTATGTTAAGAAGATAAAGAAAATTGTTGGAAGGGGATGTGGAGTGAGAGAGGGAAAGGTTTGAAGTGAGGGATAGGAAAAGTAATTAAAGACAGAGGAGGTTAGAAGAGTAGAAAGAAAGATGGGAGGAGAGAGACAAGAAATAGGAAGGTGGGGTTAGTTGTTGGTTGTAGGGCACAGGGAGATCCATGAGTTTGAAAAGTAGTTGTTTAGTGTAAGCTTGAACTTTTTGGTATTATCTATTGGGGTAATATTGTTTGATAAATTGTTCCATAGCTTAGCTGTGGCATAGGAGTAGAGACACTGGCCAGCTCTTTTTTTTTTGGGTTTAGGTCCATTCATAAATTGCTTGTCAGCAGAATGAAAATTTCTGGTTGAAATATGGGTTTGCAAAATAGATTTTATGGCAGGACAAATCACCTGCACTATCAAGCAACTCAACCAATTCATTATGAAATATTGAATATGTTCTGTTCCAAAAAGTATCTTCAAATCTCAGTCTTCTGGGAACCCTTTTTGCCTTAATATTTTCAGCCAAATAACAATTATCCACTTGTAAATCCATATAAAATGTTAAATAATGTTCAAATGTCTTGAGCTGCATTTTAAACAGGTGTACTAAGTCAGCACTCAACTCCTGGAAATTAAAATTGTAACATTTTAGCCAGTTATCCAGTGAGAAGGATTTATTTTGTGTCATTTCACATTCACAATGCTCTGGTTGAGTAAATAAACTCTGTGATATACAATGCTGCAAGCCATTACATTCATCTTCCAAGTGGCTTCTCTGACCATTCATTAACCCAGGCATAGAACCATCAAATCCTGGAACATATTTCAAAAGCTGGTGTAGCAACAGGGTTAGATCGCCAGGGACTTGATTTTGTGGTGCCACCATGGTTTTTGCTTCTTCACTGATTATTCCAACAACTATTAACCACAAAATAAAAAAAACTAAAGCAATGAATAAACCAAAAATGAACTGTGAAGGACCAATACATCTGGCAAAAACAACTTTAATAAATCAAAACAAATCAAAAAACATACAGTACTAAGGCTCTTTCATCTGTTTCATAATGTAGGGCTTCTTCAGAGTACATCTTTAATGCAAAGCCATCCCTCATTTATATTATCATGGACTGGTTTAGAAAGGAAAGGTCCAGAACTGGTCTCCAAGAAGCTTCTTTCTTTGGTAACAGAAACAGCATTGAATAAAATCCATCTGCTAACAGAGGAGGAGGAGGAAGAGCTTCTAATACCTCCTGGAATAGCCCATGCTGGATGACAGGAGAGAAAAGATGGGTTTTGGTAGAAGGAATCCCCTGGAAAGGAGGGAGAGACTCACACTGCCATCTGAGAACCTATCTGTCTGAAATAATCTGCTGCCAAAGTCATAAAGGGAGATTCAAACTTTCTGAAATAATTAAGGGACTGCTGGGGGGGGGGGAGGGAAATCCCTCATATAGTCATTCAGACCTAACTGACTGCCCTTTTTTCTTGGGCAGATTTCACTTTTCATTTTGGAATCACCCTGCCCATGCTGTTTAAATGTCAACTTACTAGCTATTGCTAAGACTGTTAATTTTGTTTTTTATTGAAAGTTGGAGAGGGAATGCTGAATTCTTTGGAAAACCTGGAGAAGGAGGGCTGAAATTTTTGGAGATCCTTTGACTCAGCTTCCCTGTCTCATCACACTTTTTAATGACCTCTGCAGGAGAAGGTTCAAAAACTAGTTCTCTTTACAAGGGACAATTCAAAATGTCATTTCTTTTCATTTTTGACATCTACAGGGAGGTTTTGAGAATGCAGCCAGAGCAACCCTCTTCATAACAGTTCGAGTAGCAGCAGCCCTGGTAGAAGCATTGACAAAGTAATATGTACATTTCAAACAATGGCTAGTCATTTGAGAAACAGAAAAGACTAAGTTATGCAAAGCAGATTTTCTAAAAAAAGACAAAATATGCCAAACTATTCCTCATATTCTCAGAACTGCCAAATGTAAACTTCAACATATCAGCTTGACAGTTAAGAATTCTAAAAATAAGTGTAGCAGAAGATTGCACTTTTTCCAAAATGTGTCAAAAGATTTCCTATCCTTGTCAGAAGGAGAAGGATTGGTATTAACTAAATGTTTAGCAACATCTGGGTTTACTAAAGCAATAGCGTAGGGATCAGATCTGGGATGAGTTGGTATAAAAACTTAAAATATTGAGGAACTTTGTATAATGTAATTGCTTTTTATGGGGCAGCAGGCTGACATCAGAGAAACTGCAGGCTGTGACAGAAGCATCCTCCAAAGCAGACATAAAAGGAGGAACAGGAATAGGTATTGGAAATTTCATTTGTAACCATCATATTTTCAAAAGACTGAAAAACATCTGTATTTTCTCTCTGAAACAATAAGAGAAACATAATCCTTCAAAGAGAGTAGCCAAAGTCACACTGTCTCCTCAGAATCTGAGTCAGATGTCTGTAGAAACAAAATAAAATCTATCTTTCTTACTCTTGAGGTTCAAACTCTTGAATCATCAGAAAATGAATAATCCTTTCTTCTATTACTAGAAACAGACAATATATTGAAGGGTCAAGTGTCAGCATTAAACTCTAAGCTAAGCCCAATAAATTATTCCTGCCCAGTTTCACTAAGACAGGGGAAGATATATGTTTCTTTTTTGTATCTGTTTGGCAGGAATTTCTGACGAAACAGGCCAAAAATTGCCAACATTAACCTTGCTATGCATGGGCACAGCTTTCTGGCTCAGCAGAGATGAATTCCTTTTCTCTTATCATAGAACCAAGAATAGTGGCTCTACCCTGCCTACCAAGGCACACCAACAGCCACAGGGGATGGGTCTAACCCATGGTCCATGCTGACTGTATGGACTACACCAGTGGGATCCAAAGAAAAGGATGAGTAGTTTGAGGAACCAGCTTTGGCCACAGCAAAATCACCACCCACCTGTGGTTGAGGCATTTTATCAGCATGTGGTAGTGACAAAGACTTCTTAACAATATTTGTCTTTTGTGGCTGGGAAAATGAAGAACTGAAGAACTCATAGGCTGTGTGAAGACTGGTAGAGAAGGGTGAAAGCTGCCAGCCTAGCCAGATAGAATTGTATACATAATTCTACCATTTGTAAATATGAATGTGAATCACAGGCTTGTTGTCTTAAATGAAAAAAAATGCTGTTACAAAAATGTGGCCACAGTGCTCTCTACTGACCCAGTAAAAGCATGTTGTGACCCTTTGATCTAAAGTTGGCTCCAGTCCAGCTAGATGAAAGCTTCCTGCCTATTGTTTGAAGGCTAAAGTTAATGATCAGAATTTGCATGTGGAATGTCCTTTATTGCTCTAAGTGTAAAAGAATGTAAATGCAGTTTCTGTCAGCCTGGGAACACCGGGAAAGTGTGAAATGATGTAATGTTTTATCAGAACTGCAGTTTCAATTTAAACAGAGAGAACTAGAAGGCATTAAGCATTTTTGCCTTGAACATCCAACTCAGCACTGCCTTATGCTCTCTCTATGCAAGTAAGTTATTTTGTAAGTGTGTTTTCTTTTAGGAATAACTAGAAATTAGAAAGATTACACTAAGTGTTTTTCTGTGATGTTAGAACTGTACTACTGATTTATTTTAAGCATTTCTGTGTGATCTCTGAACTCTTGACTAGCACTGTCTGTGTATGTAGTAGAAAAGTATTGTCTTGTGGTTTTAATTACTTATTATTAAATATTTTAAAACATTTTAACTATGGCTGGTTTGTGTAGAGATAATGTAACTCCTAGAGTACATTGTATATTTATATTGATTACTGTACAAAGCCACTCTAATAAGCCTTGACTGATAGTCACACCAATTGGGTAATATTATTGCACATTAATAATTGGACACCCTTTTAAGGGCCTTTGGGTAGCTGATAAATATTAGTGGGTGGTGGCAGCTGGTACTACTATATAGTTTGGAAGAAAGGGGCACAGCTGGAGAACCTGTGCCAGCCTTCCCCAGGAGTGTATGTGTGTTTGTATAAACTCTTATCTCAAAGTGCATGTGTGTGTGTATCAGCTACTTGGGCAGGGACATGAAGCACTGGCTGGACAGAGAGGATGCTAGAGGTTTTCGCTTGCCCTCTAGGCTGAGATCTGGACCCTATAACTGTGCCAGTGGGGAGTCTTATTGGGGACCTGGAGAGCAAGGGAGCGACCAGCCCCAGACTGACTGTGATCTCTGTGTGTTCTTAAGGGAAATTGCACTTTACTGTGTGTATTTGTTATCCTTCCTCATATATGAGACTCCCTCGCTGGTGTTAGTGGTGAGGATTGAGGCTCATTGATTGCTGGGCCAGTGCACGGGTGTCACAGGCTGATCCATGGTTTAGCTAAACAATGTGCCTGATTCCTGGAGAAAACAGGTAAGTTATAGCAAAGTGACTTGTTCCCTGATAAGCACAGTAAAAGGTACTTCAAACATGTGCTCCAGCCCCAAATATAAAATAACATGAGTTTCTCCACAGAAAGGTGGTTTAAAATAGTTTTATCAGCTTTATACGTCAAAAGTAGAAAATTAATTCTTCTATTTAAAAATGAACAAAAGTCTCAAAACCAATTTTCCTATCTTAAATATAAATATTTTTCAGACATAGTAAATTTTCTGTTACAAAAAATAAAGTGGAAAGTCCCCCCCAGAAAGAAGCTTATTTTTCCAGCAATGGAACATTGCTAGCCAAGGTTAGATCCTTGAAAGCCAGTAAAGGAGCCTTGATTTGTCAGCAGGGAAGCTCTGAAGGGCTCAAACTGACCAATGGTTTGGGCATATGGAAGATGCCCTGAAGCTTTGGAAGCTGTGCAACTGTTATGTACTTTGCTGGCTATAACCCATGTAGCATAAGATACTGCAGCAGTGATCTGCATTCTCTGGTTTATTTCACTTTCTACACTTACTTCATTTTGAAGTTCCTCGATTAAGTGCTTTTCTTTAAGTACCTTTATTATATTAGATTCTGTGCTAAGACTTGTACAATTCTATGTATACCTCTATTTTATACTGCCTTGCACTACAGAATCTTTTGCTAATTCATCATCATTTCCTAAACTAATACACCATACAGTTTGGGCTTTGGTTACTCTATTATGCAGACATAATTCTTTTTACTGTCTAGCCAGCATCAACTTCTGTTTCAATCTCTGGCCTATTTATTTTTCCTAGTCGCTTATCTTTATGAACCTGATTCATAAAACTTCTTTCTAGTTCCCTACTCTTATAAACTTGATAAAATAACCCTTTTCCCCTGCATTGAGCTTGTATGTTTTGGCTTAACAGAAATTTCACTTGTATCTGTTCAAGGTTATCTTATTTTGCAGTATCAACTACTTTCTACTTTTTCTTCTTCTTTCTTTTCACTCTTCCTCTGTTTCAGGATGAATTAGCGTTACTTTTTCATTGTGTTTTCTTCTCTATGATGCTTTCCTTTGACATCTAGGCAAATGATCACCACACGTTTACCTACTTTTCTTCTCAAGTTCCCTCTGTAAATGGCATCTCAAAATATATTTAATCTTCCCTTGTTCTTCTTTCATTATTTTAATTACCTGTTGCATAGAGCCTTGATTTTTTCTATCCTGTTCTGACAGAAATGGGTTTAAAGCAATGATTAGGTATTATGCTTACCTTTTCAATTGCATTAGTCCAATTTGTTTTACTTGTAGACTCCACAACCTCTTTTACCTGTTGCTCAGCATTCTCCACTTCTGAAGCAATTTGTTTTATCTTGAGAGTAAATCCAGACTTCTGCTCATGCTGTACATTTTCACTTACTTATTATTCCTTCAGAATGCATTCACTCAGTAAGTAGTTCCTTATCTATAGTTCTATTAATCACTTCCATTCCCTGCCCTTCAATACTTTCAAAATGCAACATACATTTGCTGTCTGCTGTGTAACACTATTAGACTACAATAACCTTTATGCCACCTGCTTTGCAACACTTACAAACTGTACTGCCTTAGTATTCAAGTTTCTTCCTTTGACTGGTTTAACACTTGCTTACTGGTCTGTCCTAGCAGGTTGCAATATTTTAGTGCAAAAGTTTTTTTACTTCTACTGCTTCTGTTTTTGCAAGCTGTTCTGTCTATGTAAGCTGTAACATTTTATAGTGTAAATCTTTTACTTGTGCAAATTTTATTTTTTCTTCTTCTGCACTAACCCTGTGTATTGGTATTCAACCTTCCAACTCTTCTAACCAAAAGACGGTTTAGAAGTTATCATGTTTGTAATGGAACCCGACCAGTGTCCCTCTACCTCATTTTCTCTATTAGCAGTTGTATATGTTATAGAGTCAGATTGTTGTTTCCCTGTTCTGCTTACAACAGTGAAACTAAAAGAGAATTTTCTAATAATACATTTTCAGTGTCACTGTTCGCTGTTCATAAATTCAAACTCCGAGTCTCCTGGGAGGCTTTACAAGAATTTGCCAGTAATAATAGGGTAGTTGTATACATAATTGCCAAACCATTAATCTAGTCTACCTTTAAATGCCTCTAGCATTCTTGTCTTTGTAATGTATAATGGTAAACTATTCCAAAGTCTATCAGTTTTTTTTTCATGAAATGAACTGCGGTGGTGGTGCTGCGGTAGCGTTGTCACCTCACAGTAAGACGTCCTGTTCGATTCTCAGCTAAAGAGTCTTCTGTGTGGAGACATGCGTGAATGGGTGTACCTTCGTTGAAGGTTGTGCATCAGGGCTGGCAACTTGGTACTTAAAAATCTACTGCCAATCTTTAGCGGACCGGAGTTCCACTGTGGCAACCCCTAACTGGGAAAAGCCGAAAGATACAACAATCTTGTCCTATTATACCTCTCAGCTGCCCAGATTTTCACAGACTGTCCAGATTTTTTGCCTCACATTTTTGGTCTGTTCCTCATAAAAGTTGGGTTTTCTGGAAAAAATCGAGGACTGAAGCTACTAAATAATGAAACATTTGAATTTCAGGCTTCATATCCTTCGGAAAACAAATATCCATGGAACTCCTCTTATTCTAGTAACTTTCTAAGTTTATAAGAGCAATATTTAAAAATTTGTTCCTGTTTTGGTCCTTTGCCTCCCCCCATTATTTTTGGCTTTGTCCAAATTTCTTGGTATGTCCTAATTTACTGTTATAACAAGGCTACTTCACAAATACACAGTTGCTTTTGATTACCATAAAAAAACCCTACATTCAGTTCTTAGTGTTGCTGCCATACTGTCATCATTCACCTATTTATGAATCCAAATTAAATCTTCTCTTACCAGTCTATATATAAATAAATGTAATTACAACTTTTTTAACCTGTTCTCATAATGCAGGTGCTTAACTCTAGTGATTTGTCTAGTAAAATATGTTTGGATCCTTTCCAGCTAGCAGCTGAGAGTCATTATGCACAGAGGTAGTTGCAACATATTCAATTATAGGCCTTACTATAGTCTTGCAGATAGGTAGCAGAACATTTTCTTCTCTATTAGTTATGCTTTGTAAGATATCCTTTATAATTATGTAGCACTCACTTGAACATTATCCCAATACAAATGCCTCCATCTACAATAATATCCAAATCCTTAATTGTCTCCTCACCCTCAAGTATAATGTTATTTATGGCATTTGGGTAACAGGGACTGTTTTTGACAAAGTGGAATATATTTGTTTTCCTGGCATTAAAATCCATTTGCTTTCTCAATGACCACAGGTATAAGGCATCCATACATTCCTCTAATGTAGCTTGATCATTTATTGAGCCTACAACTTTCCCAATTTTCATGTCACCATCAAACTTGGTAACTCATAATCCAATATCTACTGGAAAGTCTGACACAAACAATGTAAACAAAAACTGGTTCTAGAGCCATACATTGTGGTACAGTGAAAGGTGTATCTCTAGATGTAACATTCACTATGTTAATGCTAAATGTTCTATATATACCCTGTGACACCCCACCACTGGACCAGTAATCAAGGAGCCTCAATCCTCACCACTGGTAACAGTGGAGGAAGTACACTGTGAGGATTACAAGTACACAACCGCAGTATTTCCAGATGCAGCTCTCTGCATGAAGTGCAATTTGCCTTAAGAGCACACAGAGACCACAGTCAGTCCGGAGCTGGTTTCTCACTCCAGATCCCCAATAATGTGAGTTCCTATTATATAACTGAAGATGCAATCCTTCGAATGTGTCTTGATTGAACTTGAAAGCACGAAACAGCAAAAGAGCGAAACGGCACATAAGTGATTTCTTAGCCTTGGAAAGAAATCGTTTGGCCGCCTCTGTTACTTTGCTGTTTTTGTCACTGTAGTGCAATCTTGGAGTTGGTATATTTAAGTAGGGGGGCATGGGGGGGCACAGCCCCCTAAATTGGGTTTTGTGGGGGGGCTAAGACCCCCCCACTTTATGTAATGTTTTGAAGTTTTTATTTTTATTTATTTATTTTTTGTGGAACAGCAATTTTTTTCCCTGGGAAAAAAATCACTGTTCTGAGTGTTCGGGATTGTAAGCTGTTGCTTACATGGGGTCGATAAATCAGCGCTCACTTTTTTAAGTATTCATTGATTTAATATAGACCCAATAATACTCCCTACATGTACAGCTATAGAGTTGACATCTCAGCTGAGTGACCTAGCCAATGCCCCCAGTACCATCTCTATGTAGAACCACTGCTTCGTGTCCCTGCCCAAGTAGCTGAGACACACACTTTGAGGTTTGATTTATACACACACACACATACATACACACACACACACACACACACACACACACACACACACACACACACACACACACACACACACACACACACACACACTAGGTATATCCCCTTCTGCTCAAACTATAAGGTAGTTATTACTGCTAACAGTTACTCCTTATCAGCTACTTTAAGGCCCTTAACAAATGGTATCCAATCTTACTGTGTAATATTAATATTATCACAAATGGCAGTTTGAACAAGAGCAAGACTATTAGGAGTAGCCCACACAGTGTCACCAAATAAACATGCAAATACTCTCAAAGCTTAAATATCTCTACCCAGATCAGCCACAATAAAGGGTTTAAATATATTTAATAATAAATAATAAAGGAACAAGACAATATTAAATATATATTCACAGTGACATCAGAGTTCAAAACCACAGGGAATATTTAAAACAACATTGCAGGACAGTCTCAAATCAATAAAGAAACATATCTAAACTAAGCTTTACTATATTCCTGACTGACTCTAAGAGAATTATACTATAATCTAAGAACTTACTAATAAAGCAAGGCAGATGTGGGTGAATGGATCTTCTAGTTGTTATCAGGTCCAAGACAGAATGCCGAATGATCTGTTTCACTAACAGACTTCTCAAATTAATATCTCAAATATTACTGCTGGGATAGCTTGCAGAATGACATAATTTCTTGTCACCTGACTCTTGGTCCCAGATGAAACCACCGCTGTTGGAAGCTGGCAGTATTTAGCATCTACCTGTAAAAATACCTATAGCTCAGATCTTTGGCAGATGATGGAAGTCATAAAACAATTGCATTCCTTCATGCTTTCAGAAGTAGTAATTAGTTTACTCTAAAGACAATACAGTAAGCTTCTCAGCACAGACTCTGTATCTCTAGCTGTCTTGAAAATTGAAAGATACCATCTTTTATTGTGTAGCCTATAAAGTAATTTAATTTCAGTTATTTTCCTAAAATTTGCTAGACTGAAATTAACCTCCTGTATTCCAGTTTCCACTGTTACAATAGTGCATGCACATTTCTGTTCTCTTCCAGCAGGGCAAACTGTGGATGCATTTCAAATACAAACACTTTATAAAATACATTTTAAACACATGTTTGTATGAACCAGTTTGATATACACATGGCATACAGTTCTAATATAGTTGTAACACAATCATCTTATATAAAACATATTGATATTCATAAATGACATCTAATTATTTACAAAATTCTAGATAGCTGTGCTGGTAGTATCCCCCTTCACTACATACATTTTGATATATTTTAAACATTATCTTCATAATTTCACTCTGATGGATTGAATCAAATGACTTAGTGATGTCTAAATAGATTACATCTACAGTCCCATATCTGCAGCTTCTCAAATATTTTGATAAAAATTTATTAAGCTTGACACATGGAACCTTCCGTCACAGAATCCATGTTGGCAAACATCCAAGTTGGGTTTTAGTTTCTTGATCATTAGTTTAGAAATTGCTCACTCAAATGTTTTTCTAGTAATGCATGTCAGACTAATACTTATCAGCATTATTAATTTTGCCTCCTTTAGATATTAATACTACCAAAGCAGACTTCTATATTTGGAGAACAAATCCTATTTCTAAACCTCATTGGAACAGTCTATGTAGGCATGCAGCCACCAGGTCTATAATGTTACTCAAAAGCCACCCATTTAGGCCATCTGGACCTAATGAAGAGTAAGACTTCATTTTCTTCAGAGTTCCCATTACCATTTCCTCTGATATGTTGGGACAATAATCTCTTCCTTCATTATAACTGATGTTGCCCATAATTTTTTTCCCATTTTGGTAATACATTAGACTGTTTCTCCTCCACATCTTGGCTATGCTGCACATGTATTTAAATTCATTGTTTTTATGTTCCCTTTTTAGTGTCACTAATCATTTCTAGTAGCGCTTATGTATTTCTTCAGAAATGGTCTCACCCTCTGTTCTAAAGTTAGGCAGCTTAGAACAGTGTAAATGGCTCAGTAAGTAGTACATTAAATGGATGTGAGTTCTCTTTCTACCCCAGCTGTTTAGATTAATTTTCCAATACTAACATTAACATAAGGTGGGTGCTGCAATCCTGGATCTGCCATACTTTGGTGAAACATTAAACCAAGACCCCATCAGCCTGAGTTGGCGCTAGCTACAGTGGGTGTAAAACACCCCATAACAATTACCAAAAAGGACAGGGGTTGCTTTATTTGCACACTCACTTAATTATACTTTATATGTTTAACATATATTTATAATTTTATTTACATGCTTTAAAACTGAGAATCATAGGAATCAGGAAGTTCAAGGTTATTGAGCATTGTGACCATTGTACCTTACCATTTCCCACCCTAGATTGTACTTCTCTTCTCTAGGAGGGTTTTGTAAGTTATTATGAATACCGATCCAAATATCCAGGTTCCATTTAAATGAAAATGGTTTATCACACTACTTTATCTACAGGTGAAGTCTACTTCAGAGGTGAGGGAGATGCTGAGCTACAGATCTTTCTATCTACCTTGTTTTGCTGAAATGCTGAAGTAGGTTTAGATCTGTTATGATATTTGTGGGACTGTTTGATTTAAGAATGTACAAGAGATCCTGCACTACTTTATTTTTTTATTTTTATTTATTTTACATTTGTTAACCGGGCTAGTCTGGCTGGATACATGTCCATTTTCAGCAGAGGCCCGAGGAGAAAAGCTCCACTATTAGACTAAGACAATACATGAGGAATACTTTACTAAATAGATCAATCTTTTTTTAACAAAAGAACAAAAACAAAACAAAACAAAAATGTACAAGGACAAAATACAGTTTGTCTTGACTAACTTAACTAGGTTACAGTAAGATTATAATCCCTGATATCTCAGAAGGCAAAGCATATGTCTTCTCTGAGGTGACTATAAGACATAGAAAAGAGGGATAGGGCATCTAGTATTTTCTGGTAGCTTATGAATCTTAAACCTATCATCCTCTTTCCTAAAAATCTCTGTGGTCTTTACAACTGTTTGATATGTCTGCTGAGGTACATCGAAAAGGGGACATTGCATTTTGTAGGTTGTCTAATCAGTCCTGAACGCAAGAAAATAATAACCTATTTTGATCTGGATGATATTCCTTTGGCAATTCATTGTGCCAAGAATAAGGATTTCCTGTCAATGACGCAGTGATGCAGCAGTTTATGTTGTCACCTCACAGCAAGAGGCTGTTCAGTTCGATTCTTGGCAGGGGTGCCTTCTGTGTGGAGTCTGCATGTTGTTCATGCAGGTTTCCTCAAGATGCTCTAGTTTCCTCCCACATTACAAAGACATGCATCTAGAGTATTTCTCCTTGGGCCTCTGCTGAAAATTGGCTTGTTCCAAGTTAGCCTTTCCCAGTAAACAAATGTTAAATAAAATAATAAATAAATAAACTTTTGCTAGATGGTGGTTAAAGGAGAGGAAATTATCAATCCCACTTCCAAGGGCTCTAACTATGTTTTCATTTTGAGGTAGGTATTGTCAGTGTTATTTGCTGGAGGATTGTTTGCCAAATATGACAATGTTGCATTTCTTAACTTTTAATTTAAGCTCATTTTCAATGCATCAGGCATTTATAAGTGGTTCCTGTTGGAGTGCTTCTGTGTCAGAAGGGGATTTGGCAATGACTCCCATGTTGCTGTCATTCACAAACCTGGTTAGTCATAGGTCTCATATTTTAGCCTCTAGATCAGAAAAAGTAAATATTGAACAACTGCAGTCCCATAACTGAGCCCTGTGAGACACTACAGGTCACCTTCATGTTCTTTGATGCTGGTCCTGCCATCCATACCTATTGATTTCTGTCTTTTAGCCAATTTTCTATCCATCCTACCACATAGAACTCTATATTTAACAAGTTTAGTTTATTAATTACACCATCATGGGGGGGGGGGTGGTGTGAAATGCCTTCACCAAAACATTGCAAGCTGTGTGTACAGTGTGGCAGCTGTCAGTAGCTTGTGTTACCTTCTCAAAGAAGTTAACCAGGTTTATTAGATATGATCTACCTTTTTGAAAATTAAATTGCTATGGATATAGCCTCATGAGATGTTTAATACCCATGTTAATCAAATATGTTATAATGTATTCCATGGCTTTAAAAAGGCTGATTGGCCTGTAGTCTCTGGGGTTGGTAGCTGGGACATATTGAAGTTGTGGCATCACCTGTGTTGTCTACAGTGTCTGAGTAGGTTTTATCATTTTGTATGAGTTCTGTACATTGCTGAGTGTTGCTTCTCATTTTTATAACATAACTAAAAAATGATTTGTAATTGGCCTTGGCTTCAGATGCCAACCCGAGTCCAAGAGCTGCCTTGGTAGATCTAATAGCCTTTTAAAATTCTTAGTCTCATCCTTAATATTTTCCTTGACTTGAGAGTCTTTAGATCTGATGTTTTATTTCAGATTTTATGTATGTCACTGGATTGCCAAGAAGGCTTGCTTTTAAACATGCCACTATGTTTGGATCTGGATGAGACTGCTGAGCCTATACATTTATTTATGTGGATATAAAACTCCTTCCTGACTCTGTCTGTTGAGGCAATGTATAGGATGATGTTATAATAGGTGAATTTGAAGTCTGGTTTCATGGGGTTTAGACAGTTTGAGGAAAAATGTTACTGTTTTATGGTCTAACTTATCCAGTGAGGGAATTACTAGAGGAGTTGTGCATGATGACACTACATTTGTAAGTATTAGGTCAATAATACTTTGTTCTCAAGTTAGGCTAGCAATAATCTGGTCAACTGAATTTTTAATTATTAGGTCTAAAAACTTCTGAGTATCTCTTACGCTGGTGGTATAGATACTCCAGACAATTGATGGGCAGTTAAGTTCTTCCAGAATGATGGCATTCTTATTTATGAGGTGTTCATCCATGAACCTGACCTGGAATTCTGGGGTCAAGGATTGGGACCTGTAACAGGTAATAAACTGCGGGTTAATTGTTTTTAGTGTGATTTGGAGTTTAAGTTCAATTTGTGGATCTCTTGGAATCTGTTTAAAGATGATATAGTATCTATCCAATATAAATACACCACCACAATTATCATTAGGTCTGAAGGCAATGTAGGCATTAAACCTAGAAAGTGCTTCTGCTCATTTAAACCATTACACATATATGGTTGCCTTCCAAATGCAAGAAGGCAACTTCTTGTTTACACTTCTGGCACTGAGAAGAAATACCTTCATTTGATTCTATTTTGATATTGATATGTTTGTGATGATGGAATGGTCATTAACTGAACTTTGTCTAAAAAGGCACTATGGTGCAGTAAGGACTTTATCCAATATGCAGAATCCTTAGAACAAGAGGTGCAGACCATCCTTTGCAAAGCAGGTAGAACTGTCAAGCATCTTGTTCCATACTGACATATACAGGATTCCTCTAGAATGATACAGATTTTTAGCCTTGTATTTGTAGCCATTCATCTTTTATTTGCACCTAGGCATCATTCATGGAGAAGGGAGAATATTAGGGTCTTGCTTGCATTTGTGACATGCACAGAGAGCTCAGACATGTGTCTCTGCATCAGCTTCCTCTGGGGTTTTCACCCCAAATCATTCAATCCCACCTACACAGCTGTAATAGTATCGCTATAGTTGTCTGGTACAAGGATCCTAAGGACCCTTGAGACATCTGAAGTCCTTGCACCTGAAAGACAACTCAGTGTTAACACTGTCTTTGTCCAACCTAGTGAGTGGGGTCACCAATCACTAAATAATTTTTGTTTGTGGAATGATATGGTGCACTGGAATTTAAACCTTTTGTCTCATGGTGACTCTTTGCCAAAGGTGAGATATTATTCGCCGTCAATATCTTTTTCATTTTGCCTCCTACCCTTCACACCCTTTCTGCCACAGCTATCTCTTTATTTCCAGCATAACATTATTACTCCCCTTAATTTACTGTGAAAGAACTTTTCATGCTTTTTTTCAATAAACATCATACTGTCATGAATAACACTTTACCATATTTGTCAGCTTCTAATTTACTACCACCTTTACATTTTCTATACAATGTCATATTTATATCAATATTTTAAAGCATTCTAATCTGTACCTTTCTCAGAAAATATTCAAAAACATCTCATCTTGAAGACTGAGCAGATTTTTGGACAGTGGCTAAATTTCCTTACTGAAGAGCTGTTTGAAGATTTATTTATTTATATTTATATTTATTGACATTTGTTAACCGGGTTGGTCCAGCTGGACTTGTGGCCCATTTTCAGTGGAGACCCGAGGAGAAAAGCTCCAAGAAAAACAGAGATTATATATACAGAGAAATGATAACATATACATTAACATGTGAACAAAAATTTCAAGGAACAGATATTTTGAAGACAGCAAAACTGGTAACATATACATTAAACGTGCGATTAACGTGATCAAAAATTGAGATTATACAATAGTATTTAAGAGACAAAAATAAAAGATACATTTAAACACTTGTAGTTATGTCTATCTCATGCTATCAGGGTTATGATTTATTTACATCTTTACAGAAAGAGTTTGAGTATTTGAGTATTATGTAGAAAAATAAGTACACTCAAATGGTGATGGACAGGTTGACAGACGAGATCAGATAGGAGTCCCCATGGACTATGATGTTTGCAGATGACATTGTGATCTGTAGTGAGAGTACGGAACATGTGGAGGAGACCCTGGAGAGGTGGAGATATGCTCTAGAGAGAAGAGGAATGAAGGTTAGCAGGACTAAGACAGAATATATGTGTGTGAATGAGAGGGAGGATAGAGGAATGGTAAGGATGCAGGGAGTAGAGATGGCGAAGGTGGATGAATTTAAGTACTTGGGATCAACAGTTCAGAGTAATGGTGAGTGTGGAAGAGAGGTGAAGAAGAGAGTACAGGCAGGATGGAGTGGGTGAAGAGTGTCAGGAGTGATTTGTGACAGACGAGTACCAGTAAGAGTGAAAGGGAAGGTCTACAAGAGGGTAGTGAGACCAGCTATGTTATATGGGTTGGAGACAGTGGCATTGACAAAAAGGCAGGAGTCAGAGCTTGACGCGCAGAGTTGAAGATATTAAGATTTGCACTGGGTGTGATGAGGGTGGACAGGATTAGGAATAAGTATATTAGAGGGACAACCCAGGTTGGAAGGTTTGGAGACAAAGCCAGAGAGGCAAGATTATGTTGGTTTGGACATGTGCTGAGGAGGGATGCAGAGTCTATTGGGAAAAAGATGCTAAGGATGAAGCTGCCAGGTAACAGGAAAAGAGGAAGGCCTAAGATAAGGTTTATGGATGTGGTGAGAGAGGACATGCAGGTGGTTGGTGTGACAGAGCAAGATGCAGAGGACAGGAAGTAATGGAAACAATTGATTTGCTGTGGCAACCCCTAATGGGAGCAGCTGAAAGATGAAGAAGAAGAAGACTTTGTAGAAAGTGGGTACTAAGAGACATACACAAGAAGGGGAGAGAGGGGTTAGGTTGGGTCCTGACAGGGACAGATTTTGGAGTTAAGTAGATGGCCTTTTCATTTTTTTTTAAAGATTAAAAAGAATAGCTAATACATGGAATATACTATGAAATTAAAGGAAGCACTACTTTAGATATTTTTAAGAACAGCCTGAACACTTATTATAAGAACAACTATTTTGGTATATTGGCAGACTAGTAGGGTATTATTGCCCATGCCTATTTATATGTATGTATGTATGCATTTATATGTGAGTAAGGTGTTGGTTAGTGGCTGTTCTTCTTTTTTGAAGAGCTGTAGTAGAGTCTACTAAAGTCTTATTAGAGTTCAATAAAGCTTTCAATATTTTTATTAGAGTTCAGTAAAGCATTTAATATTTTCCATGTTGAGCAGAGCACAGCAGTTACACTTTACAGGAAAAGCTGACCAATAGGGGAATAAAACAGCTACACTCAAGCTTTGGCTTCACATGTGCCAACAGGAAAATTTCTTCAAGAAAGCCCTTCTCACTAAAGTCACTGCCATGAGGATTGCCTTTGTCAGACCAAACACCTATATGTACACAAACTTTGTTTTATGATTCTTATACAGTTTATCAATCAGATATGGATGAAACAATTTTCCATATTGATAAGTATCACTTTAAGGCAGTAGCATTTCACTTAGGAAGGCTGCATTACTTTCTGGGATGTGGAGACACAATTCAGGCAGGGTATTTTCAGGTAGCTTAAAATGAACTGTTTGTATAATGAAAACTTTTTTATGCCCACATTCTCCCTAGTCTAGCATTCTACAATAATATAGTCAGTCTGTTGAAATATGTTTCTCAGTTTTTAGATGAGGTATTTTTGTGGACAAATGGAAAGTACTTTCTTATGACAAAACATACAAAGTAATAGGAATCAAAATTCACTCCATTCATAATAGTCTTACCAGAGTTCATTTCAGCTGCAGCATTCCTTCATATGGGGTTTCCAAAGTAAAACTGTTAACAGTATTCTTTCATTAAACAACACCAAACAGTAATTACATTCATACATTATTTTCCAGTGTTTTTTAACACACATATGAGAGTAAGTCAAGCTCATTTCTCAACAGCTTTTTTTTCTGTTCATGCTTCAGTGCCACCTTCCAGACTTCAGATTTCAGGAATTCATTATAGATTACATTTTGTACCTCCATTGAAATTAATCTTTGTTACTCTCTCTCTCTACCTCTCTCTCTATCAGTCTGGGTCAATAATCTGATTTATTCACTATTTAGCAGCCATTATAACCCTCAATATGATCCTGTTCCTTATTGATTGCAATAGTGACTAGCCTCCTTGCAGCTTGAATGCATACTCTGTCTATTTCTCTTATAATACACTGAATGTTAAAGGTTATAGCACATATAATCATACAAAGAACAATGCATTATCTAAGCTCTGCAGTCACTATGTTAAAATATGTTTGTATTAAGAGTATGGTAGTACAGTATTATGTACTGCCATCAGCTTCTTCCTCTATTCTTGGATTGTATTTTGTCATTTTCCACTTAGATATTGTATGAGTTTCAGCAAGTCCAAATAGGAATTTGTGCTCGTGGGAAATTGTATAAACAGAGACAGAACTTTAAATCTTGTAGAAGTTTAAAAACATGTCTTTCTAATGCTAAATAAAATAGTATCAGAATATCACGTTTTTGGTAAGTTAAATTACTGGTTTTCAAAAACAGTCATGTCAGAATTGCCATTTTACCGATATCTGCACCGTTTCCTGTTTTCACAAATGTATAGCCCATTATTAACTAGTCTTATGCTCATATATTTAAACTTCTGAGCATTAAAAATTATAACTACGATTTTGAAAATCATAGCAACAGGTAAAAGTACCATCTGATTTTATACCAAATGTTATTGCGAGAGTAGACTTCATAACAATGTATGTACTCTTAAATAAATCTAACTTTATGAAAAAATCAGTAAATCTAGGAATAAGGATCTAATGCTTTGCCTAAATCATAATGGTGGAGGAGTATGCATGCCAGTTCTGTTAATATCAACACTCATTTCTACTTTTACTCGTCTGTAGTTATTTGTCCTTATTTTGCTCTCAGTTTTTTTCCTTAAGTGGGATTTGATACTTTCAATAATGCAAATCCAGTAATTATATATAGTTCTTTGTAACTTTAGAGAAGGAATATTTTACCATGAAAACACATACATGGAAACCAGTTTGGTTGTAATTAAACTATCTACAGATGGAAATACTTTTGCCATTTTAAATATATTATGCATAACCAGTGCATTTTAGCTACCACTCTATATAAGGTAGCATGTTTTTTGAAGTATGTTATAACTCCTCTACTGCTGGTGTCCTTTTTATTATGAAGTAAAAATAAGTATTAGTGGCCACCATTTCAGGATGAAATGTTTCTATGAATTTTTTATGACCATTGTATTATTGGAACCCTTTGTAAAACCACGTAATGTTTTTTTCTTTAGGTTGTTCTACTACCTATTAAATCGTTATTAAATTGTGTTGTAAGCATAGCTCTCAACCTCTTAGCACAACAAATCAGACAAAGCCAAACTAATGGGGGGGGGGGACAAAACCCCAAAAATATGGACAATTTTTAAATATTGCTCTTATAAACTTAGAAAGCTACTAAAATAAAAGGTGTTGTGTTATCATGCATTTTCTGAAGGATATGAAGTCTGAAACCCAAATGTTTGTCATTATTGAGTGAATTCAGTCTGCACTGATTTGCCACATAAATTCAGAAAAAACACAGATTTTATGAGGAAAAGACCAAAAATATGAGGCATAAATCTGGACATTCTGTGAAAATCTGGACAGTTGAGAAGTATGGTTGCAAGATCCATTATACTACTATTTGGAGATGGATTGGGATCCTGTTTTTACCCAGGTTGTAGTATTTTGTTATTTGTTGACCAGTATTAAGCTATCTAGAAATATAAGTGTATGATGGCTGGTGTGAAAGTCGAAGATATAACTACAGACTGTCTTGTCTAATATTTGACCTTGTTTTCCTGCAAACATTGAAATAGTAAGGTGGGTAGCCAAGTACTCTGTGCAGGTGGAGTGGTGGTAACAGTGTTTGTAAAACATTTATTGCAATGTGTGGGTGCCATGATGATATTTTTTACACCACTCACTATAGATTGTAGTTATTTAGATTTTGCTGTGTTTTGGGAGAATAATGAATTTTTTGTTATGAAAATGATATGGTGCTAAACATGCTTGGACTATCCCAAGTAGTTGTTTTATTGCTGTAGAAAGTACTTTGCCTTGGCCTCATTGCTGTTTATCTTACTTCTCTTCTATGCCGAAGAGCGGTGCTGTATCTTGGACTGTTGTTAGAGTCAACCTTCTGTTTGTGCAATGCTTGAGCTCTTGATTAATTGGGTTGGTTAGAGTTTTAGTACACCAATGGATGCGCTTTCCCCTTTATTTTCAGCTTTGATTGTAATGACTGCAATTTTCAAGTGATTGCAAAATAATATCTAGCTTCCTATAATTGGGGCCCTAACTCTGCACAAAAATCTGGTTATGTTATAGCCCCTAAAAGGCAATGCTACACTAATTGTAGCTGTTAACAGTAATTACCACTGTTTTATTGTACTGCAGTGGCATGCAGTATTAGTCTTATTTGTACTATCAAGTATTTTTCTTTAAATTCCAGTCACTACCCATTTTCTCATTTTTATTAAAATTTAATACATGCCTCTTCATTGGTAGTGCTAGGCTTTTTTGTCAGTATCATTTGTGATGTATTTAAGATCAAAGAAGCACATTTTGCAATATATCTAAACCCTTCTTCCCTGAACAAAACCCATAAAATATGATAAGTATTTGTGTGGATCATTTGCGCAATTGCAGAGCTGAAACAGTTTAATAAATAACACTATCATTAACATGCATTTGTATATCAGTTGTGTCAGATCTACATTAATTAAAGTAGAAAAATTAGTGAATGTATTCATCAAGCTATAAGGCTTTAGACGTTTACTTTAAAATTTGATTAAAACTTCTTACCCTCAAAGCATAACATACAACATTAATCAAAAAAAGACGGTCTGTGTCACACCTTACACAAACACCTCTTCCCAAACTAATAAACCAAAGATTTGATTGTAGGTCTATCGCAAGAAGCAACTCCAAGAACAGGAACGAAGCAAAAACTTCTGATGAAGTCTTTGTTGAAGTATATTAAGATGAAAGCACTTAACTGAGTGCAGATTTATGTTTTTGTATATTTTTAAACTTTATTAAAGTGCTTCGGTCCTGTTCTTGGAGTTGATTTTGCAATAGACCTACAATCACACTTTTGGTTGGTTTATAATGTACAACATGTTTTGTGTGTGTGTGTGTGTGTGTGTGTGTGTGTGTGTGTGTGTGTGTGTGTGTGTGTGTATGTCTGCATGTGTGTGTGTGTGTGTGTGTGTGTGTGTGTGTGTGTGTGTGTGTGTGTGTGTGTGTGTGTGTGTGTGTGCGTGTGTGTGTGTGTGTGTGTGTGTGTGTGTGTGTGTGTGTGTGTGTATATGGGGATAATTGTGAATGGACTTTCATTTTCAGTTATTTACTGTCTCTTTTGTCCATTGTAATGTTGCTATCAGAAATTCATTTCCTATGTAGTATGTAGTTTTAAACAATATTGTATCATATTTAGTGTCTTTTATGAACCATAAATATGCTTACTTTTTTCTCTGATAAAGGATGAAATAAAACTATCCAAGTAGACCCCAGCAGTAAGTACATAGCTACAGAAGGAGTGTGGCTTGTACTTTGCAGACAGAGTGTCTAGTTTGAACTTCTTTGTAAAAGCTCTACATTTGACTGGATTGCTCTTGGTTTCTTAATTCTATATATATCACTGTGTGTTTTAGTAAGTATTGGCTATTCTGGCCTCTGTGCTTTAGGAGCACCTCCTGGTTACATATTTAAACAAAGGAATCTGGCTGGTGAGCATCTCTAGACTTAGAATGGAATCTCTTGCTGCTTCTTGCTGTGATTTCCCCCAACCCTCCCTCTCTTTTTCTGGTGTCATTTTAAAGAGCCAGTGTTTTTATTTCTGCACCTTATGGTAATCTGACTGTAAAAGCCACCTGCCCTCTTTCACTCCTATTTTCAGTTTTATAAGCTATTTAAGTACTTCTTCACTACCACTGTTTTCCATAGATCCAAATAGTGAGTACCCAACCAGTATTGCTCTTGAGAAACCTCCCTTATAATAAATTCTCTCTGGTGCATTTTAAACAGTTTGGCATTGTTGTAGACTTGTAGTGCCTTATTTCTCCTTGCCATTGGTTTACCTTGCCTTAAATCACATTATGAGCAGTAAGAAGCAAGCTGTTTAAATTACTGTGATAGCATTGCACTTAGTACACAGTGTTTTAACATTTAAAGGACTGAGTTTAATCACCTAGTGGCAGTAGGTAATAGCCTTGTCTATGTGAGATGGGAAACATACAGGAAGGGATGCTAGTGTAGTCATTTATTGCTGAGCTCATTCCCACAGAGCTCAGAAATATGTGGTGACCTTGCTTATGAATCCAAGGTGTGTTTACTGCATCCAAAGTCATCCAGGGTGAGATAGGTAACGTTACTGTATTTTTGCACTTCTAATTTAAAGGATTGCTACTGTTTTATGGTATTTTTAAGCATTTAAGAAACTGTTTACCTGAAAAAACAATCTTCTTGTCTGTTTGTTGGTTTACTGATTTACTGTGATTCAAATCATCTTTCAGAAGGGTGATCTAGCCAGAGAATTGGCTGTTTGTTGTTTGTCTGAACTTGAAAATTACTTTTGTTGTGCTTTTACATTAAGAATTTGTTTCCATGGTCAGCCATCTTGTGGCAGAAGGTGTTTGCCTTTCCCAGAGTTGTGAAGCACTCCAGGGAGCTCAATGTATAGTTGTTTATTGTCTAGAGGGCATAGAAGTTAGTTTACTACCTTTCTTCAGTGGCTATAAAGTAGGTATATTTGGACAGAGTTGCTCACTGTGCAGCAGCAGTTACCAGTGCCCTGTATATTAGCAAATGCTTAGACTGTAACATTTGCCTATAACTAGTACTTAGGACTTTAACCTGTAACACAGTAAGGCTTTGAGTGGAACTAAACTTAAGGCAGCTAGTTAGCATGCTGCACAGTACTAATAACAGATTATAACACTAGCTAACAGTTAGCCTTAATCTCAGACACCACACAGATGAGCCCTGTAAAACCAAGGCCCTAAACCATAGTAAACAAACCCTAATACAAGCTCTGACAATATAGATATGCATTTACCTAATGTCTCTGTGGCCAGCTTGGTAGATATGGGAATTCTGAGATACTGTAGCAATTGTCTCATGTAGTCTGAAAATCTTTTAGTCCATAAAGAAACTAACACAGTATGTGAGTGATGTACATACATAACTTCATTGGAGACTAACATTTTGCATATTAACAAGGTTTCAAAAAAAAAAAAAAACAAACTCTACATCCCACACACATACCACTCACCACACACATAGACCTTCTTATGTTCAGGCACTTGAAAAAAACTTCCCAAACCTCATAGACATCCTAAGCCATCTAATGGCAACAACTATCCTTAGCAGTCACAAAAGCACATACAAAAACAACACCTAACACCACACATAAGCCTACACCCAATGGTCCCTAAAGAACAAAGCCCATAAGGCAAGCAAACTCTTTGTCATAGGGGATTCTACTGCACAGCACACAAATGCCCCTCTCACCAGGCTGGACAAGAAGAAGACAGTGGTAAGCTGCCTATCTGAAGCTGGGATCTCTAATATCACACATTCATTCAAGTCACTGCACCACATGTACCAGTATGATTCTATCATACTTCATGTGGATGTAAATGACCTGAGGCATACCTCACTGGACTATATGAAAAAAAGATATTCTGGATATCTCTGAATATGTGTTACAGACAGATATGTGCCTTACATTGAGAAGCACTCTACTTTCACCTTGGATGATGCCACAGTATGAAAAGAATGTAATTGATTTTAACAATTGTCTCAGTTTCCGGTGTCACTCCAGGGGGATGCAACACCTATCCATGTGGAAGGGTATGGGTAACAAACCATGTTGCTTTGCCAAGGATGGTCTGCACCTGTCTCACTCAGGCTTTTGGATATTGGATAAAACTTTATTGATCCCTTAGAACCTTTTTTAGTCAATGTCAAAATGACAAAACTGCCAACATAACAAAATAAATAAATAAATAATCAATCAAAGCAACCTTAAGGTGTTACTGTTCAATGCTAGGGGCCTAAACAAGAAATTTCATACTCTACAAACTCTCCCCACTCTGGAGAATGTAGACATCTGTGCTGTTACCGAGACTTGGTTTAAAGCTGTAGAAAGTACTCTGACAGGGCAATGTTACAGGACCTTACACTCATTTAGACTGACAAAAATACAGACAGAGGCTACAGGTAGAGGTGCCTCAATTTATGTTAGCAAAAAATACAATTCCAGATTAGTTAAACAGCATGATGCCCTAGAGTTCATCCACATCCTGATCTGCAGAGACAAGGTTCTGTACCATGCCCTGGTCAACTAAAGGTCACCTTCTATGATCAACAAAGCTCACAACTTGTACCTGGACCTACTGGAGACATTCAAAGTTCAATCAAATGTCCTATTCAAGGAAGACTTTAACTACCCCTCTATAGACTGGGAAAAATTACACCGTCTCTGACTCACAGCCACAACATTTCCTGGAATTTTTCAACACAAACACCCTGCACCAGATAGTGCAGACTCCAACCGTAGGATCAAACATACTAGACCTGGTACTCACCAACAATTTAGAACATTACACTCCCCTCTGTGTCACATTCTTATTGGTGAGATTGGATCACAAAGCTGTTTTCCTCAAAATAAAAATCAACCCAAAAAAACCCAAATAAAGCAGTAACAGTTGGGAACATACTTCAAGGCTCCATCCTAGACCCACTACTATTCTTGCTTTATGCTAACAACCTATACACTGCTACTCCTCATGCATCGGTCATTCAGTATGCAGATGATATGACTCTAATCTGTACCATGCCTTCATTACAGGACTACAAACACTAACACAACTATCCTTCCTATCAGTTGAAACATGGCTTGCCAATATTCAACTTACACTAAATTCTAACAAAACAAAACTCCAACTCTTCAAACCTACTCAATCTACCTCCACAGACTCCACCTTTAATATCTTGTCCACTAACAAAACTATTATCTCTTCCATAACTCATACAAAACTACTTGGAGTCGAGACTGACAATAACCTGAGAATCGATATACACATTGCCCATACCATTAAGAAAGTACATAAAAAATGGGTACCCGCTATAGAAACAGACGCTATTTTACCAAGTACACAAAGACAACCATAGCACACACTCATCTTATCTCCACACTTCTCTATGACACCCCTATTCTTACTAATCTCAAAAAGACTGATCTATCCAAGCTAGTGTTGTGTTACAACAAAATAGCTAGATTTGCCTCAGAATCCCCATATAAAACACACCACTGCACAGCTTTAAAGCAGCTCAAATGGCTAGAATTTCCACACTTCTTACATTACAACCAACTTACACTAGCTCATAAAATTCTCCATCTCCCAGAGAAAACCCCTTCGTTGCAAAACCTACTTCAACCCTACTCTAGCAACATTGGTCTCTCTGATCTAGCAAAACATTTCTTCTTAAAATAATGAAAGCCAGTAATACAACAGGGGACTAGCTCTACTCCAGCTACTTGTCCAAAATATGGAATTCACTACCTGTCCACATATCTTCCATTTATTCCTTAACACAGTTTAAAAAGTCAGTAAAAACTCACTTCAGTGCTACTTGGCTATGTTCCTGTTCTACTCCAGGGTAGTCCCCACCTGCCCAATACTTAGATAGCAGCCTTCCTTCACTTTGTTTTTATTATGTAAATATTCCATGTTTTATTGTATATGTGACTTCTTTATTCAACTGTATGTAAATAAACTTTTAAATATGCATCTTCTAGAATATGAGGTATTTTCAGTTACCGACATTATTATCATTATTTTTTTTGCATATTGTTTAAATCTATTGTGCATTTTTAGTCAATTACCTGTGGAGCTTTTCTCCCTGGGCCTCCACTGAAAAGGGACATGTGTCCAGTGGACTTTCCCGATTAACTAAAATAAAATAAAATAAAATAAAAATAAAGCTAACTATCATCACTATCAAAAATCTTAGAAAACTGTGTGCACAACCAGCTCCCAAAGGACCTCTGTGACAATGGCCTCCTTCTCTTTGTACCCACCCAACATGGATTTCTCCCATCACACAGCACTACTACAGCCCTTATGTCTTAAACCGATATTGTGAATAAAGCTGTAGATTCTGGCCTAATTACTACAGTAATCTTATTAGACCTTTCTAAGGCTTTCGACACAGTATTACACCCTAAGCTGTTGCAACAACTTGAAAAACTAGGCTGCTCCCTAAATTCTCTCACATGGTTTCCCAGCTACCTAATTAACAGAAAACAATCTGTCAGATGGAAAAATAAACAACCTGAATATCTGGCCAATAACACTGGAGTTCCCCAAGGATCTATCCAAGGGCCTCTGATTTTTAATATTTTTATTAATAATATTCATACAGTCTCCCAACAAAGTACAGACATCCAATATGCCAACAATTCCACGAACATCTCATCTTCTAACAATTTCTCTGATCTCCTTAGGATTACACAAAATGGATTTACATCTATCGAAACTTGGCTAAATTATGCACATCTACTACTGAATCCCCAAAAATCTAAGCTCATAATTTTCTCAACCAAACCACCAACTACAGAATTTAAAATTTTATTACAAAACAACACTGAAATTGAATTAATGAAGACAGCTAAATTATTAGGTGTAGCCATTGATGACAAACTCACCTTTGAGCAACATATTTTCATTACAATAAAAAAAGACACTAAACTGGGCAAACTTTATGGACATAAACTTTATATAGGCAAGCCAACCAGAGCAAAACTAGCAAACACTTTCCTCATCCCTTCCCTTCTCTATGGATGTCCCATCTTCACCAACCTTCACACATCTCTTGGGCACAAACTGCAGTCATGTTACTATAAAATAGCAAAATTTGCCTTTCGGATGCCACACCACGCAGACCATTGCCAGGCTATCATGGAAGTGAAGTGGCTTGAATTCTCCCACTGCCTCAATTATACCCAACTTATTTTTGCCCACAAACTGATATATAAACCCCAAAATTGCCCTGCTCTTCATTGTATCCTACAATCTTGTATCCCAACCTGCAATCTTTGGTCCACTAACAAACAGCTATTAAGTAAAACCAAACCCAACTAAAGAGCTGGATAAAGTCTCTATTCCAGTACCATTGCCCAATTGTGGAATGCCCTGCCTTCCACAATTATTTAGCTAGAATCACTAAAACCTTTTAAATCTGCACTAAAATGCCACTTTCTCAATAATCATATATGTTCTTGCACACAAAAGTCTAAGCCACCATAAACAAATAAAAATGTAACTATTCTTTAATTTTCCTTGACTCTACTTAGCAACTCCTATCAAATGACTATTAATTTTCTCTCTAGCTTCTAACATATTCTATTCTATCAATTTTCTCTTAAACAATTTCTAGGGTCTCAAGTATTTTAATGAACTGTATTCCTTGAATCAATCTACAAATGTATGTGGATGTTTTTATTCATTAAGTTACTCTATTTTACATACTAATATCCAATCTAAATGTCTACTCTGACCATTGCTCATTGTCTATTTTAATTACATTGTAATAAAAATGTTTGTGGAGCTTTTCTCCCAGGGCCCTTACTAAAAATAGGTTTCTGACCCAGTGGATTCTTCTGGTCAGCAAATGTCAGTCAATCAATAAATAAATAAATTAATTAATATGATAGGCAACAGGCTGTCCTATGGCAGGACAAGTTATCAACCCTTCTTCCCATTACCCTTGGTGTTCCCCAGGGCTCCATATTAGGACCTCTCCTATTTTCGATCTTTATTAATGATCTGCATACAGTCATTCTGCATGCAACCTCTATCCAATATGCTGATGATTCCACTTTAATTTGCTTGGCCACCTCCCCCTCTGATCTACAGACTCTAACCCAAAATGTTTTTAATACAGTTGAAAACTGGTTCTTTAACCATCGACTCATATTAAATCCTAAGAAAACAAAGCTGCTACTATTCTCTCCAAAGCGTAGGTCCTCTTCACTTACCTTTACTGTTAAGTCAAACAACGGCACCATCATAGCACATGATTCCTCTACTAAACTATTAGGGATAATAATTGATAATAACCTTAAGTTTGATATGCATATTAACCAAACTATAAAAGCAGTCAATAAAAAACTTGGCTTACTATACAGGATTCAACCCTTCCTAACCTCACTTGCCAGGACTGATATTGCCCACACACATTTACTCTCTACCCTCCTTTATGCCTCCCCCATATTCACAAACTTGAGTAAAATTGAACTTAACAAACTATCAAGCTCCTATAATAACATTGCTAGATTTGCCACTGGAGCTGCATACAGAACTCACCACTGTCATCACTTAAGTCATTTAGGGTGGTTTGAATTGCCTAACCAACTTCAGTACAACCAAATTATAATTGCACATAAGATTCTCTACCAACCTGAAAACACATCCATACTCAATATCCTTATCACCCCCTAAAGTAACCTCATGACCCTATGCTCATCCAACAGGTTACTAGTACAAACAGTTAAACCAACAACTCAGCTGGTTATTCCTTGTTTGCCAACTCTTTTGGCAAAACCTGGAACTCACTTCCTACCGATCTTACATCGGTTTCCTCAATAACCCAATTAAAAAATAACCTTAAACAGTACTTTAAAACATGTTGGCTATGTCCCTGTTCTTACCATGACTAACTCTTATCCTATATCCCTAGGTATAAGTATACTTTTTGCTTCACTTAGACTAAGTGTTACTGTTAGTCCATGAACTGTGTATGCTTCAACATGTCAGACTATGTGTCTTTTTAAATTTTCATTGTAGTGAAATATTGAGATGAATTTGCTATCTGTATCTATCATGTATATATGGAATAACTTTCTATTTGCATGTTTTGGAGCTTTTCTCCCCGGGCCTCTGCTGAAAATGGACATATATCCAGTCAGACTAGCCTGGTCAACAAATGTAAAATAAATAAATAAATAATAATTAATTGATAGGCATGTTGTCCCTTTGATGAAGCTGAGCTGATTAGGATCCAGCTTAGTAAGATTTTGACATCATAAGTGATGAGATCAGTAGAGATATCCTGATCCCATATGCAAAAAATGAAGTGGGGGGGGGGGTGCATGGATGAATGGATGCAGCATAACTTAGCTTTGCAAATCAGGCTTATAAAACTGATGGGTTTATAATTATCAAGGTCCATGGCTGGGTCACCCTATGAGAGATGCATTACCATTACACCTTAATTTAGGAACAAATCCTGTTGCTTAAATTAGCTTAAACATTTTGAAGAAGGGTTTGGTGAGAATATGTTTGGTGCCATTTCTCAACTATCCAGGTATGTTGTCAGGTCCCAAACAGGAAATATTTTTATTATTTGATAATACCTTCAGAACATGCTCATTGATGATAATAGGAAGTTTAAAAGACTGTTGCATATACAGAGTTTGGACGTTTGGAGGATGAAGTTAGCACAAAATAGCTTCTAAATATATTGACAATGTCTATTGGGTCAGTTCAGAATCCCTCATTGTACTTGTTAGGACTTCTAAGTCAGTGTATTTGCTAAGTAGGCTTAAAACTCCTTTGTAAAGCTGACTGCTGCATCAGCATCTGAAATGGTGCTGTCATGGAAAATTTTTGATATTTCATTATATACTTGTATGATGTTTGCATTGGGGTGCCTTCTGTGCGGAGTCTGCATGTCCTCCCTGTGGTCGCGTGGGTTTCCTCCAGGTGCTCCGGTGTCCTCCCACATCCCAAAGACATGCAGTAGGTGGATTGGACACTCTAAATTGGCCCTAGGTGTGCGTGTGTGCATGTGTGTGCCTTCTGTAGAAGTTTGGGCTTCGGGCTGGCAACTCAACACCGTATAACTCCACTGCCAATCATGAGCAGACAGATGATCCGCTGTGTTTACCCCTAACCGGGAAAAGCCGAGAGAAGAAGAAGAAGAAGACTTGTATGATGTTTGCTTTTTTCAAAGACCTTCAGATCAGGGATGTTGGTTTTAGGGTTTCAAAGGGACACACAGCAGCAGTACCACATCTGATACAGAGACAGGCAAAGCATAATGTAGCACTAGCAAAGAGGTGGTGTCTGTTCCACAATTATAGGCCATGACACAGAAAACACAGAATAAAGTGATGCATGCTTTATTACATCCACAGTATGCAGAACAGTGCATAGACTGGCCATACTATGCATCAAGCATCACTATACTAACAAACGTTATGGGGGTGACTAGGGTAAAGTCACCCCACAGGTAAGGGTGGGAGGACGCAATGATAGGTGGCTGCAAAACTATGAAATGAGGTAAGGCCATAGGAGATGTCTAAGGTCTTCACTTACTACACTTTACTTTCCAGTGTGGCACTGTGTTTTGTTCCTGTTCCTATTAAAGAGCTGAATAGCTGAAGATTCCTGGGTTTTTGAAGTGCTTTTGTCTTGCATTTTTGTTTTTCATCAGTTTGTGGTGTAGGTTTGACTTTCTACTTTGTATAAAATGGTGCTGGCAACTCATATAGTGTTAGCAAAGGTCAATTAGTTGGCTATACTAATGAAGCTAATGAAGCTAATGAAGCTACTTGGTGCCGCTGTTTGTGAATCACTGACATAGTGCATTGTACTATCCAAACATGTTGATACTAGCAGTACACCTCACTGTGACCATGAAGCATTTGATAGGTATGTTCATACGTACTGCATGTGTAGGCCCATATCACTAAGGTTCAGCACTGTATCCATTCCGATTACCACAGTGCTAGGGCATATGACAGTGCTATAGTACAGCACTACATTGCATGATACATGATTCAGAAATATGCATCCATGTGCACTGGGCTACCATTTTGCTCCTCAAGCAGACCTGCAAAAGA
Source organism: Protopterus annectens (assembly GCF_019279795.1). Lineage (NCBI taxonomy): Eukaryota > Metazoa > Chordata > Ceratodontiformes > Protopteridae > Protopterus > Protopterus annectens. The sequence continues at coordinate 416,283,732 of NC_056726.1, read as the reverse complement.
GGCCTTTTCTACTTCAGGCACTATAGAATATAGGGCTTAAGCTTGGAATGCCAAACAGAGAGAGTGCAGGATTTTTCTGTTCTTCTTGCACAGGAATGTTATGGAGCAGCTGTTGGGGCAGTATGGTGGCACATTGCTGTAGGTGGATGCCTAGGACTTACCTGAAAGGTGAGTAATGTTACTGCATCATCCATTCTGGTATTCTGGTGACCAGCGCCAGCATCAGTATAGTGATCTGAGGTGGCACCTCTGACTTGCTTACTCAGTGCGAGGCAGATGTTCATAAAAGATAGCCTGAAATGTACTGTAAGCAGTTTTATTAATATTGCCTTCTACTCTCTTATATAGTCAGGGGTAGAAGAGTGGCACATGAACATGGTTAGATGTTGCTTCTATTTCAGTAAATATTGCCTCCTTCTATGATTATACAGAACCAGACACCTCCCACGTAACTGGGGAAAAGTGTATTGCTTTATCTTTAGTAATAACGCAAACTCAAAACTCATTGCAAACCCTCAGGGGCAGCTAGCTTAGTACTTACCTATGAACCCATGAACCCATGAGCCACTCCCCACTATGTTAGTCTTTTCTTTCAGGTGCCTTGCAGTCGAAATAGATGAAACCATATCCCGCGAGGAACACAGCGCTGTGAAATGAAAGATAATAAATACAGAAATAGGCCTCATGTATAAAGTAGAACCCCTTCTTAGGTTCACCCAAAATACGTCTGGTCATGTTAGTCCTCCTCCAACATCTCTAATCAAATGGAACTCCACACAGAAATACTTGATACCATTGTAGCCAAATTAATCTACTGATGTGAACTATGTGCACCATATTCTGTCTCCCTGTCAAAGGAAAAATATACTTTAAAAATGATCAAAACACGGTAGGTTCAGGTTAAGGCACTTTAATCTTGCAGCAAGGAGACAAAAACGTGCTAATACAGAGTTTGTCTAACCAGAAACAGGAAATGCATTCATTTTTATAGGTTATCAAATTAATCCTGTCCTACCATGCTGACGTAACGAATTACCACCTTTTGGTCATCATCTGCTGATCATCTTTCCCATGATTTTCTGCTGATTTAAACAATTTTTATGTGAAACATCCTGAGGAAAACAACATGGCCTTGGTTACTTTCAGTTAGATACTTGTTATGTTACATTCAAGATACTATAGCTAAATTGAACATAATGCTAGCAGTTCATTTCTCTAAAAAGCCTTTGTCTAACTTATCACTAAACTACTGCAGCTACAGAGGTTCCCATCCTCTGAACAAAGCTGTCTGTCTGGAATCATTACATTTAATCAATGGTATATTGTCTATTCATATGCTTCTGACCTAGCAGATTAACACCTGCTTTTCAAGTACATTTCCACAAGGCATAAACAAGAATATTGCTGTGCTAGCAGTTACTAGGTCAAAGGGCAACTTGCAAGTTTCAGTAAGCATGCTGCAGTTTCAATAAGGATTATTTTCGGCCTCATATGAAACTCAATTTATAAAAATCACAGTGCATAAGAAATAGAATGAAAAGCATATTAAAACACTTAATTATTAATTTGTTATTAAGCAAACACATATTAATACATATTTTTCTAACATCTCCCTCCTGTTAATACTTTTTATTCTATTTTCAAAAAAGGATAAACAGTTTGCTTCTTTTCCTAACCTCTTCCATTTAGGATTTGCAGTTAAGAAAGTCATTTAGTTTAAACTTCTATGAAAGCGTCTCACATTCTAGCAGCTCTTCAAATTCAGTACTTTGATACATAGTTTCAGATACGGATATATCTATTAATTCCTTAATTAACTTCTTCATGCAGGGGATTTCGCAACAAATACAAGCTCCTATTAGGAGTAAACCTACCCCAACAGCAATCAGTATGTTCATAAAGATGGAACCCCACCCCCCAAAGGCATTCTGAAAAAACTCTGTCAGAGGGTTTGGGCCTGGTTTGGTCATGGCTGACACTTGCTGAATCACCTCAAGATGATCGTTTATCTCATGCTGATGGTCAGGAATAAACGCACAGCATTCTTCTTTGATTAAAGCGCAAGTCCCACCTTTCGCCACTAGGGTGAAGTCAAGAGCCATTCAGTTTTGAAGCACTACAGTTCTCATGGCATTCAGTTCATCAGTTATCAGTTCAAGGGCAGAAAAAGTTGCATTACTCATTATTTCAAGAAGTTTAGACAGTTTACGCAGTTCCCATATTGATTTAACTCCGCCATACATGGGTGATATACCTGCCCAGGATATAACAGCATCGCTCAAGTCCATGTGCACAAGTTTGGTTCCCACATTACGATGGTTTTTCCACCACGCTTCGATTCATCCCACTGGATTCTCTGTTTTTTTAACAGTCATTTTGGTTACGTCTCGAGTATTTCGAATACTCCCTTGAGACAAGGCTGCAGTGTGTCGGATGGCCGGAACCAGGTATCCCAAAAAACAACTGCCAGACCAATTCTCAGGTAACCATTTATATGCCTTTTTCCCACATACAAAATAACAGTCCTCTACTTTTGTCATTACTTTGTTACGAAATGACTGCCCTGCATGAAACATTTTCTTATTTATCACTGATAGCTGTTTGAAAAGTACAGGATTGTGCTGTACCTGATCAAGAGTTTTATGCATAGATTTCAAAAATGAGTCATAATCTGTACTGCAAGATCCACTCAAATCATTTGGTTTTCTATAACATTTGTACTGTACAGTAACATCACATTTACTCTACCCAACTTGGATGGAGTCATTTTTATAAAAACATACAATTCCTTTTTGTGTCACAGGCAAATACAGTGCTACCTTATCTTGTGCTTTAATAGCAACTGTGTCAAAAACCAGATGTTCCCAGGTCTTATTGACCCCTAGGGGGATAGCAGTCATTAACAAACCCCCATATGCTGTTGGTATGGCCGTACAGACCCAGCAGTTCGAAACATTGAAAGTCTCTGCGTATACACGTGTAATTGCCTGATAAGTGTTAAAGTTCGGATGCCAGTCTATGTTTTGTTCATTACGTCTAATCAGTTCAACCTTTGTGGCAGGAAAAAAGTATGGCCACAGCAAAAAGAACAGTGTGATCAATATTGCAACAAAAACAATTGTACAAGTTTTCTGAAATTGTTCAGTGTTTCTACTCACTCTGTATCTGGCCATTTTGTTCTTGTTGTGCAACAGTAACAAGGTATTTGTCCAGTTCAAAGTTTTTAACCAGTTTACAGTATGTCAAATGGATCCAAGAAGCTTGTTCCGCGATTTTGACTGTGGTGGGTGTTGACAGCAGTACCTGGTACAGACCTTCCCACTTCGGAGAGCTCCAATTCTTCCGTTTCGTAATTTTCACCCAGACCCAAGTGCCTGGGGCTACTGGTGCTTCCGATTTCGGTTGCTCTTTATCTAAAACAGAATTTAACTGCAAAAGTTTGTTATTCAAAAATCTCCTCATATATCCTGCAAGTGAACTGTCAGCCTCCTGCTCTGTAGACATGAGAGGTTTCCACTGAGGTGTATAATATGCCCTCCCAAACAAAGTTTCAAAAGGAGTTAATCCCTTTACATTTGGAACAGTTCTCATACTCAAAAGTGCCAAAGGCAAACAGTGCACCCAATTTTTCTGTGTTTCTTCTATCAATTTCCTGAGTCTATTCTTCAGTACCCCATTGTGCCTCTCTACCAGTCCTGCAAATTGGGGGTGATACGCACGGTGATTCTTTAACGATATTCCGAAGTAACGACTAAGTTGCTGAATTGTTTGGTTCACGAAATGTGTCCCGTTATCACTATAAATTTTTTCCGGTATCCCAAATCTGGGTATAATTTCTTTAACAAGGACCTTTGCAACCGTAGCTGCATCTGGGTTTTTAGTTGGAAACGCTTCTACCCATTTGGAAAACATGTCTATAATAACTAAACAGTATTTCTTATTCTCACATTTATTCAATTCTATGAAGTCCATACAAATGGTATGGAACGGATATGGTGGTATTGGAAAATTCCCTCGCTTAGGCTTCAATGCCCCTTGTGCATGATGCTTGTTACAAACATGGCATACTGCACAAAATTTTTTTGTATAGTTTGTAAACCCATAGGTTGTAAACACTCGATTCACTAACTGTACCATCCCCCCTGTTGAGACATGGCTCTGCCCATGGCTCAACAATGCTGCATATTTAAATAAATTAGATGGCAAAATTGGTTTCTTTTTCTTGGAGATGTACAGTTCCTTTTTGAGGATTGCTCCTCGTTTTATTCACTTTTGTTTCTCAAGATTTGTAGTAAGTGTCTGCATTGTTTTTAACATTTCTAAATCTAAAGTCTCTGAGGGTTGTAATTTCTCGCTCAAAAGAAAAGTTTCTGTGGCTGAAGCTGCCTGCTTTGCAGCTGTATTAGCTCGTGCATTACCTATTGAAATTCTATCCTGTTGTTTTGTATGAGCTACACATTTGCAAATAGTTACTTTCTTAGGTAACTGAATTGAATTTAACAAGTCTAAAATAAGTTGCGCATGATTAATCGGTTTACCAGTAGATGTTATCATTCTTCTATTTTTCCACTGTTGTGCAAAAACATGTACACTAGAAAAAGCATACTGACTGTCAGTATAAATATTCACTTTCTTACCTTTTGCTAAGGTACATGCCCTTGTTAGGGCAATCAATTCTGCTGCTTGTGCAGATAAGTTGTGTGGCAAAGATTTTGCTTCTAAAGTTTCAGTATCTGAAACGACTGCATACCCCACTAGGTTCTGTCCTATAGGACCCCTCCTGCATGAGCCATCCACATAGCATGTCACCTCGGCATCATCCAAGGGAACATCCGTAAGGTCTTGTCTAGGTAGTGTCTTTTGCTCAATCTCCTGCAGGCAGCAGTGTGGTTTGCCATCTACAGGGGTTGGAAGCAAAGTTGACGGATTCAAAGTTGTGCATCGTTCAATTGTCATATGAGGTTGGCCCAACAGAATGGTCATACGGGAAAGATGCCTAGCTGGAGAAAGATATGCTACTTTTTCTTGCAGTAAAATAATTGTGACTGCATGAGGCACTCTCAATGTGAGAGGATGGAATAATACTACTGAGGCTGAAGCCTGCACTGCCATTGCAGCTGCAACTACTGCTTGTACACAGTGGGGCAAAAATCGCGCCACTGGATCTAACTGTGATGAATAATAAGCTATGGGGCGTTGTTTGTCCCCATGTTGCTGTGTCAACACTGATGTCATATAACCTTGCTTACAATCTACAATTTGAGTAAACTGCTTGTTATAGTTTGATAATCCTGAAACTAAGGATGATGCTATCAATTGTTTCAGCTTACAGAACGCTGCTTCTGCTTCAGGTGTCCATTGTAATAAATCCTGTGCAGCCATCGGCTTTTTAAATATTAAATCAGCTAGTGGAGCAGATTCCAAAGCATAGTTTGGTATCCAACTCTGACAAAAATTAGTAGTTCCCAGGAAGGACATCATTTCCTTCTTGGTAGTTGGTCTAGGCGCTTGTAAAATCGCTGTTTTTCTGTCTTCATCTAATATTCTACCTTTTTTGGATATTACATATCCTAAGTATTTAACTTGTTTTCTCCAAAGCTGTAACTTGTCTTTGTTCACTTTGTGACCTTGAGTAGCTAAGAATTGTAACAAAGCTATCGTGTCTTCTTTGCATTCTTGCTGGGTGGGGGCTACCAGCAGAATGTCATCTACATAAAGTAGAATCTGACTACCTTTTGGTGGGATAAATCCCACCAGGTTGCTTGTCATTTTTTGTGCAAATATCATTGGACTTTCACAATACCCCTGCGGCAATCTGGTATATGTATACCGCTTTCCCTGAAATGTAAATGCAAACCAATATTGGCTGTCAGGGTGTATCGGTATCGAGAAAAATGCATTACTTATATTTACCACTGAAAAATATTTCTGTTTTGGCTTTAAATCATTTAGTAAGGTGTGTGGATCTGGCACCGTTGGTGCTCTAGGTATAACTGCATTGTTCACTGCTTGTAAGTCTTGGACCATACGCCATTCCCCGTTTGCTTTCTTGACAGGAAATAAGGGTGTGTTGCATGGTGAATCAGGGGATTCTATTAAGACTCCTTCCTTGAGTAAGGCTGCTATGATAGGTTTGATTCCTACCTCTGCATCCTTTCTCAAGGGATACTGTCTTTTCTGGAGTCTAAAAGCTGACTTTGGCATTATGGTAACTGGTCCTGCTGTTCGTATTAATCCTACATCTGATTTCCCTGCTGACCAGAGAATGTCTGGTATGTCTCGCAAGGCTTTTTCCTCTTCTTCTAATAATAGTAATACTCAGCTATCCTCACTAGCCTGTGAGTGTACAGCTGGGTGTGTCTGTGTGATCCAATTCAATTTCTGTTTCTGTACTCCTTGTTCTGAGAGTTCTAGTTCTGTCTGTTTTTCCCACCTCGTGACTTTCTCACCTAAGTCTGCCCATTTTAGAGTTTTATTCTTAGTCAAACTAACATGGGGCAGTCGATTAGATTTGTAGAGTGTCAAAAATTCCTGGGGCAATGAAAAGCTTGCTACACTGTTCCCTTCTGTATCCCAGTACAAATTTTACAATACCAGCCTATTTGCATGGTTCTGAAACAATTCTAGTTCATAATCTTTATCAGGACCTGGTCTATTACAGTAATATAAAGTACAATGCAACAAATGCTGTTTGTCAATGTCGAGGGAGGGGAACTTGCTGATAGCTACATTCATTAGTTCCTCGGTTACTGCCCCTAGACCAGTCGTAACCAAGTCCTGGCTGTACCAATAATGCATTTCACCCTCCGGTTGCACTACAAAAGTGTCCATTTGTCGCTGTGCTTCCATACCCTGCATGGTTGGAACTACTGCTATGCCAAATATCTGCATTAAATCTCTACCCAAAAGATTCACTGGGCATTTTGCAAAAACTACAATTTTACTTTTCTGAGTCATTCCTGAAACAGGGTCTATTATTGTAATGTCACGGGAGAGTGGCTCCCAATATAGCTGTCCGTTGGCTGCTTTCACTATTATATAGTCTGGTGATTCTGTATCTTCCGGTAGTTTGGAAAGGTGTATCAGTGTCCGTGAAGCCCCTGAGTCACACAAGAATTTAACTTCCCTCCCCTCCACCAGAAGCGTCACTTCCGGTTTCGTATCTGCTAAGTAAAGGTCTAAGTTCAAAAGAGCTAGGTCCAAAATTTCATTTTCTTCTACATCTGTGTATTCATATACATCCTCTACCCCTTGTGTCACATCCTCTTCACCTGCTATCACATTCACACTTACCTTTTCCTGCTCACTTTCACTCAATGATTCCTGACTATCATATAGTCATTCCTCATCTTCCTTATTTTCTGTAGTCGCCTTCTTATTTAGCCTGCAATCCCTTGCTAAATGTCCTTTTTTCCCGCACTTAAAACACTCACCCTTTTTTTTTCTTTCTTCGAAATCTTTTGATCGTTTGTCAGATTGTTTATTTCCCTGGGGATTTTTCTTACCCTTTTTCCCAGTTTGTACTACAAATACTTCTGACCCATCTTCTGCTGAAAATACTTGGGTTTTCTTTTTTTTTTTACTATTAAAATGTCTTTCTGCATGTCTAGCATATTCAAGTAAGGCTTGTAACCTACTTGTTCGATGATCTATCATATGCTTCATAATTAAGCTACTAATAGGTGCAATGCACCCTTTCAAAAATGCGTTTTTCAATTGTTGTTTATACGGGGAATCATTCGCTTGATTTTCAGGAACTGTCATGCCACTATGATTGTTAAAGCATTCTAATAATCTGGCATAGTACCCATCTACTGTTTTTTTTCCTGCTGTATACATTGATTAATACAAGTCCAATCAGCCCTAGGCTTCCACTTTTCAGAGATCCGGTCTGTCAGACCTTTCACTCTGCCATCTAGTTCTGTGTCAGTGTGTGAGAGGGGTCTAAGTTGTGCGTCACGAGAATTCCAGCTGCCACAAATCATGTGCCAATCTGGACCTACAATTTGTCTAACTACTTTTTCTACTTCCTCTCCATTTAAATGGTAACTTAATTTCATACCTTGTAAATCTTCTAAAAACTTCCTAAAATTAACTTTTGGGTGGGGAATACCTTCTGTGGCTTTTCAGATATTTTCCGGTGTTCACGGTCTATATACTAAAAGAGTCGGATCTTGTCCTGCCTGTCCTGCCTGAGGATTTGGTACTTCTATGAGCAGACATATTTCTTCTTCACTCATAGCTTGTGATGCTCTATTTAACTCATTTCATTTAATTTCCCTCCTCAAGTCACGTGTTCGAGACCTGATCGCGATGGGATCCCTGACAAACGGTTGTGCTTTTGCAGGGACAGCTGGGTATAGCAAAGGTGGATCAGTATGTCCACTCGCTTCATATTCTGGTAATGGAAGTGGAGGGGGCGAAATGGGGCCATCGCTATTACTAAATTATTATCTTCTTTGTCTAAAAACATCGTTTTTGAATTTTTAATTCTTTGCTCTCTACGATTTGCTTCCTCAAGCCACCTGTGCGCCTGAGGGACTCCTAATTGTCTCTGCTTTTTTAATTTGCCTTTCGCGTCTATTTTTAACTGTTTTACAAGTTTCATAAGTGCGAGTTTATCTAAATTACTCTTGAATTTGTACTTATCGACCCATTTGGTATAATATTTAACATTATCGGAACGCTGTAATTGCATATACTTTGCATCTTCAGTTAGGGGCGTGTCCCGGGAGCTTTTTGTGCACTGATTTCCCATTGGTGTCTTAGCTAAGCTGTAAATTGTTACGTAACCCTTTCTATCATGTGGTACCACAAATCTACACCTTTTTCACAGTTTATCTAGAATAACTGTCTACCTATTCTGTTTCCCTGATCTATGACAAAAAACAGTAATACCTTCTTTTGTCTCTAATTTGCATAAGCAATTTACCTGACAAAAAAAGAATAATTCTGTAACTAGTCCCTGATCTTGAAACAAAAATAAGGTAATTCCTCCTTACCTGACCCTCCGTGAATTGATCCACCGGATCGTTGACTCGTCCTCCAATCCCAGATCAGAAACAGTGGCTGGCCTCTTTCGAACGACAATTCAGTTGGAGGTCTTTCAAAGCAGAAGAGCCGATTTGGCCTCTTCTCCGTACGGATGCATGCCACCGGGCCCAATTCTGACCTAGGTCCAGAGCGAGAGATATGTTTTCCGGTCCGAAGGACCAATCTGTCAAAGGAAAAATATACTTTAAAAATGATCAAAACACGGTAGGTTCAGGTTAAGGCACTTTAATCTTGCGGCAAGGAGACAAAAACGTGCTAATACAGAGTTTGTCTAACCAGAAACAGGAAATGCATTCATTTTTATAGGTTATCAAATTAATCCTGTCCTACCATGCTGACGTAACGAATTACCACCTTTTGGTCATCATCTGCTGACCATCTTTCCCATGATTTTCTGCTGATTTAAACAATTTTTATGTGAAACATCCTGAGGAAAACAACATGGCCTTGGTTACTTTCAGTTAGATACTTGTTATGTTACATTCAAGATACTATAGCTAAATTGAACACAATGCTAGCAGTTCATTTCTCTAAAAAGCCTTTGTCTAACTTATCTCTAAACTACTGCAGCTGCAGAGGTTCCCATCCTCTGAACAAAGCTGTCTGTCTGGAATCATTATGTTTATTCAATGGTATATTGTCTATTCATATGCTTCTGACCTAGCAGATTAACACCTGCTTTTCAAGTACATTTCCACAAGGCATAAACAAGAATATTGCTGTGCTAGCAGTTACTAGGTCAGAGGGCAACTTGCAAGTTTCAGTAAGCATGCTGCAGTTTCAATAAGGATTATTTTCGGCCTCATATGAAACTCAATTTATAAAAATCACAGTGCATAAGAAATAGAATGAAAAGCATATTAAAAACACTTGATTATTAATTTGTTATTAAGCAAACACATATTAATACATATTTTTCTAACACTCCCCATGTGCCCTTCATCTTCATTCGCTGCTCTCTTTCAGACTGTAGAAGTGATGCACAATAATATTCTCCAATACATTTCTAGTCCAGTAACCCATCTTTGAAACCCTTTACAAACCACCTCTGCTGTCAACTCACTACTTTACACATTTTGGTGTGCTAGACATGCAAAGGTTCCACTGCTTTTGGTTAGCATGGACTTACAGCTAGTAACACTCTACCAGCTCCACTTAAACTAGTCACACCCCAAATCAGCTTGTCGGGATCCCTGCAGTGCTCCTAAACTTATCATCCTGCTCTTTGTGGCACTAAACTCCACTGTGACTGGCATATTCAGCCACATTTGCACAAATTACTTGACGGCACCTTTCCATAATTTTCTTCCACATTTCATGAAATCTACATTTACTCCCTGCAAAAAATAGCCCAGATTAAGTCTGAGCTCATTTGCCAGCCTACAGCTCAAGCATTTCTACCCTCTAATGTGCTCAGCTCTTAGTCACAGAAGTGTTGCCTAAGGGAATAGTCTAAGAATAGAAGTGTTTTACTTGTTTGTCTTCTTTCAAGTTATGCTTGAAATGGCTTCTGTCAATCCAAAGAACATAACTGACAAACAAAATAGCTACATGAATGTATAGATATGTTGTTATATAAAAAAACCTTCCCTTCACATGTACATATAGGACCCTCCCCACAATGCATACTCACCCTCCCTCAACACACATACACATGCATGGGCATGCACATGCTGTCATACACATCCACACTAAATCCCTGTCTTTTCATTGTCTGCAGTTTTCTGCTGTCTCTTGCCTTTGTGTTGGTATACTGAAGATGGAGCTTATAATATTTCCCTCTTTTCTACTCTTTGGCTCCGCTTTTCTTTTTTCCTTACACTTTTACTTTCAGTTAAAGGCTAAGGGCTTTACAACATAAGTTGAGGATCCAGTGCTTGTCAGTTTGGTGTGAGATGTATGACCAGTGTGCCTGTTTTGCAGCAGATGAATTAAACCTGATGCCCATAGCTTTGTAGCTCCATGTTGTCCTTTTTAGATTTGAGCAAACAACACCTAAAAATGTTAATAATCTGACAAAAAACTTGAAATGAATCTTGCCCTGTTAAATGCAGAAATATGCTAATAAAAGCACAAGTAGCCTAATTACATAACAAGTATCCAATCCAACATGGCAGAACTGTTCAGGAAGCTATAAAACAATTGTGTGCACTCGCTGTAGC